>NW_022146108.1:2921529-3521529 GCF_002938485.1 Sitophilus oryzae | reverse complement strand
AAACAAAATAAAATAATGTACTGAATTCACATACCTAGGTACTAAAATACATAATAATGGAAAAACTGACAACACCATCTACAACAGATTTAATAAAGCCAGTAGCAACACAAACTCGCATATATGACACTATAGTTAAGAACACACTTACATGTGGCGCTGAAGTATGGCAGATAAGCAAGTCCATGGAAGGAAAGCTTTTAGCAACTGAAATGGACTTCCTCAGAAGATCGGTAAGAAAATCAAAATTGGAAAAAGTAAGAAATAAAAAAATAAGAAGAATAACAAAGAAAGAGATAACCATCGTAGAAGAAATCCAAAAAAAAACAATTAATCTAGTATGGGCATGTAAACAGAATAAGAGATGAAAGCTTACCCCAGGATAATGGACCCCAACTGGAAAACGAAAATGAGGAAGACCCCGAGAGACATGGTTAAAAGGGGTAGAAAAGGCAATGTCATTGCGCAATTTACAAGCCGATGACTGGATGGACAGAAGGCAATGGCGGCAAGGAACCGCAAGGCGGATCACGTTGTAGAACCGGACTTATACATATATTATATAAATTGATTTTGAAACATTTTTTGTGCACTTTCCGAAACAAAAAAGAAAGGTAAAGGAACAACAAAACTAAATAACTACATTTTAATATACTCAGGCGTACCAAAAGACCAAGAGCAACATCAGGCGTTGGAGTAGCTATAAATGATAAATATGAACAGAATATAGAAAGCATAGAATACGTGTGCGACAGAATCCTGAGAGTAAAGATTATGTTTGACCAACCCATTCACATTCACACAGCGATAGACAAAATACCAAGACATGAAAAGATAATTCTGTTAGGGGATTTAAACGCAAGAATTGGAAACGAGGTAGTGGATGGAATAAAACAAAAATATAACGAGCATATAACTAATAGAAAAAGCGAAATTTTGACCGAATTCTGTGGACAGAACGAACTGAGAATAAACAACACTTATTTTCCCCATAAAGAACAACACAAATACACATTCTATGACAATAGAAACAATAAATCAATAATCGATTATATCATCACCAATCGAAGTATCTTACCTCAACAAATAATAGACATAAGAGATTTATCCTCAGCCAACATTGGAACAGATCACAAACTTGTGCTAGGAAAGATACGAATAAGTGCGCCGCTATCCAAAAAAAGACCATCGATAAAAACTGAAAAATTCAATATAGAATCCCTCAACCACGAAAGCACTAAACAACTTTATTCAAACAGATGCCAAACACATGTCACTCTTAACCCCATAGCACAGTTTGATACTCCTAACACAGCTTGGAACAAACTGAAAGAAAACATCTGCAAAAGGTGCTAAAAAGCTTTAGGAACACGTACTGTATCACACAATAGAAGACCGAACATTAAACCTTGGTTTACATTAGAAGTCAAGAACATTACAATGGAAAAGAAGGAAAAATACTTACAATACAAGAAATCTCCAACACCGGAGAACCGAAATATCTATACCGAAATAAGGAACAGGACTAATAATAGAGTACGAGAAATTAAAGAAGAATATTGGCAGCGATTTAGTAGCGAAATGGAGGCGGATATGTACGGAGCACAAAAACGTATTTAGAAGATGTTGAGGGGTTTGAAACGAGAAACAAATGAAACAATACAACTAAGAACAATTGCAGAAAATACGTGGGAAAAATATTTCAGAGACGCAGAAACAGATGAACCAATGGAAGCACAAGAGACAAGCCAAGGAGATAATACAGAAGATCATGCGCAAATCACTTACAAGCAAGTAGAAGAGACAATAAGGAAACTTAAAAATAGAAAATCTCCTAACCAAGATAAAATACCAAACGAGCTAATAAAAAACGCAGGCACGGCTATCATAGAGGAATACACAAACTGTTTAACATTATATTACAACATAAGAAAATACCAGAAGAATGGAAACAAAGTATAACAATACCCATTTTTAAAAAAGGAGATAAAACAGACCCAACTTAGAGGAACTTAACAAACTATAGAGGAATAACATTACCGAGCACCTCGCTAAAACTTCTAAGATCATTGCGGACAAAATCTCCTCAATAGTGCCAATAAGCGAGGAACAACAAGGATTCCGAAGAAACAGATCAACTACCGATGCATTATTCATACTCAGGCAACTAGTTGAAAAATCCTTAGAATATAACTCTCCAGCCTATCTGTGTTTTATAGATTTAACAAAGGCCTTTTATAGAGTCCAACTAAAAGACATCATCACCACCTTGGAAAGCAGTAATGTCTCGAAAGAACTCACAGAACTTATCAAGGACTTAAACACAAACACAACAACCCAAATAAGAACAAACTTTACCTTAACGCAGCACCTTCGAACTACAACTGGTATTCGCCAAGGCGACAGTCTTAGCTCTCTGTTATTCAACATAATCATGGATCAAGTAATAAAAACCGTCAAGAATACTGGATTAGGATATCGAATGGGAATGCATAAAGTAAACATATTATGCTATGCCGATGACGCAGTACTTATTGCAGAGTCAGAGGACGACCTCCAAAGAATGCTACAAGCTTTTAACAGACAGGCAGAAAAACTTAACATGGAAATTTCCACAAATAAGACCAAATGCATGACCATTACAAAGGAGCCTTTACGGTGCAAATTGGTAATAAAAAACAAAACTATTGATCAGATAATGTTATTCGAATACCTCGGATGCAAAATTACAAGCTCAGGATTCCTGGAAGAAGAAGTAAGGAAACAAGCCAATAAAGCTGCCGCAATATCAGGACATCTTAAATATCCCATATGGAAAAACAAACATTTGAGTACAGAATGTAAGTCAAGAATATACAAACCTGCATACGACCAGTGATGACATATATGGTGGAAACCAGGCTGAAACATCAGTAACAAAGAGAATGTCCACGAACTACTGGAAATGAGACCTTAAGAATGATAGCTGGATACACATTGAGGGACAGACAGAAAAATGTATAGACATAGAGAAAAAGTGCCAAACAAACGACGTTGTCAGATGGATAAGGCAGAGAAGAAGAGAATGGAACCAGCATGTCAATAGAATGGGCCCCGACAGAATGGCCATAATAATTCGCAACAACGTACCCCATGGCAGAAGACCTACTGGACGACCACCTAAACGTTGGCAAGACAGTTGGCAGTCAACCTCGCAAGAGTTAGACGAGGAGGAAACCGGAACTAAACAGGCGATACGCCTTCTAAAAGAAGAAGAAGGAGAAGAAGAAGAAGATTTTTAGACCTACTTTATTGCTGGTTGTATTTAGTTTGTTGATTTGTGCTTGTAGTTCTTCAGGACTATCGACAATTAGGACCATGTCATTAAGATATTTTCCATCTATTTTCAATCGTTTGTTGGCCCAGTCCAATTGAGGGACATTAAAGCAAATGTAATAAACCTATCATAAAAACGTTAATATAAATTACACAATTATCACATTAAAACTGAAAATTCTCCCTAATCCTACGCCAGTGGACAAAGTATAAAATATCCCTCCAACAAAGATCACCTATAAAACCAGCGTCCATTCACTACCGATCCCATAAACGCAAACCGGGTAAAATTTCGGTATAAAACGACGATTTAAACTGGATTTTCGTTATTTCCGCGACGATCGCGAACGGATCCAGGATTTATTGTTCGGGTTATGAGCGATTCCGCCGCGCTGCAGGTGAACTGCCATCGGAGGGTGACGACATCATAAAAGCTGGCAACATTGTTGGGAGAACTTTTGTCAAAGGATGGAAGCAGTAATAGTGCGCTACTGTGCAGAAGAAATAGTTGCAGGGTTTTGTTCAGATGTGGTTTAATATCTAGAAGTGAATGAGGTTACTTACAGGGGGAATGAGTTAATAGACTAATAGGTTCAAACTTATACAATGCTTGCATAACATATTATACAGGATGTTTCAAAAAACATGTGCTATCTCTCGTTGGGGGATTCCTCATGTAAAAATAAGATTTATTTTTCATATCAACAAAGGTCCTAATCTGTTTTGTTTCGTAGCTACCGGGTATTAAAGCCTTACTATTTTTTCGATTAATTGTGATTCACCAAGTACTTTTAGCATTTCGAATGAAATTTTGAGGGTAACAGTTACTATAAATGTGACATATTTTAAAGCTACATGTCAGCCTGGCGGCAAATATTTGCCATGGTTAGCAACAATGAATTTAAAAATCACGCCCTCGATTATTTAACTAAAGGGATAATTGGTATCAAGTATAGATAAAAATACATGATGCCAGTGAGTAACCACTAATGAAATATAGAGGCATTAATGAATAAATGAGTATCATTTAATAAGGCAGACCGAGAGAGAAATAATCTGATATTCTTATCTTTTATGATAAAAACTAGTGTGTACCCGCGACTTCGTTCACGTCGAATTAATCATTTGTAATGGTGATGATAAAGCAAAGCAAGAATTTCCATTAACATACAAACTGGATAAAATTTTCTCACATTTATATCAGCATGAGAAAAAACAATATGGCGATATTATTATATAACTTGGTAATATAGAGGGCTAGTTTCATCTTGTTGGAATTTGACTTTCAAAAAATCCGTTTGCCAAAAATAAGCTTTATACGTCAAGCAGTTTAAGCAGAATCGTGGTTAATCAATTACCCAACTTTTTGGAACACCCTGTATGATTTTTTTTAAATTTTCAAAATATGTAAATAATAAATTATGCGTATCCAAGCGTTTTCCCGAAAGACTCACCGTTTTTTAAATAACAAATATTGTAATATTTGAGGGGCGTTTTCACCCTCTTGGAATTTGAGATTCGAGAAACCCCTCCTTATCGAATCTCTACACCCCACAGTCAATCCGTTTGCCAAAAATCAGCTTTAAACGTCAAGCAGTTCAAGCAGAATCGTGATTACTCAATGGTCATATTTTATGAAAAACCCTGTATAAATTTTTAAAAAATCTTGAAATATGTAAAACAACAAAATAAAATATACGTTGTTTAAGAGTTTTTTCGAACAACTCACCGGTTTTTAAGTAAAAAAGGATTCTAATATTTGAGGGGTGGTTTCACCCCCTTAGAATTCGAGTTTAGAAAAATCCTTTCTTATCGAACCTCTACACCCTAAAGTCAATCCGTTTTCCAAAAATCAGCTTTTTACGTCAAGCGCTTTAAGCAGGATCGTGATTAATCAATGACCAGATTTTTCGAAACACCCTGTATCAATCATGTATACATTTTTAAAAATCTTAAAATATGTAAAAAAACAAAATAAAATATACGTGTTTAAGCGGTTTTTTCGAAAACTTGCAAGACCGTTTTTTAAATAAAAAAATATTGTAATATTTGAGGGGTGGTTTCACCCCCTTGGAACTGTAATTTTGAAAAATTCCTTCTTATCGAACCTCTACACCCTAGAATCAACCTGTATGCCAAAATTGAGCTTCTTACGTAGAGTGGTTTGAGCAGGATCGTGATTAATTAGTGAGTCAGTCACTTAAGGATTTTATACAGGGTTGTTCACCACATACGACACGGAGTATTGTAGCTAAACGATGAGATTTTTACAAATTGTAAGTTTGGGGTTCGTTGAAGGACTATTAGAGCTACAATTTAAAAATATTTTTACAAGATACAGAGTGTCCCAAATAAATAAAAAATATCAAAGTTGTATTTTTTTAAATAGAACAACCTGTATTACATTTTTAGTTTCTACGATTAAAATAAAGGTAAATTTGATTAGGGTTTATTATACTTAAACCTTACCGTTTTTGAAATATTTTCAATTTTGTGAAATTGCAGTAAAAATTTTAAAGCTTCATTTCTCTCCAAGGGTATCAATGTTTTTAATACTAAATATTTAATGAAGTTTATTTATTGATCAGTTATTGTGTTGCAATAATAAAAAATAATACTACCTTATACAGAGTGTCTAAAATTTATTTTAAATAATTATTAGCTTCAAACGGCAATAACTTCTTTAATTTAAATGGAATGCCCTGTATATTTTAGGAGAATCAGATGCACAATTAAATTGTCTATCAAATTGTATTATACCATTTTTTACCTATCCCTTCAAATTTTCGTAGAAATGCATTTTCTTATAATTACCTCATTTATCAATATATCCATGGAATATTGACATTTTAGATTGTTTTAAAACAATGTAAAAATGTACAGATAGTAATATTATCGTTTTTAGCAAAACGATAATATTACTAAGAAAATGCATGCAAAAATAAAACTATTTAAATCTTTAAAAAAGAGTATACCATTAATTAAATATAACACCATTATTTCCGCCCATATACTAATTAATGACATACTTAATTGTGTTCGTTAATAAATTATTATAAATAAATGTGGATTTTTGAGTCAGAAATCAATATAATAATAAGTGCATCTGATTCTCGTAAAATATACAGGGTGTTCCATTTAAATTAAACAAGTTATTGCCGTTTGAAGCTAATAATTATTTAAAATAAATTTTTAGATACTCTGTATAAGGTAGTATTATTTTCATTATTGCAACACAATAACTGATCAGTAAATAAACTTCAGTAAATATTTAGTATTAAAACTTTGATACCCTTGGAGAAATGAAGCCTTAAAATTTTTACTGCAATTTCACAAAATTGAAAATATTTCAAAAAACGGTAACGTTTAAATATAATAAATCTTAATCAAATTTACCTTTATTTTAATCGTAGAAACTAAAATGTAATAATATACAGGGTGTTCCATTTAAAAAAATACAACTTTGATATTTTTTACTTATTTGGGACACTCTGTATCTTGTAAAATTATTTTTAAATTGTACTTCTAATAGTCCTTCATCGAACCCAAAACTTACAATTTGTAAAAATCTCATCGTTTAGCTACAATACTCCGTGTCGTATGTGGTGAACAACCCTGTATATTAGTATAAGATAATTGGATATATCACCATACGTATTATGAACTTTTCTTAATGTGACGAGCACTGGTACATTTACCTTAACCACTAACGAAATATAGAGGCATTAATGAATAAATGAGACAGACCGGAATAACCTGATATTCTTATATTTTATGATAAAAATACAGGCTAATTTCTCTTAATGATATTATCATTAACCGCACCAATCCCAGTTACGAGATAGTTAGAATCGACATTAGCCGACCGATCCCGACCATTAACGTGTCGATTTCGGCCGAAAACGACTACCTAACCGGAAGGATGGTAAAAGTCGGCCCTAAATTAATTCCTCGAGGGCACTAATGACCCTAGGGCCGAGGGAGGAAGATGACGACGTCATAAAAAGAGGCTTCCGGTCCGAGATCCTTGGGCGAATTTTCGGCGGCCGCAAAAAAGGTTTTTTAAGATCGATTTTACGGCCCTTTTTATGGGTATAAAGGGCGGCTTTATGTCGGGATCGTGGCGAGATGAAAAGTGGGAGGCTGATGGGAAAAAAGTTGGGGAATTTGGGATCTTTTTTTCTTGCGGTGGTATCAGTTTCCTGTTAAAGGTCGATAGAATTTTTCACTCGATTAGGCAAAATGTATGGTTTGATTAAAAAATTGTCTTAAAATAGAAGGGCAAGTCGTAAGTTTGCTGTGAAAACTGACTGAGTCGAAAATGTCAGTTAGTAGAAAAGAAGAGATCATAAAAATATTTTTTTTCAAAGGTCAGAAAAGTATTTTTTTTGCGACGTAATTGACAATATAAAAAAGTCATTTTAACGCCTAGGCATAAAAGTAAAGCATTTTTACGCATAAGCACAAAAGTACGAAAATATATTATTAAACTGACATGAAGTGTCAAATTCAACTAGCGTAACCATAGTTTCTCGATATATAATTACATATTATTTGTGTCGTTACAAGATAGTAAAAATAGTAAAATGTAAAAATAGTAAAAAAAATGGCAGTAAAAATTACTTTTTGTGCCTCGCCTGTCAAAGCCACGGAAAGTGTCATTTTTACTACTAATAAAACAATATATGGTAATCGCACAACAATTTCCGATGCACTTGATCAACTTTGAGTGACAAGCGATGGCGACAGCGCTGCCAGATTGTGATGGATTTATGAGATGAATCTTAATTTAAAAGTGACAAACAATATATTTATTATATCATTTTTCAGAGATTTTTACGTTTTATTTTTAATTTAATAAGTAATATTTTAGTAATTAATTGATTTATTTGTTTTGCTTATTTTACTTATTGGCAAAAACTAGTCCATTATGAAGATTATTCTAAGCGTTATTATAGACTATATATTTATTTATTTATTTATTGATTTTACAAAGCCATTAGTGGTAACAACAAGTAAGAGGATGCTATTAATGCACAAAGTAATAATCACAGAATTTAATAAAAATTAACGGAAAAAATAACGGAAACTTTGAAAGTGGTGTAATGTGCTTATCAATCAAACTTGCTTCTCTGACTGCAGTCAAGGGTAATAAAGGACCTTTATTGTCACGTTCTTGTTCAAAATAGTTTATCAGGGAAGCTACAATCTCTTTGCTTCGACTGTTTTAATGCTTCGGCATATTTTCAACACACAATTTCACGAAATGCAATACAAAAACTCGAAAATTTAGTTCTTAAAAGAACTGTTTGTGCTCAAAAGTACAATTGTTAAAAAAATACTATAAAAATAGACAAAAAGAACGAGATTTACTCACAAAGATTCAACAACAACACGATATTATACAAAATAATGACTGACACTAGGAGAATTGTCAAATAATAAAGGACAACATTGCTGGACACGGCGCAATGTGACCAACATAGCGATAATAAAATTCGGTTTAAACTAATTTTTGCAGCTTTAATCTAAATAAAATATCTGTTACAAGCTCTATAAAGTAAAATGAAGAGCTGCTCGGTATCTTATATTATACAACAAACTTAAACATTGTTGCCAAAATTTCCTTTAGTCAAGTTTATAGACTTTAATGTCAATGTCGATATGATTGATGACGTGCACCGGAAAACGTTTTGCGA
Source organism: Sitophilus oryzae (assembly GCF_002938485.1). Taxonomy (NCBI): domain Eukaryota; kingdom Metazoa; phylum Arthropoda; class Insecta; order Coleoptera; family Curculionidae; genus Sitophilus; species Sitophilus oryzae. The sequence goes on along the minus strand of NW_022146108.1, from coordinate 3,512,515 downwards.
TTACAATTATTTATTTATATGTTATATTATAAATACTAACAGTTTCAACAGTTATTTAAAAAGTAGAGAAGTTTAAAGTAGAACAGTTTTAATATTCGTTCAACTGAACGGTCCTTTCAATCCATATCGTTGCCCGTATAAGGCCCGTATCTAATAAGCAATGCTGAATCGTATTCGCCACAATCCATTTGAACAAATATAATACTTCAAAGCGACAATTCCCCCCTTGATGTTTCTTAGCGGAGCTATAATATTCTGCGTGTCGTGTTTGTGTCTCATGTCCGAGAACGTGACTTAATTACGGTTTAAAATGTAGCGAAAAGTCGTTGTTTATAACTTCCCCACGGTCGGATTTTGTCATGAAATGGCGCGTCGTAAACTAAAAATTGTTTCGCAAACTGCCCCGTAAAAAAGGGCGTAAAATTCGTCGGGTTTCGGCTAGATTTTGATTATTGCAGAGTGGTTTTTCAGGTATGGGATTATAAGCTTAACGGTTGTGCATTAAAATATTAACCTTAGTACTACTTGTAGCGGAATTCTGTAGGTTTTTAATACTAAAACTCACAATACAACAATTGAAATTTTTTAAGTTTTAAGTTAAAAAACATAAAATTTTTATAATATGGCAACATAGGTATAATCTGTTTTTTTCTTTGATTTTTTTCTCAGGTAAGATTTCGACAGACGATGACAGAAGAAAAGCAGATGACGTCCCATACCTATCTATTTATTTTACTAAAAAAAATTGTAATATTTTTTAAGTTAACTATGGATGGGTTTAAATATAAATCCGTCATATGTCGTCTCTTGTTGTTTTTAACCAGTTTTATTGGTTTATTTCAAAAATGACAGATCATATTATTATTATATATCAATTTTATTGGTTTGATGGAACGATGAACGACAAACGGACGCCGATGCCTTTGAACTCGCCTTTAGATTTTTGAGGCTTGTCAAGGTCTTGCCAAATTATATGTTTTAATTTTGTGTCAACTTATGTCAAATACCCTGAGTTTTGGACTACCATCAATAAAGTTTGTATACCATTTCGTCGTAGATAAGTGCATCTCCTATATGATACAAGGATCGTAATAAACATATAGGTACTAAAAACTGGAGTAGCTGTAAAATATCGACATCACACGATAGGTAAATAATGCATTTTAGTATTGCAGAAAAATTAAGTCAAAAGGTACTGGTTTAAAAAAATTAAGATAAAGTTAATTAATCAACCTTTAAGGTATACATTTGGTAAGTGATATTATTAATAAAATAGTTTGTTTTATTTATGTTGTTTTATTTATTCCTGTGGAATATTACAAATTTGTATTTGTAAATAAGTTATATTGATAAATATAATAATAAATGAGGGAAGTTTCTTGAAACTTGAAAGTAAGAAATAGTTCTTTGTTATATTTTTTTGATATGCGGTGTTTTGTTCTTGTAGTAATTTCCTACTATGCGTTCCAGTACCAACTTATTTCTTTGAAAAAAAAACTACTTTGAAATTAAAATGACAGAAACGTCTATCACTGTCAAGGATCTTGTCGTTTGACAGACTATAATATATTTAATTTAAAATTGCTCAAAATTTTAGCAAAAAATCAATATTTTTGAAAATTTCAAAGTAATATATCTCGGTTATTTTGGACTTGTTTGAAAAAGGGTAAAGAGAAAATATGTCTCTTTTAACGAGATCTACCAGCCTTGAAAATATTGGCACTTATTTAAGATTCACCCTATATAACTAAAAACTACAATTTAATACCCAAAAATACCACGGTTAGGTCTAATTAAAAAATCTCTGCATTCGTCGTTGTTTCTTAGCTTCAATCTACTGAGGTGTTCATTGAGGAGACATCATCATCATCATCATTTAGCTTATACCGTCCACTGCTGAACAAAAGCCTCCCTTAACTCTAGCCATTCCTTTCTATTTTGTGCCACTTCCCGTCGTCCTCTGCTTCTATAGGGCTCGTGTCCGGGTCTCCATTCCACAAGCCTTTTTGTCGGACAAAAAGGGACGGTGGACAAAGTTTGTCCACCGTCCATCTGTCATCCTAGCCAAATGTCCTGAGGAGCCACATGTCCACTAGCCACATGAGGAGACAATGTCCTGCTAAAAACCCCGTGATAATTTGAGGATTCATCGTACTTAAATCTAGGAAAATCTTTAATTTTTGTCGATGAATTTTTGAGTTTTCTCTGTCGTAAGTTCTGAAAAATTTCTTCGAGTGTCTTAAACCGTTGGAGGGTTCCCATTCCAGGTTACGGAATGAGTTTCAAGTTCTTGAGTTCTGCTTCCTGGAGACCAACTTAAAGGTTCAGGTTGAGTTAGTACAGTTTTTACTCCTTTTCTAGTTAGATCGTTTGCTTTTTCATTACCTTCTATCCCTTGATGGACTAGCACCCAGTTGTAGGAGGACTTTATTTTCTTTTCCTAATTTGTTCGGCTTCTCTAAGCATTTTTGTAACCAACTTCGAATTGATGGTTACTGAGTTGATCGCTCTTAAAGCTGCTTGACCATCGGATAAGATGGCTATTTCTTGTTTTTGAAAGTTTACTATCTAAGATAAGTTGTACGCATCTTTCGATAGCGTATATTTCTTCTTGAAAGATGCTGTGGTAGCTGCCCATTGGTTCGGAGTATTTAGTTTTCGGCCCAAATATATATATGTATAGTACTGAGACTCCAGTGACATATAAAGCCTCATAATATTACGACGAAGACCTTGGTTACTACACCGCATTCAAAACACTTAAAATTCGCCAAAAAGCTACAGACTTAAAAAACGAATAAATCTTTTTATCGTCTCAAGAGAAAGAAACGAATAAAACAAAATTCCACTTGGAAAAAACAAGCCGAAATAGAACATCTCAAACGACACAAACAGAAACGGGGGCGCGCTTAAAGAAACTTCCGAAATGGGCTCTCTTAACGGTTCGTTAGGAAGTTTTTAAATGCCCAAAAGACCGTTCTGGAGCGATGTTTTTGCCGGTCGGCGTTGAATGGCGTTCAAATTGTTGCCGAGGCAGCGTGGAAAAAGCCGGTGGAGAATTTTTTATTCGGAAGAAGCGATCGCGTATTTTTAAAACTAAATTCGTCAAAATACGAACCACAGATGCAAGTAGTAGGAAAAATATTAAGGCATATAAAGGAATTTTGTTCTATATGTTGTTTTATTAATATACACATAATACACTGACCGTTGCCAAGTTAATAACGGATATCTTAAAGTTATCATGTATTTTGAAGTTCTATACAGGGTGTTTCACAAAACATATGCTATCTCTCGTGGAGGCATTCATCACGTAAAAATAAAATTTATTTTCCTGTCAATATAGGTCCGATTCTGTTTTGTTTCGTAGCTACAGGGTGTTAAAATCTTAATATTTTTTCGATTTATTATAAATTTTTTCCAAGTACTTTTAGCGTTTCGAATGAAATTTTGAGGGTAAAAGTTACTATAAATGCGACATGTTTTAAAACTAAAAAAGTGTCAATATATTCACCAGGGACGTGCAAATGGGTTATCACTGGGATATTTTTTCAAAAAAACATGTGCGCCACTGACTTTTTTCTTTTGATATCAAAATTGTGTAGGCCGTTTAATGCCAATTAAAAGTTATCTCTCGATATTTTCTTGAATTTGGCCTCCTTGATGAGATAAACGCAATTTTATTAATCACAATTAATAAAATAAATATAAAAATAAAAAAAACATTAAAAAAATCTGAAATACTTTAAATAGAAAAAATCTTTATTTTTTAACTCTCCATCTAACAAAAAAAAACAATATACAGGGTGTTCCATTAAAAAAAACGAAGAAAAATTATTTTATATTTTAAAAAGTTTGGCGTAGAATTTTGAGCACTCTGTATGATTTAAGATTACGATATTTATAGCAAAGTAAGTATAGACCATCTAAAGTAAATACCTAATATAGTTTTGATTTCAGGGCAGATCTTGTATTTGTAATCATTTTTTAATTAAGTTTGAAAAATATATATTTTTTATTTATATATTAATATCTCTGAAATTGCCGAAATATATTTACTCATATCTTGTAGTGGAGAGTATGTAAAGTGATCTTCGTTGGAGTATGTAAAGTGATCTGAAAGAAAGCCAAAAATGAAATAATATACAGGGTGTTTTATTTAAAAAATATCATCCGCTGACACTTTTTTGAGCCACCCTATAGAAGTTAAAATATTTTCCTGAAATACATCCTAGTAAATATTTTAGGTTTGCACTTAATCAAAATTTCAAGTGCTACAGATGCCAGACGCACTAAATAAATAAAATAAATAAATGCCTTTATTGTCAAAAATTTTACAATTTGTAGACAAAGGTAAAATAAACAAACACAAACAAAGTAAACAAACAAACAAGAGAGAATACAAAACACTGTACAAATAAATATAACCTGTACGTGATGATATTGAGGGTTTCAGTCAAACCATTCTGAAGCAACTAAAAAAGAATTAGTTAAGATTATATACGCTGTACTGTTCGGCCCGCCCTCAGGGGTCGGGTAAAGCGGGTATGTGGCCGAAGGAAATATAGCGGGTGTCCCAGAAATAAGTGCAAGTATTTTAACTGGTGGTATAGTTCAACCACAGAAACACGCCTGTGAAGTTTTTTTCGCAAAAAATATTTTTGAAAATTCAAAATTTTTTGAAAAATGTTTTGGAATTATTTTTTAGTTTTTAGTTAAAAAACATAATTTCTTGATAATATGGCAACATAGGTATTAGATTAAATTTACAAGCAAGAAAATCCAGAAAAGATCCAGTGGTTTTCAAAATTTTAGCAAAAAATCATTTTTTTTGGAAGTTTTCAAAGTAAAATAACTCCGTTATTTTGGGCTTATTTGAAAAACAATACAGAGAAAATATGTTTCTTTTATCGAGATCTACCAAACCTTAAAATACTTGCATTTATTTCTGGGACACCCTGTATATTATATTTCAGAAATCTGCCTGACCCTGTCGTGTTAAGCCACACCCAAAATTCCAAACACACGTGCTGTGATTAAGGCTTGATTAAGGTTTGCAGAGCTTCAGCATTTGCCATAAAATACCGAGCAATTTGTTACAAAATCATATAAATGATATATCACTGTAATCACAAAACTTCAATCGATTCTGTATTGTAAAGGAATTTTAAATTATGCCTTTATTTTCGAGAAAATTTAGTCCAAACATACGGAATATTTTGTTGATGTTTGATCATCAAATTTTAAAAATAAAGAAGTTTTCTAAAAATGTGCTAGAATACGGACATATTATAATCCTTTATTTTTAATTTCCTTCTCATTTGTGGTAAAAATACCTAGCCAGTCTTTACATAAAACGTTAAATGCCGAACGCTTGTTTTGCTACCATTCGGAATAGTGAAATGGACTCATATGTCTTCAAGCAAATACTATACGCAGTGATCAAGCGTCTCTTTATGCCGAATTAAATACAAAAAAGCCGCCTTTAAATCTGGAACGACTCTAAGAAGCACATATTCCACAGGCAGATAAATTACACGTAGCGCAGCATACGGCAAACCGATAAGTTCCGCACCGAACCAACTTCAGGTAATAGCCATGGAAGCGGGATCGCGACAAACGTCGTCTCCGGCTCGTTATAATTCCGGCTGCGGCCTCGGTCGTCTCATATCGCCGCCCGTAATTTGCCTGTTTATGGTGCAATTTGTCTTGGGCAGGGGCGGCGGCGGCGTCCGCCCCCGACGCCCTCAAAGATTACGTCTCTGAGGTCTCTTCGTCATAATTATTCCGCGATGATCAATCGGAGGACCGGAGTTATCTCTTGGCTCGGCTCTAACGAGACCCGCTCTCGGATTAATCGGTGGTGTAAACAGATTAGGCCCTTTGATATGGAGAGGACTGGAGGATGAGGAGAAAAAGCAAGTAAAGAACAAACAACAATAAAATAGGATTGTTTGAATGATGATAGACAATGACCCAGTACGCGGTGCGTGTCTGTGCTAATAATGTTCCTAGAATATTTTTTAATATGTATTACTATAAATTAAGTTTTTTGTGCGAGTAGAAGTTGTTTGGAAGTTGATCACTAAAGCTGTTCACCTCATCTTTTCCTTGATTAGATTCAATTTTGTGTGTTTAAGGTATTCCATTGTCTTTATTTATTCTACTTACACAACGTTTTTTAATTTAAAATGATGTTAAAAGTCAAATAATTTAGCTACACTCAAATCAATAATTCATCAAAATCGGTTCACTAGAAGAAAAATATACAGGGTGTTTCAAAAAACATGTGCCATCTCTCGTGGGGAGATGTCTCACGTAAAAATAACATTTATTTTTCATATTAACACAGGTCCGATTCTGCTTTGTTTCCTATCTACAGGGTGTACTACTATCTTTCCATTTGTTATAATTTTCTTGCAAGTACTTTTACGGATTCGAATGAAATTTTGAGGATAAAAATTAATACAAGTGCTACATGTTTTAATGCTAGAAAAGTGTCATATAAATTCATCAGGGAAGTGGATATGAGTTATCACTGGAATATTTAAAAAAACGTGCGCCGCGCCATTGGCTTTTTTTCTTTTGATATCAAAATTGTATAGACCGTTTAATGCCAACTAAAAGTTATCTCTTGATATTTTGTCGAATTCGGCCTCCTTGATGAGGTAAACGCAATTTTATTAATCACAATTAATAAAATTAAAATAAAAATAAAACTAATAAATTATATATTTTACCTAATTTATTATTAAATATTATTACTATTAGTACAACCTACAGAACAATTTCAAATAAAAAAAATAATGATATTTAAAATAATTACAAAAAAACTAATTTTTTGAATATGATTGAGGTTCTACCTGATTGATTGTTGATTGAGTCTGCAGGTATCACACAAAATATATGTGAAAACACTGTACAGGGTGGGTCAAATTCGACGCTTTTAAATGGAAACACCCTTTTCTATAGGAGATAGACGAAAACTAATATCGGTGTCTGGAGCTCAATTTTCACCAAAAACATGATGGTGGAAACCGTACATCAATATTTGTTATCGTTTCGGAGTTACGGGGTGTTTTTCAAAAATGTGCATTTTTAACAAATCGCTGTAACTTTTTTGCTATGGAAAATTTTGTATTTTTATGAAAACATTTCCAAAGCACCTTTTTACGTAGAATTTAATGGTTTAAGTATAATTCTTTTTAAAATTAATAATTTAAGAATTATCAACAGAAAATTTGATTTTTTATATGGGACACCCTGTATATTTTTAATTTATTGAAAAGAATTTAAAATTACCTTTCCAAAAATATAACACACTTGATATTTTGCTCGATTCCTCTTCGAGATATAGAGTATATAAAAATTCGCTCGCTTTAAATAAGTAGCAGGGTTCGGTAGTAGTTAATTAAGATGTAATTTACCTGATTAACTACGTGTTGTTTTTCTTCCAAAAAATTACGTCTTTTCCCGTTCATTAACTACATGAAAACTACGTTAATAAACTATGTATTGATATTATGAATAATTTTCCTTTGTATGAGGTGTAATAGAGATAATATGATGTAAATATTATATTTAAAGCCATATTTCTTCTGTTTTCTTAAATTCATTATGTGCTTTTAAAGCTTCAACTTGTTATAACCTCACCTCATACCTTTAATATTTACATATGTTACATAAACTACACCCTCTACATAAACTACATTAACTACATGTAATGTAGTTTTTAAAAGTCAAACCCTGATAAGTAGGCTTTGAACGGTACCGGCTGTAATGCAAAAAAAATTCTAGCTGTGAGCATCAATTAAAACGAAAATAATATTTGCTATGAGAGATGCAGAATTTTATAACAATTTAAAATATATTTAACCAACATCAACACATTTAAACTATATCTAATAACAATAAAAATAAATAGCAAACCAAGACATGAGATTTTGCTACAGGCGTTCGACATATCGACCGTCTTCTGTTATGGACAGACGGGGCAGTTTTTGAACATTTCTCGCGGAATTCATTAACTCAGTGGGGGTGAAAGATACCCTCTCATAACTGCTAAGTATTTCTAATTCTTGTCTAGATTATACGGAAGAATAAGGAACCTTTATTCTTCCGCAAATATATCCATATGATTAGATCCATGGGCACTAAGTCAGGTGGCCTCGAGTGCCAACGGCTGGGATCTTGGTTAGCTATTCAATTATTCTTGAAATTGGCTGCAAAAATTTGCTGATAACTTCAGCATTCAGAGGCGGCGCGTCGCGCGTCGTCTTGCTGGAAAAATATGTTTTCGAGTTCCATTAAGGGCATATCATCAATAAGGGGTCCAAAGCCTACTAGTTAAAAGTGGCGAACTTTTAAAAATTCTGTATTTCGAAGGGGATTATAACAAAATATCAAGTGTGCTATATTTTTGGAAAGGTAATTTTAAATTCTTTTCAGTTAATTAAAAATATAGGGGGTGTCCCAAATAAAAAATTAATTTTTCTGTTGATAACTCTTAAATTATTAATTTTAAAAAAATTATACTTAAACCATTAAATTCTACGTAAAAAGGTGCTTTGGAAATGTTTTCATAAAAATACAAAGTTTTCCATAGCAAAAAAGTTACAGCGATTTGTTAAAAATGCATATTTTTGAGAAACACCCCGTAACTCCGAAACGGTGACAGATATTGATGTGCGGTTTTCACCATCATGTTTTTGATGAAAATTGAGCTCCAGACACCGATATTAGTTTCCGTCTATCTCCTATAGAAAAGGGTGTTTCCCGTTAAAAGCGTCGAATTTGACCCACCCTGTACATATTTAAATTGTTTTGGTAACGATATTTTCCAGAAGCACACTCGACATTAGAGGAAGCGTTATTAAACCAAACTCAATTACGGTTGAATATTTCTGTTTACACTGTGCGGCGCGGCACGTTAATGCGGCCGAGACTCGCTTATTGTTTCCACAGGTGCAGCCAGGTGTTTATGTTATGGTAAAGTTAAGACGGTCGTCGGTGTTGTTGTAAGCGCCCGCCGTTATGCTAATTCCGGCAGACGAGTCGATAATTGCCGCTTGCAGAAGACGTTTTGGAATTACAAGTGCACCTCCGTCGTCTTTTGACGAGGAATTAAGACGGGCTGGAGACAAGGTGCTAAACGTTTCGATGTTAATAAATTGGAAAGGGAAATTTGGAGATAATTGGTGATTTAGAACAAGAATAAGAAATTGTCAAAGCAAGTCTATTGATTGGATTTGTATTTTAACAAGTAGCGGATATTACAATGGAGATTATCTACTTGCGTTTACTAGGACTTATCATAGCTCAGTTTAAATAATAAATTTTATTCTCAATTCCTATAACCTCTTGTGGAATAAATAGTTTTGTCAAAAATATACAAAAGAGACCTTTACTACCAGGTACCTTCTGGTATACATCAGAAAAACTATAGACCAATAAACCTACTATCAGTAACATACAAGATATTCACAAAAATAATAAACAACAGAATTCAAAACACGCTAGACACTGCACAATAATACAACTCTAGAAATAGTAGAAGAATATACCGGGTGTTGCATCGTCGGACGGGACATAGGAAATCCCATGTAAATTTTAATGGGGTCAATTATTGGCTTCCCTAATTATTTTAGAGAATAATTCTATTTAAGTTTATTGAAGAGCACTAAAACCCACATTCAAAAGAATAACTTTAGATATTTTTTATTAGCTCGTTTACGAGTTATCGCCGATTTCTTTTTAAATATTTCTCCTTTCTTATGGCCCTGTATTTACTTATGAGCACCAGTCAAGGTAAAAGATAACTGTCAAATGAAGTTGTCATTTCAGAAATTTACCTATTTAGTGCTTTATTATTATTGAAAACTCATTCCTACATCGGAAATCTTAAAGATGTATTTATAAATACAAATTAATATGAATTAAAGTAAAATAAAGACAATAAAGACAAATAATCAGACAAATAATCAATTACAAGGTTAATTATAGTATTATTGCAATATTCAATAACTTATTAATTTAGGTACTATTAAATTGTTAGAACTTTAGGATTTAAGAAGATGTTCAAATATTCCTCCATCGACTGCTAGACAATAACCCAGGCGATCATAAAATTCTCTTCTTACATTCGCTAGTGGGTAAACTGAAATTCTATTGCATTCGACAGAAATAGCATTTTTTTAACTCGTCTAGATTTGGGTATTTTTTATCCTTGTATATTCTGTTTTTTAAATGGCCCCAGAGAAAGAAATCATTTGGCGAAATATCAGGAGACCTTGCTGGCCAATTTACTGTATGATTTAGGCCAATAACGTTTCCGTTAAAACTATTGTCTAAATATTCCCGAACAGCCAGGGTACTATGTGCCGGGCAGCCATCCATTTGGTACCAAACTTCCTGATTTTCCCTAGCAGCATCATGTAAAGCAGGTAAAATATGATTTTCGAGTAGTTCCAAATAATATTCTGCATTTAAATTTCGCGTAAGAAATAATAGCCCGATAATATTGTGTCCGAATATCCCTGCCCAAACATTTACTTTCTGTGGATATTGCGTCCTTGTTTCGACAAACCTGTGTTGGTTTTCTTTGTTCCAATATCGATAATTTTGAACATTGGGTTCATTTTTTAAGGTAAACGTACATTTGTCAGTGAAGCATATGTTTTTAAAAATTCCCTATCCGTTTTTGCTCTTTCCATCATATCAAAACAAAACGCCTGCCACCGTATTTCGTCCCCATCTCGTAGCTCTTGGTGCTTTTCATATATGAAGGAATAGTATTTATATCGTTTCAAAATTCGAAACGTTGTAGTGTGATCTATTCCTATTTCATCCTCAAGTTTCCTTGTGCTGATCTTTCCATCGTACTCTTCCACGCACAATAAAACTTCCAAGTCGGTATCATTTCTTGCATCTTCTCTTTGTTCCTGCCTTCCTTCACATCTGCAGTTATTTATTAGGGTACCTTTGTTCTCAAATCTCTGGATATTCCTTGCGATTGTAGATTTTGCAGGTATTGGTCTATTCGGATACAGAGCAGCAAAGATGTCCGACACCTTTTGTGAAACCAAACAAAACTATTTCCTTGATAATACCAACTAATCATCAATACTTTTTCTTCGGTAGTGTAATTCATGGCTAATATTTTCGATGAGTTGGTATGAGTTTTTTAATAATAATAATAATAATAATAATAATAAAGCACTAAATAGATAAATTTCTGAAATGACAACATCATATGACAGTTATCTTTCACCTTGACTGGTGCTCATAAGTAAATACAGGGCCATAAGAAAGGAGAAGTATTTAAAAAGAAATCGGCGATAACTCGTAAACGGGCTAATCAAAAATATCTAAAGTTATTCTTTGAATGTGGGTTTTAGTGCTCGTTTATTGAAGAGCACTAAAACCCACATTCAAAAGAATAACTTTAGATATTTTTTATTAGCTCGTTTACGAGTTATCGCCGATTTCTTTTTAAATATTTCTCCTTTCTTATGGCCCTGTATTTACTTATGAGCACCAGTCAAGGTAAAAGATAACTGTCAAATGAAGTTGTCATTTCAGAAATTTACCTATTTAACTAACAGCAGAATTAAGTTAGTATGGAATCATATTCAAAACTAGAATGCAACTTTATCTAAAGAAGAAAACATTCGACCAATGCAAACACCGCGCAATACATGTTTAATTTAGCTAGATACTATTTATATTCTCCATCTAATTAATATTACAAAAACAAAATAAAAACTCTATAGAAAGATTAAACTTCAGCCTGTTCTCATTAATTAACTAATTTATCGTCTACGTAGAGGAAAATTAATATATTATGCTCTCGCCTCCCTAAATGCGTTGATTAATTTAGTTAAGTAGTTAAAACAGACAGATAACCTTGGTCCAATTGATCATTAAGACGTAATTATGATGAAGGGCCCGAGACACTCGACAAGACAAAGTGGATCATAAACAACGAAATTATGAGGAGCATGATGCCATTAGAATTATAACGCAATGCGGGAAGATTTTACCACAGAATCACACTGTTAGGTGTCTAAAATTATTTCACATACCAATTTAATTAAAAAAAATATATATTAATTTAGTAATTAATATCGCGTGAAGGGAACCCTTTAATATATGTATTAAAAATAACTTCCTACGTTTGATACCAAAACGAATACATAGATTATCGCGGCAGTTCTCGTGTAAAATTTGTTGTTTAAGTAAAATAATGGATGTTTACGAAGTTCGTGAGAAAATTCAAATTGTAAAATGGTATTTCCAAAATAGGTTTTATCAGGATATACAAACAATTTTTCCACAAACTTTTGTAAACAGGCCAATTCCATCTTTACCTACTAGATCAAGAGTTATTAATAATTTTGAAACACATGGGTGCGTGTCCTCACAAAAACACAAAAAGCCTGATGTGTTGATTAATGAAGAACAGGAGTTAAAGTAAGTGTTCATTTGTGCTACCGCGGATCAAAATCTCACGTTTTCAAGTAATCAAATTGCTGAGGTAACAGATTCTTCACCGTTAAAAGAGCCCTTAAAAAGAATGGATACCGATCGTATAAAGCGCGTAAAACTCAAGAAATTTTCCATGAAGACCAATTTCGACGTATGGTGTTTTGTGAATCTGTAATGGAAAAGGCCAATTTAGATGAAAACTTTATTCGGCGTATAGTTTTCACCGACGAATCAAGTTTTCCTTTATTGAGTCGTCATAACCCTACACAAGTACGATATTGGTGTCGGGAAAATTTGCACAGATATTTTGAGGTACGAACTCAATATCCTCAAAAGCTAAATGTTTGGGGTGATTTTGTAGGGGAGCATATGATTGGTCCATTTTTTATAGAAGGTAATTTAACTGTTGCAAAGTATTTGTACTTGTTACAGCAGATTGTCCCTAGAATTCGTGAGTTATTGGGAGAAAGATTCCACAATGTCTGCTTTCAACAAGATGGTTGCCCTGCCCATAATGCGTATATTGTTAAAGAATATTTGAACAATACTTTTCCCAACCGTTTAATTAGTGGATATGGAACTATTTTGTGGCCCGCTAGATCACAAGATCTTTCTCCCAATGATTTCTTTTTGTGGGGTTATGTAAAATCCAAAGTGTATGGTCATAATAGGGCTAATAATCTGGATGAGCTTCAAGTAAAAATACGAGAGGCTTTCCAAACTATTAGCCCTAATATGTTAGCCAATGTCAGATGGGGATTTTACGACTGCCTAGGCGTCTGTCTAGCACAAAAACGACAATAAAATTGCAAAAATGCTCAGCAGGAATGAAGTGAGAATTATAAGAGCTGTCTTGACAGGACTTAGGGCAATGAAGTACAAGTTTAACCTGTATTAAGGAAGTTCAAGGAAGTCTTTGTTGCAAGCTGTGCGTTAAAGATCCTGAAACAGCAGCATCCTGAGACTTTTTATTTGGGATAGCGAGGCTTGAATCAAAAAAAACTATTGCAAAAACTATTGCACATAGAAACAGGATAAACACAATAGGCCTTACAGGTCGCAGTGTTTCAGGCATTAGAAAAAACTCACTCTGTATAGAGTTGCTTCGAATGCCGGATCACTCTATATAATAGCTTCGATTTTATTTATTTTCACTACGTTAAAATACTATTAGTGCTAAAATTCAATTAGGACCTTTAAAATTACTTTGCTTCTTATATTACTCCGCTCCAGATCCCTGGAACAATTTTAATTTGCGAAATTCGATCCGCTTCGATTTTCCCAGACTATCCATCACAGGCGCCAGTCAGCGATCCGCGTCCTTCGCCGATACCCAAAGAATCAATTTGTTATGGAAATGATGGAGAATAGATTTCTGGATGGATTTTAAGCGGCAGCGAAATGGATTGGAGTGGGGGCAGTAATATACCGGATGTTCTAAACTGTCCAGTACTAAATTTCTTCAGAATATCGTATAGCGTGAAAAAAATTGTGTGTTTAAAACTGATAGTAATTTTTTATATATATTTTTTAGGGGCCGTCTTGTCCATGCAAGAATATCAACGATCTAATAAAATTAATTGTAACCAAGAGCCTTAGTACAAGTAAAAAGTTCAACTTGTGTAACTTAAGTAAATGTTTCCTTTTAATGTCACACTTGTTAAAATTTTCCTTAAGAGTCTATTACGCTGTACTGTTTGGGTCTCTCTCAGGGGTTGGGTAAAGCTGGTGTGTGGCCGAAGGAAATATATATTATATTTGAGAAATCTGCCTTAAAGGATGATTCACAGTACACCGGACCGTGTCTGAGCCGGGCACGTTCCGTGAAGTAGACACCGAGCCACGTCCGAACCTTCTGTATATGTAACACCGAGTTGATAACGGGGTTCGAATTAGTTCCGAGTATATTAGAAAACACAGCCCCATAGACACACAAAGATTTAATACGAGCAATGCCAAAGTTCTCGCACTTGGAATTGGTACCAATTGCGTTGATGAATAAAGAACAACAGATGCAGGGAAACACCTGCTCAAAGGGAAAGATGAACAAAAAGGAAGGGAAGGATGTTGTAACGTTTTTAGTTCGTTACATGTCTTTTTTATATATGATATATATGATGTCTGGCGTATCGTCATCGGATTCCGTATCGTTCAGGCCTGATAATTTATTTGGCACGCTTGGCGTAATTTTTACGTTCCCTAGTCGCCAACCCTGTTATCGTTTGACACAACCCTGTTATCGCTCTGAGGAGGCGCTGTCAACATCGCTTCTGTCAACTCTCTTCGTGCTTAACCTCACTTCGTTTTGCCGCTCTGTTGTATCCCGGCTTTTAGAAATGGTGATTATTGAAATCTTGCTGCAAAATCTCAATCAGCTGCCATTTCGAAGCAACAGGGTAGAGTTTTGGATTGACCCACCTTAACTCGTATTTGTATTTTGCTGGCACATTGGTGTTCTTTTGCTTTTGTCCTCCAGAATGTTACATGGAAGAAAGGACAGTTTCTTTATTTATTATTGAGCCGTCGGAAGTATTTCGAGGGTCTTATGGACGGACTGTTTCCAAGGTATGGGTAGTGTTCCCCTGTACCGTTATCTTATGGACGGACTGTGTCCAAGGTATGGGTAGTGTTCCCCTGTACCGTTTTCTTATGGACGGACTGTGTCCAAGGTTATGGTCCAAGTTACAGACATTATCCAAGGTCCTAGTAGTGTTCCAAGGTACGGGTAGTGTCCCCATATTGCCACAGTATGGATACAGCGTAAGCCCCATGCTGCTTCGCTCCCATTTCTAAGCCTAGTCAGTAGTTACGGCTGTAGTGATTCATGGTGTCCTCATTCTGGCCCCTTTTGTTGTTTTGGCCAACAGGATCGCCGACAGACAGTACAGAGATGCAAGCCCACCTCACGCTGTTACTGTTTGAAGCAAGATTACATAAAGAACAGCTAAGTGTAGATTTAAGTTCTAGTTTTACATTTAACATCTAAAACATTTTCAGTCTTAAACAATAACGTACGTCTTAAGTAATATCGTACAAACTATATTTAGTGGTTAGATTGTTAAGAACATTCATGTCGATTTAATATTTAAAATATGATTTAGATCTTAGGTTTCATTACATTACGTCTTGTAATGGTATTGTTTTCATAGATATTTAGTACAATTCTTAACACCACTTTCGTTGACATATAACCACTATAATAATTATTAAAATTGTACAATGCTATTTACCATCACAGTCCATCTTGAATAAATATAGCCGTTAGTTCTAAGTAATATACAACTGTGTTTTCTTTCCCTGTACATGCCTGGCGCCCAATATCTACTTTTTTTGTTTATTGTTATTAATTAGTTTTCTTTCCAGTGAAATACCTTATCCACGACTGCTCTCCGATGAAAAGCTGCCGTTTGCAGTGGTAATGTTTATAAAAAACGCTACAATGTAATGAAGAAGATGACAATCTTCTTCCTTACATCCTTTCATTGTCCAGTTTGACGCATACCCTGTCGACAAATACTGCTGTAAGATTCACTAATACCTACTACAGACATGATAAAAAGTGTACTTTGTTTATATCAGGACTGCAGATTGCAGACGGGGCACCAGGAAAAGTACATTCATGCTTTCCGCAACGTGGCGGGAACGGAGCGGATCCGAAAAAGAAATGTACGCCGACATTTCTGTGACGGGGCACGGACGAGTTCCAGCGAAGCTCGGATCGTGCTCGGCCTGGCATGAATGTATATGTGTAAAGAACACTTGACAATGTTTGGCCGTGTCTTCACCGACGCACGGCTCGGACCCGTCACGGTATAGCGTGAAGCATAGGCTTAGCCCGATCCTGTCGTGTTAAGCCACATCCAAAATTCCAAACATACGTGCTGTGATTAAGGCTTGATTAAGGTTTGCAGAGCTTCAGCATTTGCCATAAAATAGCGAGTAATTTGTTACAAAACCATCTATATCACTGTAATCACAAAACTTCAATCTATTTCCGTATCGTAACGGAATTTTAAATTATGTCTTCATTTTCGAGAAAATTTAGTCCAAACATAAGGAATATTTTGTTGATGTTTGACTATCAAAATCTTAAAAATAAAGAACTTGTCTTACAACATGGATATAGTATAATCCTTTATCTTTAATTTCCTTCTTCATTTGTGTAAAAATACCTAGCCAGTTTTACATAAAACGTAAAATGCTTATTTTGCTACTTTTTCGAACTAGCGAAACGGACTTTCAATCATTTGATCTCAAAATTGTATTTTATACATGCATTCAGTAATAGTTATTTTTTATACAAGACGATAACATGGTATTTTATCGTCGACCGAAAAGATTAATTCACGAGCGATGAAATCGCGACTGAATTAATTTCGGGAGACGATAATGCAAGTGTATAAAACAATATTTTTTCCATAGCGAGTTACGTTTTAAATAAATTTTAGAAAAGAAAAATTAAGAACAAGCTTTTATTTAAATACACTAAAAAGAAAAAAATAAACTTTTTCTTTAAAACTTTTATTATGAACTTATAACGTCATTACACAATTTTATATTATATAAAAACTTGTCGCAAAATTTGAGTGCACAGTTGCACTTACCTTTATCTTGTAATTCCTGGTCTAGTGGTATATCATAATACAAACTTTGAAAATGAGACAGGGTAGACACAGGTTTTAGTTCATTTACTTGTTTATCGATGTAGAGAAACCTCGCGACAAACTTTTATATAATATAAAATTGTGTAATGAAGTTCATAATAAAAGTTTTAAAGAAAAAGTTTCTTTTTTTCTTTTTAGTGTATTTAAGTCAAAGCTTGTTCCTAAAAATTTTTTTTTCTAAAATTTATTTTCTACTTTTTAGTTATGCATGGTTTCTCAGTGCCACACACTTAAAGTCAACTTTTTTTCTTAAATAGCTTCCTATGGGCATTCTAATAATATGTATATCGATTTTTATTAAAAAAGGAGAGCTTAAAAAAACGACAGCTGTCAAATTTGACAGTTCAAATGTGAGACAAATAAAATGAAAACCGACTACGGGGTAGGGGGCATCGAATATATCGATTTTTATCAAAATCGAACAACTTTGAAATTTTTTTGACAGCTGTCATGTCAAATATGACATATTTGACAGCTCAATTTTTTTTTTCTTTCATTTTAGCCCATGGCCATCCTACATCCTATATAAATCGGTTGACTTTGAAATTTTGATATGTCATTAAACTGTCATTTTTTCCAGATGGCCGCCCATATTTTTTTTTTCATATGTATATACCCACAATATACCTATATATATATATATATATATATATATATATATATATATATATATATATATATATATATATATATATATATATATATATATATATATATATATATATATATATATATTTATATTTATAATTAAAATATATAATATATATATATAATTAAAATTATATATATATATATATATAATTTCAGCCCGATCCATTCATAAAAAGAATTTTAAAAAATCAAAAACCTTAAAAATGCCGCCATTTTGGCCACAATTTTGACAGCTGTCAAAAATTCGGGTCATGCTTTGCAAAAAAATGTATTGTCATCAAGACTGAACCTACATGCCAAATTTCAATTTCCTACAATAAAAGGAAATGGTTCTAATTTAGCTTACAAGATTTGCCCCGAACAAACATACATACATAGATTACATACAAAGCAAGTTAAATAAAAGCTTATAAAAATATTCAGAAATTATTATTTCAAGGAATTTATTACGAGTAGAAAAAATATTGTGCTGGGGGTTGGCGTTGTAATGTAATTTGACAAATAAATAAAGCTGTCTCTTTAGTTGTCAGTTTTGAGTCAATATTTTTTAATTCTCTTTCGTGTCGATTGCTGATTGAATTGGAGCCAGAAACGGCTCAAAACGAAGTAAGTAAATTACAAACAGATATTCAAACTGAGGCGACAAACGCCAACCCAAACTACTTCCATTTTAATCCCGAATGACTTATGAAAAGGAATACAAAAATTTTCAAAAATGGAAGCAATTAAAAAACGTGCGAGAAGAAATAAAGTTTTTAACCTATCCTCGCTGTTAAAGTATCATTTAATCTACTATAAAATGGGATACTTGGGACAAATTCACTATAATTTTTTTAGTTATGTGGTAATTTATAAAAGTTTTTTTTGTGAAGACAAAGCAACAATTTATGTGTAGAAAATTTCTTTAATATGTATTTAACCTAAAAATGCATCATAAATGGCTCCTAATGTAAGAATATTTATAAAAACTACATATTTACTGTCCCAAGTTTCCCCATTGGGGTTAAATGGGACAGTAACGGTTTTATACCGAAAATGCATGTTATACTACTCAATGGGTTACTTGGGATTAGCAGAAAAATAAAAAAAATACACTAACACACATCTTGAGTTGAATTTTTTTCTGAGATAATTATTTAGAGGAAAGAAAAAAACTCGATTTAGCGTAAACTTATTAAAAATATTTATTTATTCATTAGAAAATGTAAAAATTCTTCAATAAAGATAATAGGACAAAAGGAACTAAAAAACATTTTGTAAACACAAAAAATAGATCTATTGCATTCTTCTTATTGTAGCCAATCAGTATTTTCTAATCCATTAAATGCATGGCGGCCTCTAGTAATGCTCACGTTCTCTGCTTTTAGCACTCTCACAATTTTATCCTCTGTGATATCATAATCATCAGCTAAATCTGGGAACACAAAATGTTTGTTTTCTTTCGTAGATTTTATCATAAAACTGCCTCTGATAAATTCGTCTTCTTCCTCTTTTTTCAAAACTGTACGTCTTCCATATCTTTCTTAATTCTGATTTTTACATCTTCTCTGTAAAGTTGATTTGGTTAGCTTCCATTTGTCTGCCGCTGTTCTATAGGACATTCCAGATTGCACATCTTCTATGGCACTTTCCATATTTTTTTCTTCAAAGTCATGATATTTTTTAGAGCCTACTTTGCGAATATATTTTCTTGGCATGTAGAGCACTGAAAACAAAATCGATTAAATAATATGGGGTAACTTGGGTCAAGGGCTAACTTGGGAAAATTGTTGACCCAAGTTACCCCAAACCATGACTTTTTTTAAAAAAATATATTTTACAATCTAAAAAATTATCTAAACGCGGGCAATGACATTGGTATTATTTATGAAACATAAAAAACTATCTAAGAAATGTAATTGAACTTACCTCGTTTACTTTTGACTGCCTCTTACAGATAAAGTTTTCGACCACTTATTTTTTTAGTTTGCTTCCCACCAGCCACTTATTTTTTTATATAAGTAAAATACTATCACTTTATATCGAATTCGTTTAATTAAATCATCAACACATTGTTCTTTAACGAACCAAAACATTAAATTAAGGTTATATTTATATTTGCGTTGTTCCTGCCAGTTAAATTAGAAAAACCGAAGTTGCGTCCCAAGTAACCCTGATCGTCCCAAGTAACCCCATTTTACGGTACCCTTGCGGTTAAAGTACTTTTTTATCTACTATTTTTGATAGGTATAAGGCGATTTTAACAGTTCCTATGGAAAAAATTAGATTTATATGCTGTATATAATTTTTAGTTTAATTTTATTTTTCATAGATCAGTATGTCTTAGTTTAAACTACAAACAGTTTAAACTTGTTGTCCAAAAACATCAATTTATAGCTGATTTGCCTTAGCGAACAACTGAACAGATTACAAATATAGGCTTAAAAATATTTGGTCAACATAATTTCGAAAACCCTGTACAAGAAATCGCGAGCTGAAAGACGTAAAGATGGAGGGGAGGGGGTAATCGCTCCCCCTCCACCCGCGTTGTTTGTAGAAGAAGGCGCCATTAGTCACGTCTAGTCCTGCTTCCTCCAACCGGAGACCCGGATAGATTAATCGCATTGTGATAAATTATTTTATAATCTGTGCACTTTAAAGATGCCCGGTCGTTTTTAAATAGAGCAAAGAAGGGGAGGGGAGGGGTATATTTCGCTATTAGACGATGATTTAAGATTAAAAACTCGAAGTTTATTTTTGACGATTTTTTGCAAGCTAACTGCCAGTCAAGATAGCTTATACTATTAGCTAGCTTCGGCCTGTCAGATGGTTATCTAATAAGCAGTTAATTAGGTTACATTGTTGGGGTGGCTACTGGCTTATTCCCCTGCGACCTTTACATATACCTATTGTGGTTCTCTTCTGATTTCTAGGTTACATTCTCCAGTCGTAACCTTTACAAAATGTCGAATAATTTGGAAATTGAACCTTCTATACAGGGTGTCCCAAAAATAAGTGCAAGTATTTTAAGGGGCGGTAGATTTCGATAAAAGAAACATATTTTTTCTTTGTCGTTTTTCAAGTAAGTCCAAAGTAACGGAGTTATTTTACTTTGAAAATTCCCACATCTGTAATTTTTAACCAATCAAAACGTGTTTTTTTGACAAATCACCATGGCAACGGATAAATTTTAGTGAAAATTTCACACCTCTACTTTTCAACCAATAACATGCTTTAATGTTGACTAGTTACCATGGCAACTGAAAAAATTTCCGGAAATTTTTTCGAGGCGCCACGAAACTTTAGTGGAAAATTTTTGACAGTTGAAAAGGTAAACATAAGATCTACAATCATAATGTGAATGAACTACAATGTCTATATATTGAAATATTACCCATTTGAGTTTTAGCATTTGATGTAACTAAGGTTGGTAATATTTTTTATTTAAGGAAATATGTTAGATATACCTACATATGAATTTCTTCGAAATTGCCATGTTCTAAAAAATATAGTTCTGCCGCCTTTATTTAACTAAAGCTGGTATTTTTCTATTTAACGAAATATGATGGATATATCTATATGATTTTTTTAGAATTTATTTCATGTTGAATTATCTTCAATGCCAAATCTTTAATGATATCGACTAATATAGCAAAATAATAACGAAACACATTTAGTAATTATAGGTTTTATTAATATTAAAAACACAATTATTGTAAATGTTTGTAGGCTGGCTTGAATTGGTGGTTTGAATCTGGGTATTTTCTGTTTTATTTTGCATTGTGCTCTGATCATGATTGAACTGGCTAGTACTTGATGAAATGCTCCTCATGGATTCAATCATCTGTTGATGATGTTCAGCGTCCAACTGTAAGTAAGGTTTGATCGACTGACTATTACTATGTCCAGTAATTTTAATGAGCTGTTGTTCACCAACTCCTTTCTTGGCCAAATTCGAAACAGCTGTTGCTCTTGCAGAATGATTGGTTATTTTAACTTTTTTAGTGTCAATTCCTATATCTGAAGCTGCTGATTTAAACCATGAAGATACAATGTTCTTACCAACTGGGCTATTCTTGTACCATCCTTTCGAATTGGGTTGATTCCAGTATGGGTTTGGTGTTAAGAATAGTCTGTCGGTTTGAATAAGATTTCCCCTTTTTTCCATCAACTTTCTAAACAAGCGAACCGGACACATTTGTGGATTTTCGAAATTTCTAATCAACCATTTACTATCCGACAGTTTTTTAGAACCACCTTGTGTGGTTTTAGAGAAAATTGGATTATATTCTATCCGACCTTTTGGGTTTCCGAAATTATCAGTTTCTTCTTTGAAGTATTGGATACAAGCAGAATGTCCTTCCCCTCCTCTCCATGCCAGCTCATGTGAAACTATGTGAAAAAATTTACGCTGCAACCCATCTGGAGTATTTTCATCCCACATTTCAATAATTTTTTTGTATTCGTCACTGGTTAAGGCTGAAGCACTCACTTTTCTTTTTGCTGAATCTCTCTGTAGTATTTTGCGCTTAGCATCGCGTGCAGCTCTGGCGGTCACAAATTCCACATCAGAAAACGGATTAAATTTTATTTTATATTTTTCGTAATAAATTTCTTGCAACTGCTTAGCAGTAGAGTTCCACATCACTTTGACCACACTTTCCTTATAATCTTCAAAATTTTTCTTTTTCATATTAAATGCGTAGTCCTCCAGTATAGTAGCCAGCTGTACTACACTCATACACTCATGAATATTATACGACTTTTCATCACAAAATTCAACAAACTGTTTCCATACACTTGATTTTGATTTTCGGGTGTTATCTGGTTTTATATTTTCAATTTCTTCTTTAATGACTTGTTGGTTTACTTTTCCAAATCGCGACATTTCGCTATACACTTCTTACTCTACGTACAGACGTTTTAAAACTAGTAATAGCTTAATGACAGAATCGCAAACAAAAATGACAAAACACATATATGTCAAAAACATCAATACCTTGGCCAACTTAACAAATTGAAATTATTTTAAAATGTCATGTTGGATTAATATTTTTTTTTCAAATTTAGGTGTGAAATTTTCTTACCGAATACCACGCAAGCTTAAATTATTCCTGAAATTTTCTTTCGGGCACGAATATTTTATGAAAATTTTCAAAATATTCGTGCCCTCAAAAAAATTTCCGAAAATAATTTAAGCTCTTGTGATATTATAAGTGAAAATTTTTTCCTTGTGGGCACCCAACAGCGAATTATACTGGAAATTTTTTGCCGTTTATAATGACAGAATATATTTTTGAGAGTCTGGTTTTTATTTGTTTACATGATAATTTTGATACATTTCAATTACAAAACTGTGATGAAAGTTTGTAAACTGCTTCCATACTCTTGACTTCGATTTCCTAGTATTCGCGGGTGTCAACTGCTTAATCTCCTGGCGAATATTTTCTTTGCTTTCATGACCGAAGTGAAACATTTTTTTAAGCCGTGCCGCTTGACAGCTTCAAAACTGAAATAGTTTTTAGCAAAGAATATACCTGTTTTTAGGTTTGGGTGTCACTTAGTTGTCATAGTAACTAAATAATCAATTCGACCAAAAATCGAAAAATACATTTCGATCGAATAATTTTCAAAATATTCATGAGCTCGAAAAAATTTCCGGAAATAATTTGACCTCGAGTGGTATTATTAGTGAAAATTTCCAAAATAAAATTATTTTTTTCTCAAATTTTGAGAACCACTGGATCTTTTCTGGATTTTTTTTCTTGTAAGTTTAATCTACTACCTATGTTGCCATATTATCAAGAAATTATGTTTCTAACTAAAAACTAAAAAAATTTCCAAAATTTTTTTAAAAAAATTCCGAATTTTCAAAAATTTTTTTTTGCGAAAAGAATCTCATAGGCGTCTTTCTGGGGTTGAACTATACTACCAGTTAGAATACTTGCACTTATTTCTGGGACACCTTGTATAGGCGGAGAATGCACCCATTCTCCGCCGGTGCTGCCACCATTGGAGTATATCCTAAACAACTAGTATACACATATACACTGGTTTAAATAGCGAGTATACGAAAAATACTATATAATTATTCAAAAAGTGTTAGGAAGTATAATTTGTAAAAATTCTAAAAATAAAAAAGTAAATATTTTGATATCTTCAGAAGATCTAACATGTATTATAATTATTATAATCCAGCTAAAAAAAACTTTTTAGATGAGTTCAACTACGGTAGCGAGCATAGTTTTAATCACCGGTTTTACTAGTGCGGTCGTTTTTAGTAGTGATGGGAAAAACCGATTAATTTCAGTAATCGAGTACTCGAGTATCAAGCGACTGCAATAACCGAGTGATCACTCGAGCGAAATATCGCTCGTATTTAAAAATACGGTTTTTTGTTCGTCGCATGTCGTAAGTACTCGTTAACGCCAAGCGCCAAGCAGTAAGCTGCGTGCGCAGCGCACATATTCTTTCGGTAATGAACGGCAAGTAGTAAGCGGCGAGCGATTCGCTTGATCGCCTGATTTAGTTTATTTCGAAGCATTGTCGATGTAGGTCGTAAAATTTTGTCTCTCAGATACGCAACGGATAAATATACCGGGTGCGTCTCAAAAGTGGATCAACCCCTATAACTTTTTTATTTTTTCAGATAAAACAACGAGATTTGGTATGTTAGTATATGACATAAATTAGGATTGATTGACATATTCAATTGTTTTCGGTCACTGACTGCAACTTTTGATTTTTAAATCGCACTCTCGGTATTTTTTTACTTTATTCAGTAGAAAATGACACTCTGAATAGAATGACATATCACATGTCAACTTTTGACATTTTCTCATATGGTTTATTTGAAATTGTAACATGCGGTTCATAACGACAATTTGACTCGAAGTACCAAGTGTGTGGTATCAAATTATTGGTCAAAAAATTATTTTTCGAAATATGCTGATGATCCACCCTCGTTCCATTTGAAAAAAAATTGAGATATGATCAAAAATACGATTTGGGCATCTTTTAACCGGCCAGGGTAAGACACTAAAAAACATTAGACGATCAAATCTATTGTTCCAAGGCTACACCAACACAGCCATGGCATTCTAGATTGAAATTTAAAATACAATTTGTTTTTAAGCAAATATGTCAAAAGTTGACATATGATACGTCATTCTATTTAAAATGTCATTTTCTATCGAATAAAGTAAAAAAAATACCGAGGATGCCATTTAAAAATCAAAAATTGTAGTTATTTCCGGTGAAACAGGAAGTGACAGAAAACAATTGAATACGTCAATCAATCCTAATTTATGTCATATACTAACATACCAAATCACATTTTTTTATCTAAAAAAATTAAAAAGTAATAGGGGTGAGCTACTTTTGAGACGCACCCGGTATATACGGCGTCGTATAAATGTGCTACCTGGAATGTATGTAGAAAATTCGCTCGGCTTTTTATCGAGTAGGTCACATTAAAATCGGATTTGAACTTATTTCATTCTAGGATCGCTTGCGTTCGTCGCTTGGTACTCGTCACTTGCATTGCTCGTTCATAATCGAGCGATTTCGGTTATGTCAATAATCGAGTACTCGAGCGAATTTTCGCTCGAGTTATCCCATCACTAGTTTTTAGGTTCATAATTATAATAATCACTAGTCGATTAAAAAAAGTATACCTTTAATTTTGTATATTATATTTTATCCTCTTATAGTATATGTCTATTTATTTTTTTGATTAGTAACAAGCACTTTGTTTACTCCCTTGTTTCGTCGAACTTCTTGAATCCATTTTTGCTTTTGATCAAATCGGTGTGAGAAACTATGAAGCTACAAAATGTTTCGGGAGAGTTGAATATCCGGGAAAGTTGAGTTATTGAATGTTATTGCACCCAACAATGCCCTAATTACGCTCTCCTTTGAACATTTCAAATTTTCATAACACAACAGACGCCTAGTTCGATTTTTTTTTTATTTATTTTTTACTACCCGAAACAGTGTTTTATAGTCTCAATAACTGCACTAGCAAAAAAACTAAAATACTTAAATATTATGACAAAACCACGATTTCAATATTATTTTAATGCGATCAACATGAGGGGGCGTGAAATACATACTGATAATTTCTGATTTCAGCCGTTGAAGCGCTTCAGTCGGAATTTGTTGAAATTAACTGAAATGCACAAAGCCTATAGCTTTTATTATTTATCAATTAATTGTTTTTACATTTTTTAATGTTGCCTGAAATTGAAATAATATCAAAATTAATTTTAAATAAACAAAATACGAGTAGCGGGAAAACCCTGCATTATTATTCTCTGCATTAAGTTCATCAGACCGAAGGGAACAGCCATTCGACGACCGGTTTCGAAGATTTTTCTCCATCGTCAGGCCGACTTTGCTGTAACCCTCGATCTGACCAACGAAAAGCAGAGAATAGCATTTGAGTACAAAACGTACTACTATGGCGAGAGTGCTAGACGCTCTACGCCATCTAGCGGCAGCTGTGAAATTAATTTTGTTTGCGGAATTTTTGGTTCAACAAAAAAAATCCTGAATTTTTTGTTCTATCTTTATTAATTAGCTTAAAAACGCTCGATTGTCATTAAAAATAGAAGTACAGACTAAAAGTTTTTTTATCGAAACAAACATTTCAATACTTCATATACAATCTTAGATCTTTTGGTATGCTGTTAACTCTAGATCTCCTGACATAAGACGCATTACTCTGCCGAATCCAACTCTTAATAACAACTTCTACTAACTCATTTACCCTCCCATTGAAACTTCGCAGAGAAAAAACAACGTTTCGCTCGATAAGTTTCCGTATTCAGTTCGGATTTCTTGGCTCGAAAGGACCTAAAAGAAAAAAAACAGTCGGCGCGCGAATTCCTTCTCACTTCACGTTTTCGGACCTCTAATTCAGTTAATAGGGAAGCCGTGAGGAGGTGGCGGGGATTCAAAGGAATTCGGGGTTCGGAGTACGGCACCCTAATTTAACAAAATTAACCGAAAACTAAGGATAATTTAATCTGCCGGATAAAAGTCCTTTCGGACGCGGTGGATGAAATGCGGAGGTTGCGGAATGAAGAGGATTATTTGAATATTTTTCTTAAAATTAACGGGCTTTTATTTTTTTTTATTAGATAATCTTAGACTTTTATTGACCGCACGCACGCCACTGGAAACTAACCAGAATCGATATGGGGATCCTTAGACGTGTCTTCTCTTTTAGAAGTAATATGGTATAGTCTTCACAAAACATTGTAAGGCTCGCTGCAAGGTAAAATATACAGGGGTGGTCCGAACTGTATTCCGGAAACTTCGGCAAGTAAGTGGAAATAATCGAACTTTATTTTAAAAATAATGAATATATTGGGTTGCGCACATATTCAATGAACGTTATCCTGACAAACACTTTTATGGCAAAATTGTTCGCGAGTTAGTAACAAAATTTCACAAAACTGGTTCCGTTATGAATAAAAAGAGGCAAAAAGAGAAAATCCTGTGGTAAATGAAGCTATGGAGGTATTCGTATTGGGCCAAGTTGCCATGGATAGTACGCTGAGTACAAGAAAATTAGCCAATAAGACCGGCGTGAATCGTACAAGTGTCCAAAGGATATTAAAAAAACACAAGTTGCACCCGTACAAAATTCAGTTGGTACCAGAACTTAACGAAGACCATTTTGATCGTCGCTTGCAATTTTATGAAAGTATGAGTGAACGAGTGGCGAATGATAATAATTTCCTATTTAATGTGTTTTTCGGATGAGTTTCTTTTTGAACGGTGTAGTTAATCGGCACAATTGTAGTTAATCGGTACTGGGCTGAGGACAACCCCAGGGTTTTTCACGAGGTGCACACACAAAACCCTCAGAAATTGAACGTGTGGGCTGGTATTTTTAGAAAATCTATTGTGGGTCAGTTTAACGATATTGAGAAGAACTTCAAGGCACAAGTCACAGAACAGCAATCTAGCAACTACCGCACCTGATTGTTTAACCTTGTGGCAAGTGAAAAAATGCGTAAACATCTAGAAATAATAAGAAAAAACAGCAAATTGGTCGAAGGAACTTATCCTTATCATTTACTCTGATAAATGTTTAAATAAACTTTTCAAATTTCAATCCCTCATATTTTCTCAATGACTCGACCGATTTTCAAAAACGAAGCGGGGAAATATAGAGAATGGAAAGCTCTTTTCATTGCGGCGCCACTTGACACCCCTTCCCATTTGAAAAATGTTGGGGGATGACACGCCCGCTTAGAGGGTTGAAGATTTTGCAATCATTTTTGGGGCAAAAGTTGTCCCCCTCACAAACAAAATTGACGTGTTTTTGGATTTTTTGAAAAAAAAAATACTCTGGCCGTTACGCCTTGCGGAACGTTTTCGATGGGCCACTCTGTATGATGAAATAGCGTCAGCGCCGGCTATGAAATGAACATCGCTGTCATTTTATATGTAAAATTATATGGGGAATGTCATTGATGTTCACTTCCAGGGGCGGATACAGGAATTTATTTTAGGGGGGGGCCCAAATAAAAAGTAATGTAGAATATGCTTTTTAGGGCGCCATTTTTAACCCAAAAGCCTACTATTTACAGATTACAGGGGTGGGGAGGGGGGCGTGCTCCATAGGCTCCCCTCTGTATCCGCCACTGTTCACTTCCATGCCAATTGGACGCCGTTTTTTTTTCGATCATATGGTAGTTATTTGACTGAAATGATAAATTTGAGAACTTTTTATTTTTTTTTAATTAATCATTAATTTTTCTTTGAAAAATGATGATAAAACAGTTTGTGTTAAACTGTTGGCACAAAAACACTTCAAATTTATGATTTCAGTCTAATAACTATTTAGTTAACATGTTTAATTTAAATTCAATTCAAATTCAAATTTCTTTATTAGACCCCCATTAAGTTTTACAGAATGATATTAGTATTAATAAATGTGTGTCTAAAGGGATCGCACCGCGATTAAAAAACCGATACAATGGCACAAAGTGCCAGAGTGGTGCGACCCAAAAAAAAAATACTATTTTATAATTTATGTCAATGATGTAACAGGTATTGATAATTTCGATTCCAAATATCTCGAGAACCATTACGCGTAGCGATTTTTACCAAGAGACATTTCTTACGTAAAAAACGACGTAAATGTATATTTTTTTACCCAGTTGTATTATACATGTACAAAAAATTATTACTCTTCAAACCAGTTCAAAAATACGTAGGTGGCGCCCTCTACAAGTAGGAGTCATATTGATATCAAAATCAAATTTCTCATGTCGAAAAACTCCAAGACACTAATTTTCATTCAAATATTGACGTTACTTCAGAAATTCTTTGGAAAAAATCGAAACAAATGAAACATCTACACCCAGTATCTTCGTAATTAAGCATTTTAGAACATACATTTATACGAACTTTTTTACTTATTTTTATCTGCAGAATATGTAGTCGAAGTTTTCGGAATACAGTTTGAACCACCCTGTATAATTTTGTCAAATCTCTGGATTCAAAGAAATAATTGCACTTAGTGAAGATCTCTTTATTATCTTTATTAATAACCGATTATGTTTGAAAAAAAAACTTCCATTTTTTTACAAACACCTCAATAGTATTCATTTTTGTAACGCGAATTAAAATATAAAAGGGTCATTTTTGTTACTAAACAAAAAAAGAACATTTTATTTTTCAAACGTCACAAAATTATTAATTTTTGCGACATGATTGACAATAAAAAAAACATTTTAACGCCTAAGCACAAAAGTACGAAAATATATTATTAACATAGATAAATGCAACAAGTTTAGATTGGAAAGCCCGTAAAAATTTTGGGTCGCGAAATTATTTTGGGTCGCGACCGTTATACGCGATCTGGCGCTGCTATAGCGCTCGCTAAGAACAACGGCAAACAAAAACAGAAATAATTTTCTCTTGTCAAAGTCAGAATCTTCAAAAATCATAATAATCTTTCAAAATCTAAACCGCTCTCATTAAAGAAATTCCGAAAAGTGTTTATAGCGTCCATTTTCAAAGTAATTATTGCTATCTTGTGAGTTTAATTCAAGTTTTATTTACTCCAACTGTGTTTTCTTTCTCTGTACATGCCTGGCGCCCAATATCTATAAATCTTTTGTTTATTATTATTGATTAATTTTCTCTCTAGTGAAATACCTTATCCACGACTGCTCTCCGATGAAAAGCTGCCGTTCGCAGTGGTAGTTGTTTAAAAAAACGCTACAGACCTGCATAAGCTAGTGCAGGACACAGGGATAGGAGAATGGGTGCAGATATAGCAGGGGGATAAACACAATAGGCCTCACAGGTCGCAGTGTTTCCGGCAGAGGACGGCCCCTTGTTATGAAAAAAAAAATGCCTTAGGACTTTTATTCCTAGGCTTAATAATAATTCTGACACATCCATATTTTTTTTCCAAGTAACTTCCTCCATAAGTTTCCTGACTAGTTTTTCTTCGAGCACATGAGTCAAAGATCTCGTTTAATCCTGACGGCACACCCATACACCGACACCACCTAGCAAAAAACGAAAAAATACGAAAAAATCTAATAAAGATCCGTCCGCCTCTCGATAGCCTCGTACAGACAGACTCGCCATAACCCTGTCGTAAGAAAATTCCGATTTTCATCGAGATGAGAGAGCGTGGGGAGAGGGGAAACGCCTGCAGACAAGGAAAACTCCAAAAGGAATAAACGGGCGGCCATTCTTTACGACGATTCCATTCCCTGGCCGTTTTTCTCGTCGGTTTTTATCTATATCTGGGACTGGTCCTTCGGTCCGGCAGCGATGTCGATCTTGACTCTGCGCCGTCATTTTTCGTTCCAGTTTTTATGACTGGCCGAGGGACGGTTTTAGATTAAGAAGGATTGGAATCAGAGAACGGGTGTTTTGTAAAATATGTACCGGGTGGCCAACTAAGAATGGACGCCGGCTGTATCTCAGAAACTACTTATCGTATAACTTTGGAAAAAAAATTCTAATAAATATACCAAGAAAAATCGCTTGAAATGATTTGCAAGTTCGAAAAATGTCTTCTAGGGGGTGTTTCTCTGATAGCCAGTCAGAAAACAAGGGGTTTCTCAAAAATATGCAGGTGAACAGGTATTTTATATATTACTATTGTAATCATCGAGAAATTTTAAATTTTTTTGATATACAGGGTTGTTCACCACATACGACACGGAGTATTGTAGCTAAACGACTAGGTTTTTACAAATTGTAAGTTTTGGGTTCGTTGAAGGACTATTAGAGCTACAATTTAAAAATATTTTTACAAGATACAGAGTGTCCCAGGTAAATAAAAAATATCAAAGTTGTATTTTTTTAAATGGAACACCCTATATATTATTACATTTTTAGTTTCTACGATTAAAATAAAGGTAAATTTGATTAAGGTTTATTACACTTAAACCTTACCGTTTTTGAAATATTTTCAATTTTGTGAAATTGCAGTAAAAATTTTAAGGCTTCATTTCTCCGAGGGTATCAAAGTTTTTAATATTAAATATTTACTGAAGTTCATTTATTGATCAGTTATTGTGTTGCAATAATAAAAACTTTACTACCTTATACAAAGTGTCTAAAAATTTATTTTAAATAATTACTAGCTTTAAACGGCAATAACTTGTTTAATTTAAATGAAACACCATCTATATTTTATGAGAATCAGATGCACAATTTAATTGTCTATCAAATTGTATTATACAATTTTTTACCTATATCTTCAAGTTTCCGTAGAAAACGCATTTTCTTGTAATTTAGAACTTATTTATCAATATACCCCTGGAATACTGACATTTTAGATTATTTTTAAAGATGTACCAAATTTTTAAAGAGTACATACTAATATTGTCGATATAGTTCGTTTATTTCATTAAAAATAAAAAAAAACTGTTTAAATATTTGTTAAAGAGGACCAATGAATATGATTCCAGTATTCAAACCACATTAATTGACTGCTTGCGTTGATTAATAATAATTGCTCCAAATACTAAAAAACTGAATAATATATGTGTATTAGACAGTGTGGTAAAAAGTAACACCTTAAAAATGATATTTAAGTTTTTGACAAATGCTAATTTTTAACAACAGAGACGTTCATTTTCATAACTTATTATTATATTGATTTCTGATTCAAATCCACATTTATTTAGAATAATTTATTAACGAACACAATTAAGTATGTAGTTAATTAGTATTTGGGACGAAATACTGGTGGTGTATTTAATTAATGGTATACTCTTTTATAAAGATTTAAATAGTTTTCTTTTTGGATACAAATGGGCTAGTAATATTATCGTTTTACTAAAGACGATAATATTACTAGCCTGTACATTTTGTACATTTGTTGTTTTAAAACCAATCTAAAATGTCAATATTCCATGGGTATATTGATAAATGAGGTGTAAATTATAAGAATGCATTTTCTACGAAAACTTGAAGGAATAGGTAAGAAGTGGTATAATACAATTTGATAGACAATTAAATTATGCTTCTGATTCTCATAAAATATACAGGGTGTTCTATTTAAAGTAAATAAGTTATTGCCGTTTAAAGCTAGTAATTATTTAAAATAAATTTTTAGGCACTCTGTATAAGGTAGTATAATTTTTATTATTGCAACACAATAACTGATCAATAAATAAATTTCAGTAAGTATTTAGTATTAAAAACTTTGATATCCTCGGAGAAATGAAGCCTTAAAATTTATACTGCAATTTCGCAAAATTCAAAATATTTCAAAAACGGTAAGGTTTAAGTGTAATAAACCTTAATCAAATTTACCTTTATTTTAATCGTAGAAACTAAAAATGTAATAATATACAGGAAGTTCCATTTAAAAAAATACAACTTTGATATTTTTTATTTATTTGGGACACTCTGTATCTTGTAAAAATATTTTTAAATTGTAGCTCTAATAGTCCTTCAACAAACCCAAAACTTACAATTTGTAAAAATCTAATCATTTAGCTACAATACTCCGTGTCGTATGTGGTGAACAACCCTGTAGAGTGGGGGAAGGTTAAACTTGCTTTTATTAAAATCAGGATAACTCTGGTTTAGATTAGCCGATTTAAACAAACTAGGGCTCGTTTAAAAGAGCTTTTCTACCTTAATGATCTGCATGACGTCTCGGATACTGGCTTTTGTCAAAGCGTTGAGACTGTATAATGAGTTAGAACTCAAGAAAGATGGACACAATTGATTTATAAGGTCGCGGTGATTAACTTGCCTCCTCTCATAAAATTTACATCTATATCTGACAGTCTAAACCGCCCTTAACAGGAGATTAAACGTCAGATTAAATTTACCATGGAAAATTGAATATCCTTAGTGTAATTCTTTTAATTGAATTAAAAAAAGGAAAAATTCCCTAAATTCACAATCGAAATAGTCCCTATTTAAGCCGATTACGACAGTCGACAGTCGAACGAAATGAAATTCCGGGACGTCGCTACGGGACGCTCCGGGATGATATAGGAAGGGAACAACTCAGAGTGATAAATAAAGAGTAAGAACGATTAAAAATGCACTAGTATTGAAAAAGTTCGAAAATGCACCAGTGGAAGAAACTAAGAAAGATCATATCAATCAAATTACCACCACTGCAAAGGTATTTTAATATGCTGATTAAATTCCGGTGTTTGCGAGCCATATATAGGATGTCCCTTAATGACATGTTAGTATTTAAGGATGTGATTCTTGTATCTATTCCAAGAAAAACTTTATATTTCTTTTACATACATATTTCTTCGACTTCTTTTCTGCCCAAACGAGTGGGAGTAGCGAAAGACACTGTTTGGTATGTAAAAAGAGGAATTTTTCAATACTTGAGAGAAAAAAGGACAGTGAGATCAAAAAGAGGACTGTCCTCTGGAATAGGGGACGGTTGGCAAGCCTAGGTACTTGAGAAGCACCCACTTCAATATTAGCATGTCATGAAGGAACATTCTGTATATACATACAGTCTGACAAAAGAATCTGAAACAACGGGGCAACGGCAAAGGGATCGCAATTTTCTAAAATCATGACCGATTTCATTCATAAAATATCCACGAGCGTGCGGTGTTTCATAAAAATATATCAGGAATTTTTATAATATTTTCCAGTAAAGTTTATAATATTATTTTACTTTAAATGTACCTACATTTTGTTTAGTCATTTGCCAAATATAGTAATATTTGTTAAAACGCGTGTACTAATTACAATAACCACATATCAAGTTAAAGATATAAAACACAATACAATAACACCGCCACTGGATTTTTCAATAGTAGTGACTGTTTCTACTATTCCTAGAGAGGGGTATAAAGTTGGGGGTAATGGCAGCAAAACGTGCGAGAATTTCGACCAATCAGACTGGTTGAATCCGGGATGCCATGATGAATTTTGTCAGCGTTGCCAGCTTACCCTAAGCGGACTTTATCTTAAGGAAATACTTTACCTTTTATAATAGGCAGAATGAACGAAATCTGTTAATTAGATAAATATACATTATTACAATAAGAACTACGTCAACATATTAGCATATATATAATTATATATGCTGAAATGAACTAAGATATATTTAATTTATAGGTAATATCGAGCAACACTTTGCTTTTCTATAATTAAACGTGACAACATCGACTTTTTTTGCCCGATTCCTTCCGCTGTTTTAGATTCGTTTGTCAGATAATATAATACCATACGATCGAAAAAATAGCGTCCAAGACGGCTGGGAAAAGCCCTAGACCTCATTACTTGGCCTGTACTCTTCTTTATTTTTAATGGCTCTTATTGCCAGTTAGCTTTAAAAAGGTTGTAAGTTATTTTTATAGATATCTTTCTTCTTCTTAAACCTTTATTCAATATTTAAGTTGTGATTTTCTTGGGTACTTATAGGTTATTTATAGGTTTCTTTAATAAAAATTACAGGCAGTAAATGGTGTAGTTTAAAATTCCTACGGAGACCCGTGTCCCTAACAGTCGAGGAGCTACGACCCAGGCCGGGTAGACGAAACGGTAGCTTGTGTCGCTTGTTGGGTTTAGAGGTAGGAGATAGGCTCCCGACCCTTGGAGGAGGTGGTAGTTTGTATGTCACTTGCGGAGGATGGTCTCACGCAAGTGTCAGCCACCTCTCCTGTAGTTCTCTTTGTGTTTGGCCCCTTGGAACTTTCATTGTTACTGTTCCCAGTTTCGCTAGGGGGTTTCCCCACAGCTTCACCGGTGATGTTTTTATTACTAATATTACCAGATCTCATAGTGTTCCTATGAGTCGCTAGGGACAGTCGGTCCACTTCTACAGAGCCCCGCATGTAGAAGCAGGTAAATACAATGGTGCCCCCGGTGCCCCAAGGTTGAGGCTGTCCGTAGCCCCGCCCGGTATCGTTATATGTCTTGGTGCAATTCCCTGGCCACGACACTACAGTCAGGGACAAGACGATGAGTGAGATGCTTCTTAGACCAAGCCAAGTGCTAGAGGGGATTCCCCCCAGCACCTGACCAGGAGCTTCCCCACCAACGACAAGGTTTTGCATCTCCTAGGGGAAGAAGTAGTAAGGATATATCTATGTTAACTTATTTCTTTGAGATTCTCTCTAAATTATTCCTCTGAGGCCCACACACACACACACACACACACACACACACATACCAATCCGTACCGCCACGAACAGTGACTGAGGAGGAGGAAGAGGAGAAGGAAGACGATACTCGGCTAATTCCCGATCGGTTTCCCGTTAGATGGAAATGCCGATCTTCCATCCTGATGGAGGAGCGGGAGATTTTTAATCGAAAAGCCGACGATTTAATTTATTTTCTCTCGATCGGTGTGACAGAAAAAGCCCGGGAAAATTAGGTGAAAATTGTCAAACGTGTTTAACAAGAGTCGATAATTTCAATACTTTTTTTTTCTGTTGACTTTTTTGGAAGGTTTAACTGATTTTTTGTGGTTTCTTCAATTAAAACATTGAGTTAATTTTATGCCCTTTTTTTTGGGGGGATATTGACATTAAACTTATAAAAGGAAATAGTAAAGCTTTACTCAAAACCTCGCAATTAGTGGAATAAATCAGTGGTTTCAATTATTTAAAATTGAATCCGTCCAAAATTAGTGGAAATGTTTTGACACCCTGGAAAGACTACCACCGAGCACGTCATTGTTGCAACTTGCAACTGCGTTAATAGGCCTGGCGGTGACCGCCTCATACTCTTTCAGATATTTAGCAGTAAAATAAAGAAAACTGTTATTTTTAAGCTGTTATTTTAAGCTGTTTTTTATAAATAACTATAACAGTTTCAACTGTTATCTAAAAATAATAGTTTTGCCCATCACTAATTAAGAGAAAAATTTAACATAACAATAACTTTTAACATTTTCCCTAATTATTCGTCAAAATTTGCGAGTAATGCCATTTAGGCCTTTAAATGTCATCCATCAAGAGAAATTATGGGTATAAAAAAATGTTCATTGTTCCAATATCCGTCATACCTTTTCTTATGCAGTGGAAATACTATCCTTGAATCTTGAATCTCCTCTGTTGTTACTGTGAAATTGGTTTAACCTAAAACAAATAAAAATAATTGTTCATAAAGAAATATTGAAAAAAGAAAATGTGTTTAAAGAATACATTTTTTTGCCCGAGCATGGCTGTAGATGCATGCAGCACAACTAACCATTTTAAAGTATCGAATTCCCGAAAGTGATATTACAGCATATACAGGGTGTTTCAAGAAACATGTGTAATCTCTCGTGGGGAAATTCCTCACGTAAAAATAAGATTTATTTTTCATATCAACATAGGTTCAATTCTGCTTTGTTTCATAGCTACAGGGCGTTGAAGTCTTAATATTTTTTCGATTTATTATATTATATTATTTTCTTCCAAGTAGTTTTTTAGCATTTCGAATGAAATTTTGAGGGTAAAAGTTACTGTAAATGCGACATATTTTAAGGCTAAAAAAGTGTCGACATATTCATCATAGACGTGCATAATATGTCTTATCACTAGGATATTTAAAAAAAAAACATGTGAATTGTAAAAACGCCTTTCTAGATAATGTACTGTACCCACATTTGCACACGACCAGAAAAAATTAAATGCTTACTACTTCATGCTGATATCACCCGGACAAAAGTTTGGTAGTCAGTTTCAAAAGTTTTGAACCTCTAAACGAAATAATGGATTTGTAATTTGAGCTTTTCCATGATTCATCATACAAAATATAAATAAATTATGGGAATGATCTCTTAACAATTATTGTTAAATGTTCCTAACAAGAAAACTGACTGAATATAAACTTTCAGTAGTTTTATTTCAATGTCTCATTTTTTACCTAAATAGGTAAAGGTACCAACGTCGGTTCGACCGCCTGACGACCCTTATTTGCACCTAAATGGGGAATACAGGTTCGGGTCGCCTCGACGTCGGTATCTGACCTAATAGGGAATGTGATTCTACCATTTACCAACGTCATATTACGTTGGATTTTAGTTACTTAAAATTCGTCGCTAAGCACTTACGTTACGTTTAGTTTTATATTCGCTCCCAAGAATACATAAAAACCTAACCAAACTACCTAATTACAAATGGATTCATAATCACTCCTCGAATAGAACTATAAGTGCCTATCTAATTTCATATTAAAATAATTCTGAATCATTAATCCAGACATCAGTTTTGTCAACGGAAGTCACTTTTTTGATATGTCTGATTAAAATACACCGGAAAACAACGAGCGTCTTCAAAAGTAGGTAGATTTATGAAATAAAAATTTCTATAAAAAAGTAACTCGCAAAATATTTTTTTTATTTTCTAGCTGGTTTAATCATAAAAGTGTACTGTGGTTCCCCCCAAACTCAACCTTATCAATATTATTCTACTAGAAATCGGAATGTGAATATAAATTTTAAAAACAAAAAACGATTTTAAAATGGCTGACAATCGGATACCTGTTAAGAATGGCGGATTTCTGTGTCCGACTTAATATGAACTACCAATATACCAATTCCGACCGGGGTCTCCAACATTAGTCGTCTCACACGACCGAAGTCATCAAACCGGACGACCGGCAATCGTATTATGACGTATATAATTCCAACGTACGCCACGTAACCTCACTTTGCGTATCAGTGATTTGTGGATTTGTGCAACTATATTTTAGTTTTTGTTTTCTCTTTTAAACAATGGGCAGCCACTTTTTTAAGATAGTATATACAAAATTTAAAAGAATTGGAACCAGTACCTCACATGTGGGAGGAGGATGGGGTCTGCAGGTTTCCTAAGCTAAAAAATGAAATTAAGATTCACCAGTGTAATGCAGCATCTCTTCCGCATAAAAAGCATTCGTGGGCGGAGGGAAGACATCACTACTACTATTATTATTTTGCAAAAGCCTCGACCACTTTCTGTAAAATGTAGATGAATGTCTAAATCCCTTTTTAGTGTTTTTTTAGGCATAATAAAAAAAATTAAGTTTGTTTACAAAAACTTTTTATTAGGTTATGTTCATGATGTTTATTAGGCCGCAAATGCTACTTAATGGGTTGTATTTACGGACGTAAATAGAGATATGTAAATTAGGTTAAAAATATGAACATAAAATGCAACAAAATATAATTGGACGTTACTTTAGGGATTATCAGTGAGACGTATCCTATTCGGACAACGGGTAGACGTCGGGCTAGTTCAAGTATAGGTACGTCGTGCAAGCCAACGTTGACTCACAACCAAACCAAACGACGTTGGGAAATTAATAAAGATGGTACGTTGTTATTTTGTACGTCGACAGATCGTTGGATTTACCGACTCGGATCCAACGACGTCGCTTTTAATAGGAAAGCGACGTCACCAGTCGTATCACCAGCACCCGATCTAAATTTGCACAAAGTCTGACGTCGCTTCAGGTCAGATTTAGTTCGAAGTCAGATAGATGCTACTTGGGGACCTGTCTCATTTTTACAAAATTGTAGAATAAATAACAAATATCGTAAAATAAGCCCAGAGAAATACAACAAATGTACAAAATTTCAAATAAAATTTAAATGTGTCAGCTGAAGCTTTAAAAAGAACTGTCAAAAATAACCTCATGTCGATTTAGTTTCTAATACGTGAATACCATGGATAGTATTATACTTCTATCTTCATTTTTTGATTCATAGTTATTTTTTATACAAGACGATAAAATGGTATTTTATAGTCGACCGAAAAGATTAATTCACGAGCGATGAAATCGCCAGTCAATTAATTTCGGGAGACAATAATGCAATTTTATCGTCGTGTATAAAACATTATTCTTTTCCATAGCGAGTTACGTTTTAAAAAATATTCAAAAATTATTTCAAGGAATTTATTACGTGTAGAAAAAATATTGTGCTGGGTTGGCGTTGGTTTCTATGCAATATGACAAATAAATAAACCTGTCTCTTTAGTTGTCAGTTTTGAGTCAATATTTTTCAATTCTCTTTCGTGTCGATTGCTGATTGAATTGGAGCCAGAAATGGCTCAAAAGGAAATAAGTAAATTACCAACAGATATTCAGGCTGAGGCGACAAACGCCATATCCAAACTACTTCCATTTAAATCCCGAATAACATATGAAAAGGCATACAAAAATTTTTAAAAATGGAAGCAATTAAAAAACGTGCGAGAAGAAATAAAGTTTTTAACTTATCCTCGCTGTTAAAGTATCATTTAATCCACACTTGCGGTTAAAGTACTATTTCATCTATTATTTTTGATAGATACAAGGCAATTTTAAAAGTTGCTATGAAAAAAAAGGAAAGAACTAATTCGTACGAACGAATTTTCGTACGATTTTGCATCAAATATAACCCCAGCCTAATGAGATTTTAATTGAAAGCCTAGCAAACGTTACATTTTCAGAAACCGCAAAAAATATTCTAAAAAACTATTCAATTCCGCTCTAGATAGAATATCATTTAGAAAATCCCCTTTAAGCCCATCACTTATCCCAACGGCAAACGAGGAGCTCATTTTTAAAAAGGAATTTTCATAATAAAACCACGAAGATTCTAAGCCGACGTGCTCATTTGCCTCATTTCAAGTGAAAAAAAGGAGACGGAGAATAAGAGGGAAAAGTAAAAAAGATTCGCCGACCAAGAATCTCTTCTTATCTCCGTTTTTTTTTCCTAACTTTGTCCCGCCTTGCGGTTTGTTTTTCTCTACAGGATGACCCACTGTTTGGTAGAAGATAACAGTTGAGAGTTGGAATCTTTGGTGTTACAACAGACAAAACATCGACAAAACCAAAATCATGTGCACTCCCCCGGAAGATCACAATGCTATAAAAATCGGAGAAAAAGGCCAATATTGACTCTGAAATTGAGCACAGGATTAGCAGTGCCTCAAGAGCATTCTGGAAATTAAAAGACAGTGTTTTCTATAATCATCACTTGAGTACAAAAACGAAACTTGCAGTGTACTGGGTGTCGTACTGCCGACACATGAACGCATTAAACAAGTTGCAACAGAGACACCTTAGACAACTCTTAAGAATCAAATGGTTCCATCATGTCTCAAACGTATCGGTTCTTGAAAAAGCTAACTGCGATAGTATTGAAGTCATGGTTACAAAATCCCGATTAAGATGGGCTGGTCACGTATGCAGAATGCAAGAAAACCGCATACCAAAATCACTGCTTTACGGTGAGCTTGTAGACGGTAAGAGGAGGCCGGGTGGACAACTCAAAAGGTATAAGGATATTTTCCACGAAAACTTAAAGGGGATTAACAAGCAGAATGAGTGGGAAGAAACAGCTTACAATAGAACTCAATGGAGAAGAATTGTAAACTCAGTTAACAGCGAGAACCAAAAAGTTAAGAGGCAACAAAGCAAAGAGATTTTTAAATGTCCAGAGTGCAGTAGACAAATAACATCACGTATTGGGCTTTTCAGTCACAGAAAAACTCATGAAAGAAAACGCCTTGCGTGACCATCTTCTGATGCGTGTCAAATACTCGTCAGCGAGTAATGGTAGTAGTAGTAGATATTACTCTAGCGCTATCAGGGAACACTTGCCGCCTCATCCATTTAATTATAGTTAAATCATGTGTACGTTTATATTATAAATATATTTTATTAATATTTCACAAAATTATTTAAAAATAAATCAATTATTTTTTAAATTTTCCAACTTAAATAACTATATATATAGAAAATATGTTTCTTTTATCGAGATCTACCAACTCAAAATATTTGCACTTTTTAAGATTCACCCTGTAGAGTAATATCGCGCTTTTGATAACTGTCAACCGCTGATTAAGCCACGATTTTTTTGTCTGCCCTTTTGCATACAGCTTTTTAAATAAATAAACAATAAACATGACATTCCACCAATCGACATGCGATGTCTTTTTGATGTATTTTGTTTTGATGTATGCGATGATTTTTTTGTCAAAACTACATGCCCCTTTCGCGTTGTCTGCCGGCATTTTAGGGGACAATGTTTCTCAACAATTGTTGTCAACAACGAGAAAAATGTCTGTCAACAATTTTACACATTTCTTAATAATAAATAAAAGCTATTTGACAATTATAACTCGTGTGCCTTATCATATTTTTAGTGTCAAAATTTCACCCTTTCGATTGGCCGCCCGGCTTTAGGGCCTGGGATCGTGCTGGCAGACATGACTTTTTCACAATGACTACACGAAATGATATTTCACAAGAAAAATTAGTCATGTAACGATGATAAGGTTTTTTATGTAGCCAGCTATCCGTCTATTAGGTGGTAGCTCTGCTGTAAAAAATGTCAAGTTGCCGCATTTATTTATTTATTTCCTGACATTGTTATTCGTTTTGACACTTTAGTTTTGTATTACGAGTTTTTGGATTAAATAAATAATGTTGTGATACTTTAAGCTTGAAAATGTTTACTAGCAGACCTTGCAGTCAAACATTGTTCATTTTAGAACCTTTTTTAGTGCGAAGTGTACAGGATAGCTTGTAGCGTTTTTTAAACAACTACCACTGCGAACGGCAGCTTTTCATTGGAGAGCAGTCGTGTATAAGGTATTTCACTGGAAAGAAAACTAATTAAGAACAATAAACAAAAAATAGATATTGGGCGCCAGGCATGTACAGAGAAAGAAAACACAGTTGTATGTTACCTAAAACTAATGACTATATTTACTCATGATGTTCTTTGCTGGTACATGACATTGTAGAGTTCTAGTAAATATATATAGTGGTTATATGTCAAAGAAAGTGGTGGTAAGAGTTGTACTAAATATCTATGAAAACGACTATGATAAAATACAAGACATGTAAAGTTTAAGAGAACGTATGAAATGTAGCATTACTTTAATTAATTTGATATATTTTATATGATGTTAGAGTGCAATAATAATATCTATAAAAAAGTAATACTATTACAAGACATAATGCAATGAAACCTAAGATCTAAATTATATTTTAACTACTACATCGACATAAATGTTCTTAACAATCTAACCACTCAACATAGTCTATACCGAGGTCTATACGATATTATTTAAGATGTACGTTATTGTTTAAGACTGTAAATGTTTTAAATGTTAAATGTAAAACTATAACTTAAATCTACACTTAGCTGTTGTTTATGCAATCCTGCTTTAAACAGTAACAGCGTGAGGTGGTCTCGCATCCAAGAAGCCATCCAACATAACCAAAGGGGCCAGAATGAGGGCACCATGAATTGGTACAGCCGTAACTAACTAGCTTACAGCTGGGAACGAAGCAGCATGGGACTTAAGCTACATCCACGCTGTGGCACTTATATGTAAGAAAAAATCGTTCTTACTGGGGACGCTCGTCCACAGAACATCCGTACATAAGATAATGTCCGTACATAAGACACTACCCGTATCTTGGACACAGTCCGTACCTTGGACACAGTCCGTACCTTGGACCCTAAAAATATGAAACTCTTGTTTAAAACCAAACAAGGTCTAATAAACAAAACAAACCCACCTCGAAATACTTCCGAGGGCTCAATAAATAATAAACAACCTGTCCTTTCTTCCATGTGACATTCTGGAGGACAAAAGAAAAGGGACGCCAACGTGTCAGCAAAATACAAATACAAGTTGGGACATCCGTAACTCTACCCTAAAAATATTCAATAATAATATCGAATCTACAAAAGGCAATAACTATCTTTACCTGTAGCCTCGAAATAGCAGCTGATTCAAATTATACAGCAAGATTTAAATAATCACCATTTCTAAAAGCTGGGATACAACAGAGCGTCAATACAAAGTGAGGTTAAGCACGGAGAGAGTTAACAGAAGCGATGTTGACAGCGCCTCCCCAGAGCGATAACAGGGTTGTGTCGAACGATAACAGGGTTGGTGACTAGGGAACGTAAAAATTACGCGTCAAATAAACTATCCGGCCTGAACGAGAGGGAATCCGGTGATGATAGGCCAGACATCATACATTATATATAAAAAAGACATGTAACGAACTAAAAACGTTACAAGCTTAATAGCCGTAAAAAACTCTTCGCAACTTTATTAGAGTATTGTGAACGGGAAAGCGGTAGTAATGGCCTCTTATGTCCCTTAAGTGCTGTTAAGAAGGTGAATTTTGTTGATGTAAATAATATCTGTTTATATATTTATAGTTAATTTATTTTTGTTTCCTAAAATAGTTTGATTAAAAGAAAATATGTAAAAGTGGGCAACGCTGTGCCGGTCAAGCTTAATCACGTGACTAAAAGTTTATTTAGTATGCACTATAAATAGTAACATAGTGATGTGTAAACCGCACCTTTTTATTTCTATTTAAAAAACGAGAAACCCAGTAAAACACACGAAAATGGGACGCACTGTACACCTCTCTCATCTTTCTTTTGCCATCTTTGTTCGCTTCCGAAGGGCAATCTGTTAACCTGAGGGCTAGAATTAATTCTGTGACGTACATTTGTAATTTTCTCGAGCGGAATGATTCGTACGAACGTGGAAAACAACTTACCTCGGCCTGGTTCGATAACGATAATTCCTTGTGGCAGATTTATCAACCGGTACAGTAAGTAGTTACAAGATTTATCCAGTAGATAAGTCTCTTTCTTCCGTTAAAATGATACTTTCATGAGAGTTGTATGAATAATAAAATAAAAATAAGTTTTTTAGCAGATCGAATTAAAAAGTTTGAAAATAGTTCTTAATTAATAAAATACCAGAAAAAAAAAACATTAATAAAATGGGAGATAATTCGATAAAATAACATAATTTACAGTGTTTTTTATATAAATACTTACGCTATGAGTACGACTTACCAAACTAAAGAATTCACAACAATAACAGAAACGGTAAATCATAACAACGTAAATTATGATATTCGGTAAAGTATAAATGAAGATAATGGAAAATGTTTTAGCTTTTCTGAATGGGTAAAGAAAACCTAGAAAACATCAGTCAATTTTAAACGATAACATTTTCCCGTTTTCCACCTTCGTTCAATTCAATGCCAAGAATTTCTTGTTCGGTTCTGCGTCTTTTACGTTCCTTATTTTGTAGTGGACAGAGATTTCACAAAAGCGGTTTCTATTTTCTTCCATACACTCACTCGGTCTATTATTACGTTGAGGGCTTTCTATTATTCGACATGTTCCGTATACTTGATCAATATTACAGCTATATTTTTAGCAATCTTGTTTAGGAT
Source organism: Sitophilus oryzae (assembly GCF_002938485.1). Lineage (NCBI taxonomy): Eukaryota > Metazoa > Arthropoda > Insecta > Coleoptera > Curculionidae > Sitophilus > Sitophilus oryzae. The sequence continues at coordinate 3,468,062 of NW_022146108.1, read as the reverse complement.
GGGTTTAAAATAGATATTTACAACATAACTTTGGTATATCAACTATAGTTCATACCAAATAAACTTTTAATCACATTATTAAGCTTGACCGGCACAGCGTTGCCCATTTTTATATATTTTCTTTTGATCAAAATATTTTAGGAAACAAAAACAAATTAATTATAAATATATAAACAGTTATTTTTTTTCTCAGATTTACATCAACAAAACTCACCTCCTTAACAGCATTTAAGGGACATAAAGAGCCGTTATAGTCTGTCCAACAACAAGATCCTTGACAGTGATAGATGTGTCTGTCATTTTAATTTCAAAGTAGTTTATTTATTTTATTTTACAAAGAAATAAGTTGGTTCAACTGAAACCCATAGCAGGAAATTAATATCTTTAAAATTTGACTGACAAGTGATTACTTCAAAATATTGTGAAAAAAACTGTATAACTGAAAAAATGTAATGAAGTTATTTTAATTAAAAAAAAACGGTATGCGTTAATACAAAACCAACAAGAACAAAACACCTCATACTAGAGGTGTATAGTTCGTAAACGAACTAATTCCAATGAACTATTCCGACCCCGGAATGAAAGGAACTAGTTCCTGGTTTCTCAAAGGACTAGTTCCTCAGGACCTATTCCGGGATCGAGACTGTGTCCGATATAGAATAATATGCGACGGCGACGGATCGGTTAGCGTGCGTAGCCCGATGGTAGGCAGGAGTGGGGAGTGCCAGACGTACGTTATCGGATCCGGACCTAGAGGAACTAAACTAAATAAAAGACTAGTTTACGTACGAACGGATCGGGCCAGCGCGATCGATGCTAGGCAGGAGTGAGGAGTGCCAGCCTTATGCCGTATGTTATCGGATCCGGACCTAAAGGAACTAGAGGAACTAAATAAAAGACTAGTTTACGTATGGATCAGCCAGCGCGATTGATGCTAGGCAGGCGTGGGGAGTGCGAGCCGTATGTTATCGGATCCGGACATAGAGGAACTATTAAAAGACTAGTTCATGGGAATCTATTCAGTCGGCAGATCCGAGATATAATACAAGGCGACGACGATGGATTCGGCCTTGTCTATTGCCGCAGCCGGCGCCGGCGCGGCGTAATTACCACAGAAAATTGTCGTGAATACTGTTTTTGATTTTTAGTTTGTTTTTTAAATATTTTATGGGAATGTTTCACTTTAGGTCCCTAAAATTAAGAAATATCTTATAAAACGAAGTAGATATTCTGAATTTTTAAACAAAAACAAAAAGCTTGAAGTGAGGAAAAATGCAATTTTTCGTAAAATTTTTGTAATATTTGCTCCAATTGATTTGTGATATAGTTTTTTAAATTCTGATTTGTTTTTTTTTTAATTTTTTGATCTGCTATAAAACTTACCTATATGTTTTTAACATACACAATTACACGTCTCGTTATATCTCCGTACATTATAAAAATTATACAGATCATACTGTGAATAGTTCTGACTGACAACGAAACGCATTAGCAAGCAAGAGGGATGTCAATGTTAGTCGGGAACTATTGTGAACCAAAGACCTAGTTCAAGGAACTATTCCTCTGGAGGAACTAGAACTAAGGAACTAGTTCCTCCCAAGGAACTAGAATCCCCACCTCTACCTCATAACAAAAAAATATAAAACAGAACTATTTCTTACTTTCAAGCTTCAAAAAACTTTCCGCATTTATTATTATATTTATCAGTATAACTTATGTACAAATACAAATATATTCCATGGGAATAAATAAAACAAACTATTTTATTAATAATAACACTTACCAAATTTTATATCTTAAAGGTTGATTAATTATTACATTATTTTTCTGCAGTACTATAATCCATTATTTACCTATCGTATGATGTCGATATTTTACAGCTACTCCAGTTTTTAGTATATGTTTAGTATGATCCTTGTGCCATATAAGAGATGCACTTAACTACGACGAGATGGTATACAACCTTTATTGATGGTAACTTTATTGGTGTATAAGATTTTCTGCCTGAGCAGCGAGTATTAACTATAAACTGTGCTCTGGGTCTATAGTTAATTTTTCCTCGATTTTTCCTCCACTTGACTTCAAAAGACACGTAAGTTCAACGAAGGTGGAAAACGGGAAAATGTTATCGTTTAAAATTGACTGATGTTTTCTAGGTTTTCTTTACCCATTCAGAAAAGCTAAAACATTTTCCATTATCTTTATTTTTACTTTAACACGAATCAAAATGCATTATCTTCTAAAACGCAGGGTATTTGACATAAGGTGACACAAAATTATAACCTATAATTTGGCAAGACTTTGACAAGCCTCAAAAATGTAAAGGCGAGTTCGTACGCATCGGCGTCCGTTTGTCGTTCATCGTTTCGTCAGACCAATAAAATTGAAATATGATCTGTCATTTCTGAAATAAACCAATAAAACTGGTTAAAAACAACAAGAGACGACGCATGACGGATTTAGATTTAAACCCATCCATAGTTAACTTAAAAAATATTAGAAACTTTTTTTATTAAAATAAATAGATTGGTATGGGACGTCATCTGCTTTTCTTCTGTCATCGTCTGTCGAAATCTTACCCTAGGAAAAAAACAGAGTAGACTACCGCTTTACCGTTCAAAATATTCTAATAAAGTTGCGATGAGTTTTTTACGGTTATTAAGCTGTCTTGTACACTTCGCACTAAAAGAGGTTCCAAAAAGAACAATGTTCGACTGCAAGTCTGCTAAGAAAGATTTTCAAGCTTAAAGTATCACACTATCAACACTATTTATTTAAACCAAAAACTCGTAATACAAAACTAAAGTGTCCAAACGCATGACAATGTCAGGAAATAAATAAATAAATGCGCGAGATTTAAATTCCAGTTAGTCAGCACGGCGCCGAATATGTCCATGGTTGGCAACAATGAATTTAGAAATCGCCCCCTCGATTACGTAACTAAAAATTTAATTGATATGAACTATATTTGAGTATGAGTGATATGTTTAAGGACGAGGAAACATAGGTGCCAAATCTGGAATTTTAAAACTAATACTCTAAAAGTTAGTTATTCATTGTAATAAAACATAAAATCTAATTTAAGTTGAACATTTTGTAAAAAATGGGAGAAAAAATATGTTTGAACAATTTATACTTAAATTACTCTTTTAAATATTGCCTAAATGTATTTACCGAAAAGTAGTGATATTACATAAAAAAAGTTAAATAAGATATAAAATAGATTAATTATTAGAATTAAAATAAAAAATCGGTAAAAACACTTTTAAGTTAAACGGTTTTATCTTATGTGCACTGAAAACTAGAAAATAATAATAACAATTAGGTATTTTGAACTTCTAGTTCAGAAATATTTTTTTACTAGGCAGAATAGCTTTTAGGCATATTAGACTAAAATAAAAACGTGGGGCCCCTCTGAAATCCTACCTATGGCAAAGCATATCTTTATTCTTTGGTAGATCATGAGCTCGGCGTTCGCTGGTGAAGCCGCCACGGCTGGTTATTGATTGTCAAAATCTCCAGTTACGATTATAGTAAGTCGATGCAATCCACACTTAATATAGAAGAAAGTATTACAGCAATAGTTAATGGGCCCCACGTTTTTATTTTAGTCTAATATGCCTAAAAGCTATTCTGCCTAGTACTAAAATATTTCTGAACTAGAAGTTCAAAAATACCTAATTGTTATTATTATTTTCTAGTTTTCAGTGCACATAAGATAAAACCGTTTAACTTAAAGGTTTTTTTACCGATTTTTATTTTCTAGTTTTTAGTATTTAACGGAAATGCCTACCGAATATTCCTCATTTATTACTATCTGACGCTCATTTAGTGCATCATAATTACATGGTTTTTACGCTGATAATTTATTACAATCATGACGCTCAGGTTGTTTCTGACGCTAACAACTCTCTCTGTCTATCGCGTTCTGATGCCAGCCTAGACTCATGACGCTCAGGTGTTTCTGACGCTAACAACTCTCTTTGTCTATCACGTTGTGATGCCAGCCTAGACTCGTGACGCTCAGGTGTTCTGACTCTACCAGCTGCCTTTGTCTCTCACGTTGTGCTATTAACCTGGCATCATGTTGCTCAGGTGTTTCTGTTGCTAACCGTTCTCTTCGTTTCTGTAGTCGACTATAAGTTTCATTTTCACTTTCTTTTGCACGTTTCGTTCTATACTTTTCTTTCGCCTTTTCGAGCCTTCTTTTTCGTTGTGTAGCAGTTTCGTTTTTATTTTTGTTTGTGTTTTTATTTATTGTTTCCATGTTGTTCCCACGAGTAATGGACATTTTAACGGTCGACCCCAGAGGTCCAGTAGAGGGGCAAAGCTATAATATACAACAAGAGGCGCCCAATCTTGAGGGGAAACGCTTGCGACATTACATTTTTAGCCACCCTAATGCCATACAGTCCTCAGCACATTTTAACCTATTACCTTAACTTGGGTGGTAAAGCTACCGCTAACTACGTAGATACATCTAATCACCTATTTTTTTTATCTGTCCTTCTAACGTCACACAATCTTGGACACAACTGTTCTGGACACGACTGCTCATGCCCTCACCTAATACGCCATTTTGTAACGACGTCCATCTTGGATTTTAAATTTTGTCATAATCACAGTATTCTACTTGTGTAGCCCTTTCATTTGATACCCATATTGAGGGGGTTGTGGAAAAATATGAAATCCGCCATTTTGTACCGGCGGCCATCTTAGATTTACAATGTTATTGATATTACTATATTGTATTGTCATCGGAACTAAAGGTGTGTACCAAATTTCAGATCAATCTGACAACAGGAAGGTACTTAAATTTCAATTTCTAATTTTGACCCAAATAAACAAACAAATAAATAAATACCGTACGGGTCGAGCTAAATAAAACCGTTTAAAAATAGATGGATGGCCCCAGAAAATCTGCCGCTGCTTCTGATTGCCCGTTAAATATTGGCCCGAAATTTTCGTAATATAAAATTACAACGTTAAATCATCGAATCTATCATCCCTCCCCCGTATTTAGCGATTGCTATCAATCGTGCCCTTTTTGCATCAACCGATCCGAAGCCCTAATGCCTCCTGCACCTGAGGATGAAAGAAATTTGATGAATATCTTTCTGCTGGCGCGCAACCGTGAGAAATTGCTCTAATACGTCAGGAATATTTTTAGCATTTTTGACGTATTTCACAAATGAAATTAATATTTTTCTTCCGTTACGTACTTTTTAGGGAAAAATAAGGTTGGTGGGAGTGCCAAAAAAGTTTTTTTGGACGATTGATAGTATAAAATCTGGGGGGGTTATAGGAGACGCCTCAGCGCTATACTTCTTCTAGAAAAGGGTTATTTATTACCTATAGAGTATATCAAGAAATTGAGAATCTGTGATTTAAACAAATATTAAAATTTGGGAGTATGTATTCATGTGGTGACTATTTGTATTGTATTCTGATATGGCTTTTAAGAATTTTCAACTAAACCTAAATAATGATTTGAAAAAACTTGAAATTACATACATTTCAATCCCACAAGTGTTCGATAGTGTTTAGATCTGGTTAACATGCAGGCCCGTCTAAAAGTATTACACCTTCCATTTCAAGATATTTTCTAGCCACTCTGCTGGTATGGGGAGTGAGGAATAAAATGTTGAAACTCCCCTTATTTTCGCCGCCTATTGCTAATCCCCACAAAATTCCCAATCGGCTCCGGATTCCCCAAAATTTGGAGAATTCCTCACAAATTGGCAACGCTGGAGGTTAGCGTGTTCTTTCTGAATATGCGCTAACACTAACGGACTAGTGTCGAAACACAGATAGCTAGATGGACGTATTTCGCCACTTGCGTCGATGCGCTACAGGAACATTTGCCTGCGCGTCGTATGTCTTCTGGCAGTCTTTTAATTTTTCTGTTTGTCTATGCGGAAATCTCAACCCAAGACTAACCTTTGCAAGCCCTTAGTATAACAGAGTTGTATAGAGTTTAGTTAATAAATTATTACAACTCTTTACACAAAAAGTAGCGATTACATTAATCGGTTCTGCCAGTTCAACCTAACAACCCGTATCAAGTTCGATACTAAATAACCGCGTTAGCCCGTTCCGCGAATTCTCCTCTCTCCAAATTGAAAATCCGGTCCTGCACTGGACGCGGCCAGTTAATAAACAATAATTTGGGCCGATAGTCAAACGCCAAAAGTGGCTTTAAGTTCGACGAAGCGATAAATTAACTGCATTTGGCGCAGAGCGGCAGCGTATCCGCTACTGCAACCGATGCCCGATGTTTTAAGTATCGATACACACATATTTCGGGAGTAATTGTCGGGTTCCCCAGGGACAAAACCTGGACCGGAAGAGGGTTTAAACTGTTTTCAGGGGAATAAGGGCTAATTTTTTACCCAGTCGTTCGTTTTTGGTGCTTTAGATGGTTTTGCTGTACCGAGCAATTACGTTTTTGTAGTTTTGTGGATGGTTATTGGCTCTATAAAAATAAATAGGAGGTATTTGGAAAGAAAATTGAGTAGTAGAAAATAAGTACAATATGTACGGTGTATTTTATCGCACTCGTTGCAAATTATTTTGTCGTGCACTTTGAGTAAAAATATCAACAAAGGAGTATAATGCTATCCATACTTTAACGCATCATTAAAGAACTCGACATCATGTATCTTTCCAGTATATGTTGGACACACGCCTGTGTATGTTTTTGACTTTTATACCGGGTGCGTCTCAAATATTGCTCACCCCCTATAACTTTTTTATTTTTTCAGATAAAAAAACAAGATTTGGTAAGCTGGTGTATGACATAAATTAGGATTGATTGACGGATTCAATTGTTTTCGGTCACTTCCTGGTTCACCGAAAATTACTACAACGTTTGATTTTTAAAAGGCACCCTAGGTATTATTTTACTTTAGTCGATAGACAATCAGAGTCTGAATAGAATGACATACTATGTCAAATTTTGACATTTTTGCTTAAAAATGTTGTCTTTTGATCGTCTAATATTTTTCGTGTCTTGCCCTGGCCGGTTAAAAGATGCCCAAATTGTATTTTTAATCATATCTCAATTTTTTCAAATAGAACAACGGCGGCATATTTGAAAAACGATATTTTTACGAATAATTTGGTACCATATACTTGGTATCTTTGAATAAGAAGACTAAGGAAGGAGCATAATGCTATCCATGTATTCATGCATGGTGGGCGGAAAAAGCACTCTGGGGTGGGGATCCGTGACAGTTCTGATTGACGATTTATTTGACACATTTGAAGTTGATTTGAAATTTTGTGGATTAGTCAGTCTTTACGGAGCTTATTTTATGTTATTTATTATTTATTCTACTACTGATAGTTGTATAAAGGTAGTAAATCTAGATGGAAATTGTGGCAGATTTATCGAAAAAGACTCTGAAATAGTTGGTTGTGTAGCGTGCGGTAGATCTCGGCAAAAATCGAGTGAAATAATGGAACAACTTTTCGCTAGTAAGTGACTATATAATATACATACGTGTAGTAAACCGATCATTTATGAAATTCACTTAAATTAACTAATTAGATATTTTTTTCTTGCATTTTTGCTTTTATTTACTACTTGTCAAAGATTAGATGTCAAAGACTTTAGATACGTCAGTTTGACTTACCTGCTTCAGTAGCGTATCGGATGTTTGTGTTAATAAATAATTATTATAACTTATCTATTTTTATTAGAATTTTATATTTTTTTAACAATTTTAATAACTACCAACATTTATTCAAAACGTAAAATAAAAAAAAAAAAATTATTGAGTCTACCCCACGTCTACCCTACATCATAGTTTTACATTTTTTAAATAAAATTAGAACGGCACTGATCAACCGGAATTTAAATCGGCCATATTTGAGTCCCTTCGCGGTGGACCTAAGATTTTTGCTATGCTCCTTCCTTAGTCTTCTTATTCAAAGCTTGGTATTTTGAGTCAAGTTGTCATTATAAACCGCATACTATAATTTCAAATAAATCATATGCGAAAGTGTCAAAAGTTGACATATGATATGTCACTCTATTCAGAGTGTCATTTGCTATTGAATAATGTAGAAAAAGTACCAAGGGTCTCATTTAAAAATCAAAAGTTGTAGTCATTTCCGTTGGAACAGGAAGTGACCAAAAACAATTGAATATGTCAATCAACCGATAATTTATGTCGTACTGACGTAACTGACGTACTGTATACTGACGTACCTAATCTAGTTTTCTAATCTAAAAAAATCAAGAAAATTATAAGGGTAAGCCACTTTAAAAACCAAAGTAAACCAAATTAGAAAACCTTCAGATAATTTAATCTATTTATTTCTCATCTTGTTTTGATCAGTCTTACATTATTATAGAAAACGAATTAAAATATCGTCAAAAATGTAATCATATTATTTAATTTTTGGTTTGTTTTGACGGTAGTGATCTGATTTTATAATCTTATAATATAATTACTTTCTGTACAATTTTTTAAATTCTATATTATTATCATTATTACCAGTAGAACGCTAACATAAATATACATAATATGCTAGTTAAAACGTTTAGCTTGTTATCGTTTCCACACCGCCTTTTAAACCTCCATTGTCATTTACCATGTTATCCGCGTCAGGTAATTAATTTTTCTCCGGCATTTTAACAGGGTTTTTGTTATTTTTTTTTCACTGCCACCCCAGGCAGCGGTCGCTTTTACAACGAACAAATTGAGCTTTTGTAACGCCGCGCCGCGCCACCCTATCAGCTGGAAGTAATTGTCGGCTTTTGGGGCGAAAGCAAAAATTAATTTTTGTTAGAAAAATTGCGTGCGTTGAGTGGGTAGGGGATCCGTGATGATGATATTTGTGGGTTAAATTTCGTTGTTTATTGATTAAAATGGGTGACATGTCTATTAATAACACTAATTTTTAATCAAGGAACCTTGGAAAAATAGATTTGATTTTTTTATGTTTTTCATGTCTTGGCGGGTTAAAAGATGCTCATATCGTATTTTTAATCATATCTCATTTTTTTCAAATGGAATGAGGGTGGCTCATTAGCATGTTTGGGAAAAGTATTTTTTTACGAATAATTTGGTAACACACGCTTGGTACTTCGAGTCAAATTGCCGTTTTAAACCGCAGGATAAAATCGCAAATAAACCATATGCGAAAATGCCAAAAGCTGACATAATATGATATGTCATTATATTCAGTGTCATTTTCTATCGAATAAAGTAAAAAAAATACCGATAGTTTTTTGTTGTAGTCATTTCCGGTGAAACAGGAAGTGACCGAACACAATTGAATTCGTCAATCAACGCTAATTTATGTATCCAAAAGAAGCAAAAAACTCAAAATTGGATTTTGGATTTATAAACCAGGTCTCTTTGAGAATAACGGACACCTTTTGTAAACCTGACTTATGTCATATACTGACGTACCAAATCTCGTTTTCTTATCCGAAAAAATAAAAGAATTTAGAAGCGAACCACTTTTGAAAAACACCCGGTATAAAGATACATTTTAAATTTATAAAAAATATATGTAGCTTTTCTTACTACTAATTTCAAATGCATCTATTGTTCTTTTCAATGTTGAACACTAGTGTAGTTGTATTGAAAAATAGCAAATACCTAGGTATCATTCTAGACAAAACTCTACAACACATACAACACCTAAAGTTCGCACACGTAAAAATACAATTTAGAACCTATGTGGTACCACAAATAGAGCCATAAAAAATAAAAAATGAATAAATAACAAATATTCGTTTTTTTGTTTCCGAAAATTTTGCTTCCATTTAACCAACCTCGTATCCATATCCTCGTATATTTTTCATTTTATTGATTTAAGGTTGTTCATTAAAATGTTGTATCCTATGTTCATTAAAATGTTGTATCCACTGTTCATTAAAATGTTGTATCCTATGTTATAGGGCTTGTTTCTCTCTACAATTTCCTGTCTCACAATGTACCGTTTGTGTCGGGGAAGGGATCATAGTTTCATAGTTGTCGATTTTCGAAAGAAATCAGTTCATGTATATAATTTTGTATATTTTTCATTTTATTGATTTTATGGAAAGCACTGTTCATTAAAATGTTGTATCCTATGTTATAGGGCTTGTTTTTCTCTACAATTTCCTGTCTCACAATGTACAGTTTGTGTCCGGGAAGGGTTCATAGCTTCATAGTTGTCGATTTTCGAAAGAAATCAGTACATGTATATTATTTCGTATATTTTTCATTTTATTGATTTTATGGAAAGCACTGTTCATTAAAATGTTGTATCCTATGTTATAGGGCTTGTTTCTCTCTACAATTTCCTGTCTCACAATGTACCGCTTGTGTCGGGGAAGGGATCATAGTTTCATAGTTGCCCATTTTCGAAAGAAATCAGTACATGTATATTATTTCGTATATTTTTCATTTCATTGATTTTATGGAAAGCACTGTTCATTAAAATGTTGTATCCTATGTTATAGGGCTTGTTTCTCTCTACAATTTCCTGTCTCACAATGTACCGTTTGTGTCGGGGAAGGGATCATAGTTTCATAGTTGTCGATTTTCGAAAGAAATTAGTACATGTATATTATTTCGTATATTTTTCATTTTATTGATATTACGGAAAGCACTGTTCATTAAAATGTTGTATCCTATTGTTAGAAATATGATCCTTGGAGATCTCAATGATGAGGCTCGAATTTGTGACAGTGTGTACGATATTTTAATTCATCAGTAAATGTCCAGTTGATGGACATTCACTGAATAAAACATCCGAAATTTGAAAAACTACGTGACAACTATAAATTGAGCGACGCGCAATTCAAAAAAAATTTAAACGCCCGTGAAAAAAATTAATAAAAAAACTTCAACACAAAACCCTCAATTTGACCTCACAATTCGCGTCGAGTTTTCAAATATTCCCCTACAAAATAAAAGGAAAGAAAAAAAAAGACATCAAAGAGCTCGCGCGTCAGGTCGATCGCGCATAATTTTTTTTTGAGTCGCTGAAAGACCGACAGTTTTTCGTTTTTCTTTCGCGCTGGCTGCTACGCTTTAAAATTCAGTTTACATTTTAATCGTTAAAATGCCCTGAAAATATCGTATTTCATCAGAGTTACTGTTATTATATTAACAGAAAGAGTACACTTTTGTTTCATAGTTTCCAATTAAGCATGCTACTTTTAATGTTATATTTTTATAAGTACTAAATCGTACTAATATAATGGCGAGAGTTAGATGCTTTCGCTATCCCTAGCGGCAGTGTACAGATCGTACCGCCCAAATAGAACGAGCAGTCTACTGGAGGGAATGCGTTAGATGGCGAAATCATCTAGCCCTTGCTATTATAGTAATACGATTTAGTACTCACATGCTATTTTCTGCCGTTCGTCTGTCAGACTGGGGGTTTGGTTTGGTTTGGTTTAATTTGTTCGTTGTGGTTGGTTTTTCTTTATCAATAAAAAAATTACACGATTGCTGAAAATTGCTATGCTCTAATAGTAAATGGATGGATTGTTTACAATTTTTGAATGGAAAAAACAACCTTATCGAATTTTTCTTATGTAAACATATTAGCTTTTTTCGTTTTCCTGTTATTACCGATTCTGAACCGTCCTAGAATTGTGATGCGTATGCGCAGAAGGAAATATGAAGACATTATTTCATTTGCGCATGCGCTGGAGAGTTCTAGGACGATTCAGAATCGATAATAACAGGAAAACGAACAGACCTATTGTAAAATATCCGATCTTGAAAATAAAAGAAGGTTCAATATCTAAAGTGGTTCTTGAGTTATGGCCTGTTATATGTTAAAAAGTTGAGTTTTTAAATTATCGCGATTACTGACGTTTTCTCGTTATAAAAAAATGACACCCTAACGATATCCTTATAATTCCATTTCAGATGCTCAGAAACATTACAAACCGAATATTTTATCCAGTTATCTCTTGAAAAAAAGTTTTTTAAAAATAAGCGGTTTGCGATCGTGATTTTACTTTACTTGATACGGAAAGGCGTATCGGCAACGCCGCAACAGCACACCGTCGCGCGTCGCGTCGGTCGGTCGCATTTCTCTCACTCCGACTTAATAAGATCCCTATGCGATTTACTTCCACACATGTAAATGCGGACCAAAAAGTAACAGTTGCCAGCACGGTATTATGTAGGCCCCTTAATACTGAGGAAATACAAACAATTATTAGACTAAGACTACAAGAACCAATCAACAAAATAAATTTCTTGCTTGTTCATATCATTACGCTATTAAGCACGAAACCATAATTTTTCCCCTCCACAAAGGACGATAATAATTCAAATTTTTGCAATTAACCGAACATAATTTCCCTCCGATACAGTCTCCAAAACGATAATTCCAACGAGGACACTCCATCTTTTCATATCCGGCCGCTTAATTACTACGTCCCGTCGTGAAATTTTCGATTTTATTACGTCGTAAAGCACTATTTATATCCGGCAACGTCGTTATTCGTATCTTTATAACGCTACATCATATCTTTATCGAAATTGTCGAATTATTATTTTAGTATTATTATTATCATCATTATATCCGTCGGTTGGGAAAGCGTAGAGAAAAAAATTGGATGTAATAAAGAGATGAAAAAAGTACGAACATAAAAAGATTATAACGTAAAAAATGGTAGTAAAAAAAAGATGAGAGGGAAAATATTAAAAGAAGAAACACATGGTGATAAATATTTTATATGAGTCTAACAAAAATTGTTCAAAGTACATAATTGTTGAGTATGTTATTAATTGTAATCATCATCATCATTCTCAGCTTATTCAACCATTTCCAATTATGGTGTAGTCTTCCTCACAAATTTAGATACTCTCTTTGCAGTTGGACCCATTCTTGTCTATTGTTGGCCAAATTATCCCTACTAATTTCTTAATATCATGATCCTATCACATGTTTGGTCTTCTTCTAAGTCTATTAATTCTTCGTGGGTACCATGCTTTAATTTTTGTATTCCATCTGTTGTCTGTCCTTCTTGCCAGGTGTCCTGCCCATTTCCACTTGAGGGATTTGATTCTGTGTATGACATCTATTACCTGGGTCTTTTATCGTATCCACTCTATTCTTTTACGGTCTTTCTTGGTTATTCTTAGTGTATTTCGTTCCATTGAGCGTTGTGCGACCTGCAGTTTCCTTATAATGTCCGTTTAAAGGTTGATTCTCACTATACCTTCCGTTTCCATTCCATATCGGTTCCGTATTTTTTATTGTATTGACGCTATACGTAAGCTTCTATTCCGTATCAGTTCCATACTTTTTATTGTAAAATTTATATCATTATGAAAGTTTTATTTTAAAAATTTGTATCTTTTGAAAAAGGTAATAGATTTAGTTAAAAAGTTAAAGAATAAATGAATTATATAATAAACGAATTAAAGAATAAATAAATATCAGCAAAATTTTAACAGAGCTGGTACAAATGTAAGTATTTGACAACGCTGTTTCCGATACGCTTGATTTGGAACGGAAGAGAAACGGAATGGATACTCTGCATTGTCCTATTCATTTACATGATATAATATTTTATGTAAATGGAAGGGAAACGGAAGGGAACTGATATGGAATATATAGGTGATTATACAACTCTACGTATATTTTTTTAGATGTATAGAAGGATGTGATTAATAAGTGATACTCATTTAAGTGGTTATTGCTTGGTGGCCATATTGTAATTGTTATTTTTTGAAATATTATTTCAGAAGCCATTTCTGTCAGTTCCACAAAATATCCCATCAATTCTTATTACAAAATGGCAAAAGAAAGATTTGGTTAAATTTTGTTGCCTCAAGTCGACGATGCTATTAAAAATGTGAAGTCAAGAAATCTATTATTGTATAGATTATACAATCCAATATTTGCTAAAACGGCGCAAGGAGGAGCAAGTCGAACATGCGAAAGTAAGTGGCTAATCCGGATTTATGTCCAGTACGATTATGTTTTAAGCTAATGTCCAAAAAGGGCGCAAACGTTAAAACTAATCGATTATTTTTTACAGTCAATCAGAAATGGAAACAGGATGATAATTCCCCATGGTTCAAGAATTGTCCAGTAGGTATTAACATTATAAGAAACTTGACAAAAATGGGAACAATCAACATCAGCCTAGATTACTAAAAATAAAAAAATCACGAATCACTCTAACAGAGCTTCACCAGTGAGTTCTCTTAGCAGTTCAGGCGCTAATCTCCAGGATGTCATCAAAATAACGGGCCATCGTTCTATAAATTCTGTTACTCCCTATCTCCAGCTCAGCGAGCAGCATCATATGAAGATTTTGTCGCAAATGAGAGCCGAAAATACACCGTCATCTACTTCTAATGCTGAAGCCCAAATTCAAACACTATGGTAATAATTATTCATCCAATGGTTCAAGTTTTCACTATAATAATTGTTAGTTTTGTTATTAATAATAATCTATACTAATATATAAAATCCTTAAGTGACTGACTCACTGATTAATCACGATCCTGCTCAAACCACTCAACGTAAGAAGCTCAATTTTGGCATACAGGTTGATTCTAGGCTGTAGAGGTTCGATAAGAAGAGATTTTTCGAAATTCCAGTTCCAAGGGGATGAAACCACCCCTCAAATATTACAACATTTTTTATTTAAAAAACGGTCAAGTTTCCGAAAAACCGCTTAAACACGTATATTTTATTTTGCTTTTTTACATATTTTACAGATTTTTTAAAAATGTATACAGGGTGTTTGGAAAAATCTGGTCATTGATTAATCACGATCCTGCTTAAAGCGCTTGACGTAAAAAGCTGATTTTTGGAAAAAGGATTGACTTTAGGGTGTAGAGGTTCGATAAGAAAGGATTTTTCGAAACTCGAATTCTAAGGGGGTGAAACCATCCCTCAAATATTATAATATTTCTTATTTAAAAACCGGTGAGTTTTTCGGAAAAACTCTTAAACACGTATATTTTATTTTGTTGTTTTACATATTTTAAGATTTGTACAGTTTCATAAAATATGACCATTGAGTAATCACGATTCTGCTTAAACTGCTTGACGTTTGAAACTGATTTTTGGCAAACGGATTGACTGTGGGGTGTAGAGGTTCGATGAGGAGGGTTTTCTTTCTTTTTCTCATGCTGACATAAATGTGAGAAAATTTTATCTAGTTTGTATCAGCGGCGTAGCTAGAAATAGCGGCGCCGGGGGGCAAAATTATCGGCTGGCGCCTAAAATACACCCATATTGACATATTTTTCTGGTATCTAAACTAATAGAAAAATAAAACAAAACAGTTACTTACACGGATACTTAACGTATACTTTTATTTTTTTATTATAGCAAAATAAAATATATAACTGGATAACAAAATTAATGCTATAAACGTAAACTAAAATTCTATAAAATTTATAAAACATTAGAAATTTTTTCTCCTATTTTTAACGGAAGCAAACTGATCGATTATATAATCAAAATTATTTTTTTGGGAAAATTCGTTTTCTATACTTAATATTGCTAGACTATTTAACCTTGTCTGACTCATGGTACTCCCTAAATAGTTTTTTATAAGCTTGAGCTTTGAGAATGTTCTCTCAGCAGATGCTGATGTCACAGGAAGTGTCAAAAATAGTAAGAGAGCGGTGTACACATCGGGAAAATTTGATACAGTGGTTTGATGTTTACAAAAGAAATAAATCAATCACTTCTATAATAGTACTTATGTTCTATTAAAAAACTGAACTTATGTTCTATTAAAAAAAAATGTTCTATTATAAAAGCGGAAATTTAATATTTCCCCTGCAAATTTTGCTGTTAAATCTTAAGCGTATTTTTCTTGCAGTATCTTAGCTTGCTTGTGAAGATCACAGTCACTTAGGTATACTAAATGGGAAGATAGCATAATGTCGAAAAAAAAAAGCAGAAAGAAAACGGCGCCTTCGGCGCCTTTTCTTCTTAGGCGCCGTGGGGCCTTGCCCCTCCGGGCCCACCCGGTAGCTACGCCGCTGGTTTGTATGTTAATGGAAATTCTTGCTTTGCTTTATCATCACAATTACAAATGATTAATTCGACGCAAACGAAGTCGCGGGTACACGCTAATTATTATAATAAAATGTTTAAGATAATAAGGATATATGTACTTTATTTCTTTGTATAATCTTTCGAATTCAACTCGATGTTTCGGGATTACCTTATACTTTCGCCTGACACTCAATGCGATACCGGCAACACTACGACTCCGAAGGAGGGTAATGCATTTCGTGTCAGGTAAAAGTATTATTCGGTAATCCCGAAACATCTTGTGGTATTACATTGGAGAATCAAACTTTCAAAGGAAATAAAAAATAAAGTCTGATTAAAACACTGCAAAGTGTCCCAAAAATATAATTTTGTCCCCGAAAAAATCGTTTGATCCACAAAAACGTCCCTTTGTCATCGAAAGAGGCATTTTTATCGCCCGATGAATAATTCGTTCGACAAACGGCAATAAACTATAACCGGTCATTTCGCTGGCGGCGAAATAGCCGAAATAATGCCCATTCGCGTCCGGCTTTTTCTCATTTTTTTTCCGCTTTTTTTCTCGTGTTTTTTCCGGCTCGTTTCTCGATCTGTCACCGTTCAACAAATTCGGCCTTCGGCCACACATGGGACCCGCCGCGCGTCACAATTTGTCAATGCGACACTCGCAGCTCGGATGTTTCGATATTACACGTGTTCCCTTTGACGGTTTATATATTTTTGTCGCGCGCCATTCTGTGCCGGCTCTTTATTGCCCTTTTGGCGTTGTTAATATTTTTATGTCATACTATATTGTTATATTATTATAACATAAGCAAAATCAGAATGGAAAAGATGCATATAACGTCCGCCGGACGTTATCATAACGGCCGGCGGCCGTTAAGTTTCTAAGGTAATCGTAACGTCTGTCACCTGCAACAATGAATATTTATTGTCAGTTGGACTTTTCAAAAATTGGGAAAATAGACCATAGCGAGATGTCGCGAGAAATTCCGTTGGAAATACAGGAGGAAGCGGCTGCGGCTACTCAAAATTTACTTCCGACTATAACCAGAGAGAGATATCAGCAGGAATATGACAATTTTTTGAAGTGGCGGCAGGATAGAAGTATAAACAGCGTAAATGAAGCGGTATTGCTGGCTTATGCTAAAAGAATGTCTGAAATGTATTCTCCTACATCACTGTGGACAAAGATATCCATGCTGAAGCTTGCGTTGAGAGTATATGAAAACATCGACATATCAAGGTAAAAAGCCATTATATTCTTCGATATTTAATCATACTCATCTAAATTATATTTGTTCATAGATTTGGTAAACTGTTCATGTTTCTGAGGCGCAAAACGAAGGTTATTCACCAAAAAGCCAAAGTTCTGTCGGAGAATGACATAAATAATTTTCTACTGGATGCCGATGATTACACCTGGTTACTCGAAAAAATTGTATTGGTGCTTGGTATTCTTGGAGCTTGTAGGCGCAGCGAGCTTTGGTCACTCACAGTTGATGATTTCGAAGATTCGGAGAAAAATATTCTTGTCTCATTAAGAAATACTAAAAATAAGAAAGATAGGAAATTTCTTATTCCAAAAACGGGCCTTCCGTTTGATGCCTATGGTTTATACAAAAATACATCAACCTGCGTCCTCGTAACTTTGACAATCCAAAATTTTTCATTGGTTACAAGAAAGGCAAGTGTGTTAAGCAAATCGTCGGTATACATACCATCGGGAGCGTACCGCAGAAAATTGCAAAATTTTTGAACTTGGAGAATCCAGAACGTTATACAGGGCATTCATTTCGTAGATCATCAGCAACCATGCTCGCCGAAAATGGTGGTGATTTACTATCGCTAAAGGAGCTAGGAGGATGGGAGTCTTCAACAGTGGCAGAAACTTACATAGAAAATCAGTTTCCAAAAGAATGAAAATAACAAATCAACTTTTTTCATGATAGCTCCAAAAATAATGTGTCTTTAGTGGATACAAATATTTGCCATTCTTCAGTAGCATCATCTTCTTCTATAAAATCTGTAAATCCCTGGGAAGGATTACAGATTTCTAAGAACAACAAGTGCACTTTTAATTTCCATGTTCATTATCATGAAAATGAATTTTAGTATAAGACATTATGTATTTTTTATCCTTACTTGTGTTATTGTTCAATAAAATTTGTTATTAAATAGTAGTGTTTATTGCTCTAAAAAATCTGCAGTATGACGAAAAATCTAGAACGCAACACGGCCGATAACAAATAACGGCCTTGGCTGCTTATGATCCTCGGCTATCGCCTCGGATCACAAACTTCAGCCCGGCCGTTATTTGTTGTTTATCGGCCTTATTACGTTAATAACTATTATGTCGACGCACATTTTTTTTCTCGTCTTTTTATGGTGTTAAAATTCATTTTATTTATTAGGCCTATACAGGGTGGTGACAATTTCGATGCTCAATATTGGCATCTCAGAAACTACGCGAGATACGAATTCGGTTAAATGGGATTTAACCAAAAAAAGTTGTGTAATTAGAAGTTTGACAAACACCTATGAAGAAAACGTCGGTATCTTGGTTTGTTTAGGATTTATGTAAAAAAAAATTCACAGTCCTTTACAAAGATGCAACCGGGGGGGCATTGAAAATGATGAATAAAAACGTAAAAATATGATTAGTGTTAATATGAGTATATTACATACATATGTTTAAATAACGAACTTAACAAAAAACAACAGATTTAAAGATTCACTGAAAAAGTAGTAATGTTAAAATTAAATAAAACATTATCAATAATAATTATGCGATCACACCTATCCGTAAAACAAGCAAGCAAAAAAAAGAATTCTTACGGAAAGTTACACTTTACGATATAATTTTTTAACTGTTAAAGGCAAACCCCATTTAAACACAAAACTTTTTAATACCTACTACTGTATCTAAAAGACTTTTTTTTAAATTACTAAATTCTTAGCCACGCTTCTGTTTTTCTTGGCTGTTGTGCGTCACGTCACAGATTAACAGGCCCACGTTTGCACTACAAGGCGATGCTGCAGACCACTAGGTAGACCGGTCGTAGAAATTTATGTTATACAACTTGTAGTCAATCTACACAAATATTATCAAAACCTTTTTTTCTTTTAAAATGTGTTCAGATTTTGTAAAAAGTATAAGTCAAAATCGCAAAACTTAAATTTGATATGAGTTTCTTAGTTTTTAACTAATATAGTGGCAAATTACAAAAATTCCTTTTCAATGAAAATTAATGAGTTAAATAAAATAATTTAATAAATTACTAGCTTTTTCCCGCGACTACGTTCGCGTTACACCTCGAATCGTTCATGCATTGATTTAAATGATTGACACTCCTTTATAGAGAGCTAGTGAGCATAGATGTTTTTTATTTTTCATCTTTTTTTTATTTATTAAGAGCACTAATACTCTCTTTATAGGTTATTTTTATTCTTTGAAGGATAATTGAGAAAGATATATTTCGTTATGATGTCACTAAATAAACCCTTGTATAAAATTTTATACTGTCTGGTTTATAATGTTATATAATATTGCATTTTCGTACAGCAAACTTTCATTCCCTATTCTACTCTACTAAAAAAACTTTAAACATGAATAATCATTTCAATCATGCGAAAATTTGGTTTAAAAATAGATTTTTTTTAATATAACTTTCATTTAACGAAAAACGAAGGCCTAAATGAAAAAAAGAAACAATTTAAAAGTTTCACTTATGTCTTGATAAGGTATCAAAGCAAACCCCATATTTTTTGCTTTTAAACTAATAAAGATATATCAATAAACAATTAGCGATATAATGGTTTTTGCGCGCGCTGGCTGACTGCCGCCGCTGCGCCGAGATTTCCTATACCCTTGTATATATGACGTCATGGTGTGGCAAATGTAGCATTTTAATTCGATTTGGGCTCCCTTATATAGGATAACAGAAACATTTTCAATGTTAAAATATTATTCATTTTTTTTACATAAATCCTAAACAAATGCGTTTATTTTAAATGACAATTCAGAATTATCATTATTATCATCTATAGCAACGTAAGTTGGCAGTTTTATATTTTTGTAAAATTTCTCAGCTAGATTTCGCACAACAACAGTCAACTTTTTGTTTTCTTATGGCTGCCAGTTTGAATTTTTATACTATTAGATAGAGCGAAAAAAAGTCTATATGGTGTTACCTAATTTTTATTCACTATTGTGTGAATTCACTAAAATTAGATTTTTTAAAAATTCGCCTAAGATCAAGTCTGTCTTGGAAATCCAATTGACACTTTATTTTGTTAAGTGTCCAATCTGGACGCACAAAAATTGTATAGTAGAGTTCAATACAGGTCAATACAGAACCTAAAATTTTAATGTCAACAATGCCAGCCCAGACTTTCAAGGAATATCTTATTTGACTTTAATTAAATGAGGGTATTCTTTTGCATAATAATGTTATTTTTTTTAAATGTATCAGAATTTGTAAATAAAGATTCATCCGTCTATAATATTTTTCTAGAAAAAAACTCTCTTGAACACTTTCCCAAAACTATTTGCAAAATTGTAATCTTCTCTCGTGATCACCAGTCAACGTTTAACGTTTTTAGTTCGTTACATGTCTTTTTTATGTATAATATATGATGTCTGGCCTATCAACACCGGATTCCCTCTCGTTCAGGCCGGATAGTTTATTTGACGCGTAATTTTTACGTTTTCTAGTCGCCAACCCGGTTATCGTTTGACACAACCCTGTTATCGCTCTGAGGAGGCGCTGTCAACATCGCTTCTGTCAACTCTCTCCGTGCTTAACCTCACTTTTGCTTTTAGCTCTCTGTAGCCTAACCTAACCATCCCGGCTTTTAGAAATGGTGATTATTTAAATCTTGCTGTATAATTTGAATCAGCTGCTATTTCAAAGCAACAGGTAAAGATGAGATATTATCCTTTTAGATTCGATATTATTACTGCATATTTTTAGGGTAGAGTTTTGGATGTCCCAACTTGTATTTGTATTTTGCTGGCACGTTGGCGTCCCTTTTCTTTTGTCCTCCAGAATGTTACATGGAAGAAAGGACAGTTTCTTTGTTTATTATTGAGCCCTCGGAAGTAATTCGAGGTAGGTTTGTTTTGTTTATTAGACCTTGATTGGTTTTAAACAAGAGTTTCATATTTTTAGGGTCCAAAGTACGGACTATTTCCAAGGTACGGACCATTTACAAGGTACGGGCATTATCCAAGGTCCTAGTAGTATCCAAGGTATGGGTAGTGTTCCCCTGTACCGTTGTCTTATGGAAGGACTGTGTCCAAGGTTATAGCCCAGGTTACGGACATTATCCATGGTCCTAGTAGTGTTCCAAGGTACGGGTAGTGTCCCCATATTGCTACAGTATGGATACAGCGTAAGCCCCATGCTGCTTCGTTCCCATTTCTCAGTCTAATCAGTAGTTACGGCTGTATTGATTCATGGTGTCCTCATTCTGGCCCCTTTTGTTGTATTGGCCAACAGGATAGCCGAGAGACAGTGCAGAGATATGAGCCCACCTCACGCTGCTACTCTTCGAAACAGGATTGCCTCAAGAACAGCTAAGTGTAGATTTAGGTTTTGGTTTTCAGTCGATTTTCAGTCTTAACTTAACGTACATTTTAAACGATATTGTACAGACTATATTGAGTGGTTAGATTATTAAGAACATTTATGTCGATTTAGTAGTTACAATATGATTTAGATTTTAGATTTCATTACATTACGCCTTGTAATAGTATTACTTTTTTATAGATATTATTGCACTAACATCATATAAAATATATCAAATTAATTAAAGTAATGCTACATTTCATATATTCTCTTAAACTTTACATGTCTTGTATTTTATCATAGTTGTTTTCATAGATATTTAGTACAATTCTTAACACCGCTTTCGTTGACATATAACCACTATATATTTACTAGAACTCTACAATGTCATGTACCAGCAAATAACATCATGAATAAATATAGTCATTAGTTTTAAGTAATATACAACTGTGTTTTCTTTCTCTGTACATGCCTGGCGCCCAATATCTATATTTTTTTGTTTATTGTTATTGATTAGTTTTCTCTCTAGTGAAACACCTTATCCACGACTGTTCTCCGATGAAAAGCTGCCGTTCGCAGTGGTAATGTTTCTAAAAAAACGCTACAGCAGCATGCAAAAAATGTAAATTTGGTACACATTTAAATTTAAAGTTGTGATATTTGTGTGTTATTGATAATCCTCCCTGCATAAGAATCACTTATAGTTTCCTAAAAGTTTCCTTATAGTTAAACTAGAAGTTTCCGGACCTATTTCAATCCGAGCTGGCATTAATATCATTAAGTCTTTTAAAATATTGCCCTCTTGTTTTTTAAAGCTACCAGCAACTGCTAAATTTCTGGAAATCCTTGCGAAAAGGATACAATCTTCTATAAATTGCGCATGCTGTATCGGAATTTCTATTATTTTTTAAGTAAACATCATATATATCTCGTGTTTCCTCACTTGTGAACATATTGTTGACTGTTAATACACCTTACACTAACTACTATAAATTTTTGTGCCCAGATTTGACACTTAATAGAGTGAACAAAAATTAACTTGCTGTCATATAAAGTGCCAGTTGAATTTCCAAGGCAGACTTGATCTTTCAGAGCGATTTTTTAAAAAATCTAATTTTTTAGTGAATTTATATAAAAATGAATAAAAATTAAATAGATAAAATTAGATATCATCGTTCGGCTGTAGGTTCTCCGACTTATAATTTGGCAAAATGGTTATCAAGGGAGTTCGAAAATTTACCTGATTACCTTGAATTCATTAACAAAATTAAAGATATAACATTGCATGAAGGTGAAATTTTGGTCTCCTTTGATGTATCTTCGTTGTTCCCAAGTGTTCCAATTCCACCTACTTTAGGCTACTTAAAGGAATTACTGAACGCAAATGGTCTCGATAACAAAACTGTGAGTGAATATATTGAGCTTACATCGTTATGTATGAAACAAAATTGTTTTCAATTTAATAACAACTTTTTTGAACAGCGGGAAGGTACAGCAATCCATTGTCTCCATTTTTGGCTAATTTATTCATGAGCAGGTTTGAAGTGGAGGCTAAGAATCAGTTTGAGTATTTTCCAAGAGTATGGTTTAGGTATGTGGATGATATATTTGCTGTTTTTGACACACATTCAGACACCATAGATAATTTTATTTCTAAGTTAAATAATCGTTTTCCTTCCATTAAATTTACGCATGAAATTGAGAACAACGACAGATTACCATTTCTAGATGTATTAGTTATTAGAAATACTAATAATTGCCTGGCATTTGATATCTATAGGAAAAATACGACCACACGCAGATATATTCCTAATGAATCACATCATAGTGTTGAACATAAAATGGCTAGTTTAAATTTCTTAGTTCATAGGTTACTTAGTTTCCCACTTTCCAACGAAAGATATGAAATAGAAAGAGATTACATTAGGAATGTAGCTGAGTGTAATGGATATTCTCCTTTACTAGTTGATAAATTAATTAGAAAACGTAGGTATAGGTTAATGATTTCTGAAAATTCGACTTTTCAAGTGGAGAAAGATACGTCTAAATATTTTTCGATACCGTTTGATAGAGAGTTATCCCGTGGTCTAAAAGGAATTTTTAAGAATGTCAATTATAAACTTGTGTATAGTGCTAATAATAAATTACAACAATTATTAGGTAATCCAAAAGATAAAACACCTCCACTGGAAAGGTCGGGTATTTATGAAATTTCTTGTAAAGATTGTAATCAGAAATATGTTGGGCAAACTAGAAGATCAATATTAACTAGATTTAAAGAACATTTAGCTCAGATAAGATATGGTAGATCGGATTAATCTTGCGTTGCTGAACATATTGTTGATAATGAACATTATATAGATCTTAATAATTTAAAATTAATTAAACAAGTCTCAAATTACAGGCAATTAGATGCATATGAAAGCATCAGAATTAATAAATGTAATGTATCTATATGGGGACACGATCCCAACTTTTTCAGGTCTTTAAATTTTTATGATATTACTAATTCTAGTTTTAACAGTTTGCATTTAACACAAAATGGTAATACCGAAAAATACATTTATAATATAGAATGTCCTTGAATTTTAACAGTTTTACGTTTATCAGAAAAAATTAATACCCTTTTGTCTAAAGAAAGAAATACTAAATGTATGTAAAATATCCCTTCTAATTTTTACATTCACCATACTCCACTATAGTAATAGTTCACAGCTAATAAAGCAAAAAGGTTTAGAAAAATGTTTATCTAATGACTAAAATTTACAACTATCTTTCTTGCACGTTTTATTGGCTCTTTTGGCCATTTTACAATATCTCTACAGTAAAAAATGCCTAAAATAATTTGCATGCAGATAAATCTAACAAATTTGGCATAATTTAGTGAAAACTACGCCTTTTAAATTACACTGTATAATTTTATTGCGGGCAATTTTTTTTGGTGAATACTATATACGAATAAATAAATATAAAATTTGTGACATTGGAAATATGCTGAGATCTCAAACAAAATAATTCACTTAAGAACATAACATTACCTAGCTAATTATCTCATATGATTTTTAAAATACAGTCATACCTACTATCGTTTTTGGTGTTAAACAAGTCCATATTTCAGTAATCCCATTCCATAACTGCAGTTCTAGAATTTTTACAAAATAAAGCTTTTAATACATTTGAGCACATCAAATGTGTATCTATTTAAATGCACGCTTAAAAATTGCCGACGTTTTAATCAATTTTGGCCTTTAATGAAACAATAAATCAATCATTTGGTGTGTCAAAATCATGGGTAACTAGTCTGCTGGAATAGTAGAGTATCAGCACTGACATTTTTGTAACCAATTGCTAAAAGTAAATATTTCTATTTATGCCATGATTTGATTAAATTCGGACCAGTGTGCGACGGGAGGAGATATTCCTCTTGAAACCTTAAGCAATTTTTGTCCGTTAGACAAATTTGTTTATTGGTAGACCACTGCTGACAATTAGTCTCCGTTGCATTAACGTAGCAATCTTTACAAAAAACAACTATTTTATTTTGTACATTTCCTTACAGTGCCAAGTGGCGAAATACCCAAAAGTTTTTTTTAGAGAAATTGAAACTCTTTTTTAGCATGGCGCTATTAAGAAGCGTCTTAACAATAGAATTAACAATTCGACAAGAAAAATGTTCTAGTATATTTTTTCAATAACTAATTACTTTACGAATTCTTCAAGTAGTTTTTAACTTCTTCAAACCTTGTCGCTCATCTCAAAACTCTTAATAAAAGGAAAAGAAGGAATAAAAAGGGGAAAACACAAAAAGAGGTAATATTTTGCTTATTCCAGTTAAATAAAGTGACCGTGGATCGTTGTATCGGCGTTTGTGAATGACGCTCGGGCACCGATCGAACGCTCAAACAAAATTATGCTTTTGACGGGAAAAAATGGGACACAAAAGGAAAATGCCACGAGGTCCGAAGAACTAATAAAAATAAAAAGGAATCGAGCGGAAAAAATGGAGTTTATAAAATTGCCTACGCTCAATCGACATGAAACTTTTGAATAGAATTGAGGGTAATTTTTCTGTTTTTTCCTTGCAAATATTTTCTATTTTACAGACCTCCGGCTCCAAGGAGAACGACAGAATTATATTATTATATTATATTGAAAATTGAAATTAAATTTTACGAGCATATGCAGGTTAATTTAGAGCTTTTTTTCTAAAATATACTGTATGGTCTGAACTGTATTCCGGAAACTTTGGCAGCATATACTGCAGATAAAAATAAGTAAAAAAGTCCGTATCAATGTATGTTCTCAAATGCTTAGTTTTGGAGATACAGGGTGTAGAAATTTCATTTTTATGTCGATTTTTTCCGTATAATTTATGAAGCAAAGCCAATATTTGTATGAAAATTGGGATCCGGGAGTTTTTTGACATTAAATTTATTATTAATTAAAATTTTGATTTTGATGTCAATATGACTCCTACTTATAGAGAGCGCCATCTACATATTTTTTAACTGGTTTGAAAAGTAATAACTTTTTGTCTGTACCTGTATAAAATTATTGAGTAAAAAAATACACATTTTTACGACGCTTTTTACGTAAAAAAGATATCTTGGTAGAAATTGCTACGAGTAATTGTACTCGAGATATTTGAAATCGAAGTTATCAATAATACCTGTCATCATTGATATAAATTAAACATGTTGACTAAATAGTTATTAGACCGACATCATAAATTTGAAATGTTTTGCTGTTAAAAGTTCAACAGAACCTGTTTTATCAAAAAATCAAATATATTTTTTACGTAGAAAGTCACGGAAATGTATATTTTTTCACTCAGTAATTTTATACAGGTACGAACGAAAAATTATTAATCTTCAAAAAAGTTAAAACACATGTAGGTGGCGCCCCTACAAATAGGAGTTATATTGACATCAAAATCAAAATTAGGAATTATTTGGAAAAAACCGGACTAAAAATGAAACTTTTACATCTTCTATCACCGAAACTAAGCATTTTAGGACATACATTTATACGAACTTTTTTACTTATTTTTATCTGCAGAATACGCTGCCGAATTTTCAGAAATACATTTTCGACCACCCTGTAGAGAGTTTTACACGTTGTTGCGCCTAAAAAATTATGTTTTATTTTTTTTTATTTTTTTTATTACTTTATTTATTATTTATTTTTATTAATTAGTTTTTAATTACTTTTTCAACATTTCAAACTACACTTTTTCAAACATGTCCTTCAAATCTTTCAATTTAATAGCTGTTAAGTTAGTAAGAAGTTATTATTTTGTTACTGAAGAACGATGATCATAATAACGACGTAACTATAAATTATTTATAATTTGCAAATACATTATTTATATTCGGTCTTGAAGTTAGTTCGAACCGCAGTAACCGCATAACGACGTGTTTCGCTCCAGCCGTCGCGCTCCTATGGTCGCGAACAGTAGTAGATGAACAACGTAGCGACGCGCGACCTCGATCGCGGCGTTTTTCGTTATAGTCGTCGCCGTTGCGCTCCTAGAGTCGCGTGTTCGTCTGTCGTGAAGAGATGTAACTTGTAACGATCTAATACCGCGACGCGTTTCGCCCCAGTTCCATTGGTCGCGCGACTGCTGGAGCGATCGCAGGGTCGAGTTTTTGTCTGTCGCTCTTTGGTCGGTCGCTGTTGGCGTTGATGCTCCCGTTACAGTCGTTACGTTACTTTCGAGATTGCAATTTTCGGTAGGTCTAGGTATTAGGCATTTTTGATTGATAATAAATACATGTTAGGTACATTAGATAGTTACAAATAAACACTTTTACAAAAACAAAAAAAAATAATGAAGAAATATGACCGAAAAATGGGAAATTTGTAAAGCTACTTTCAATTAATTAAAAATATAATCCCAATTAGAGTTTTGTAGTCTGCAAAGAAAGAGAATTACATTTTACTAATACACGGGAATAAATTAAGACTGATTTTATTTTGCTTATCTGATATTTACTTCTGACTTTTCCACCAATAAGGAATATACATAAATAAATACAAATCCGAAGATAAAAAAAATTAGCATATGGCGTAGGTATCTCGAATAATGATTCAAATCATGCTACTTTTTATTGTTTAAGCTAAACTATTTCTAACGTAAACAGATTTTAAGAAAAAATATAGAAAAATATAATTATCTTACAAATGTATGTATTTTCATTTAAATTCTAACGGTTATAACGTGTACGAGAAGAATATAAATCTAAATATTATTGGCAAAAATATGAAACTTATAAAAAGCTATTCTTAAGTCTAAAGAAAAGGTGGGGAATTAAAAGTATTAAATACCAATAAATTATATCATTTTATATTTTTTATTTAATAGTTTTATTTTCAAAATTAAAAGCTAACATAACTAAATTCTTCTAGCCATCTGCATGTAGCTTATTGTTTACAAATTTGGGTTTATGAATTGTTACTGTTTGTGAATTTGTACGGATACAGAGATAACAGCAGGGATGGAAGTAGGTAGGAGTCTCGGTTACAAAATCGCGGTATATTGTCGCGGTATTTCTCCGGAACGGTCGCTATTGTAACGCGACTAATGTGGAACCGGCATCCCCATCACTAGATTTTAGATTTTTTAAGTATCTCTTTTAAAAATTGAGTGTAATATTTCAATACGATTCAAATTTTTCAAAGAAATATATTATTACAGAGGTTACGTTATACGTAACACACGAAAGATATGTAATAAAAATCGCGGAATATAGAATAAGTGCGGTATTATCTAACCTAATTTCCAAGTGAAATACGAGTGCCAGTTCTTGATGTCACCGATTTTGAAAGAGAGAAAAAGAACGAATCTGACTGCCGCTCCTCACGCTCCTTCCAAGAGGGAGCTATCTAGAGGCAGATGCTCGATTTGTTTAACAAATGGCGAAAATCAATTCTGACAAGCCTCAAAATGAGTCCGGAGACGTCGGTGTTAGATGTTCCCCCTCTTCTACCCCCGTTTTTCAGCCGATGAAATACGAGGCTATTACTTTCGACAACCGAAAGCATTTCGTTTTGGTTTTAAAATGACGTCTTCGCGGTTCTGTTTGCCTGTTTCTTTGCCTTTTTTCCATTTCCGGAGGGGCTGATTATTTATTTTCGGCAATCGTGTTTTATTGGAATAATTTAAGGGGCATTTTGGTTTATTTGACATATATACAGGGTGGTCCGAACTGTATTCCGGAAACTTTGGCAGCATGTTCTGCAGATAAAAATAAGTAAAAAAGTTCGTATAAATGTATGCCCTAAAATGCTTAGTTTCGGAGATACAGGGTGTAGAAGTTTCATTTTTATTTCGATTTTTTCGAAATAATTTCTGAAGTAACGTCAATATTTGGATGAAAATTGGTGTCTGGCAGTTTTTTGACATGAGAAATTAGATTTTGATGTCAATATGACTCCTACTAGTAGAGGGCGCCACCTACATATTTTTTAACCGGTTTAAAGTGTAATAACTTTTCGTCCGTACCTGTATAAAACTACCGAGCGAAAAAATACACATCACTGTGACTTTCTACGTAAAAAATATCTCTTTGTAAAAATCGCTACGAGCAACCGTTCTTAAGATATTTAGAATGGAAATAGTCAATGCATGTCATTATTGACAAAAAATAAACACGTTGAGTAGATAGTTATCTCACTGAAATAATAAATTTGGGAAATTTTTATTTTTTTTAAATTAATCAGAAATTTTTCTGCAAAAAATGATGATAAAACAGTTTCTGTTGAATTTTTGGCACAAAAACAATTCAAATTTACGATTTCAGTCTAATTACTATTTAGTAAACATGTTTAATTAATGTCAATGATGACAGGTATTGATAATTTAGATTCCAAATATCTCGAAAACCATTACTCGTAGCGATTTTTATCAAGAGACCATTTTTACGTAAAAAACGTCGTAAATGTATATTTTTTTACTCAGTAATTTTATACAGGCACGGACGAAAAGTTATTACTCTTCAAACCGGTTAAAAATATGTAGGTGGCGCCCTCTACTAGTAGGAGCCATATTGACATCAAAATCAAATTTATCATGTCAAAAAACTCCCAGGCACCAATTTTCATTCAAATATTGGTGTTACTTATTTATTAATTATTTGAAAAAAATCGATATAAAAATAAAACTTCTACACCCTGTATCTCCGAAACTAAGCATTTTAGGACATACATTTATACGAACTTTTTTACTTATTTTTATCTGCAGAATATACTGCCAAAGTTTCCGGAATAAAGTTCGGACCACCCTGTATATTAATTCGAATAATGTCTAAAGACGGGTTCTCAACTTTCAGTTTTTCAGTTCTCAAATCTAACATTTTTGCTTGTTCTAAAATGGTTAATTCCGTTTATAATTTTTCAAATTTTCATACCGTTTTAGAGAAAATTAGAAAAAACATGGAAATATGGTTGAATTTTTTCCTAGTCCTAAAAATCAAAACGCGTTTCGTTGATAGAATTTTAATTAACGGCATATTTCTTGATGCTTTAAAATGTTATAGAAGAACAAAATTTATTTAGTTCAAAAGGGTGATAGTATTTATCGGAAAATGTGAGACTTTAACAACAAGTAGAAAATATGTTAATCAAATTTAATAATAACTATCACCACAGAAACTATTCTATCAATTCTAATACGAAATTCTAATTTTCTCTAAAACGGTATGAAAATTTGGGAAGTATAAACGGGATTAACCATTTTAAAACAAGCAAAATTTTTCATATATGTCAATAATAAAATAGTTTTTCCACTTGAAAAAAAATCAACCATATTTTCATGGTTTTTTAAATTTTCTCTAAATTGGTGTGGAAATTTTGTTTTGTTTGAAAGTATGAACAGGATTAACCATTTTATCCAGGAACATACTGTATATTAAAAGAATTAGTATTAAAAGTCAATTCTTTCAAGTAGTACCGAGTTCTTTCAAGTAGTACCTGTATCATGAAAAATTGGAAATCTAGCTTTATAATTATTTTTGAGGGTTATTTTTTCCAAGACATTTAAAATATATTTTAAATATTATAAGCTACATAGTATAAGTGAATTTTAAATATTTAACATCAAAATCTTCTGGGAATAACATTACAAACACATACACCAAAAATTAACAAAACTATTTTTATGCAAAGAGGCACTTAGATGAGAATCCACAGAGACAAATATTCGAGTGACTCTTAATTTGATCACAAACTTGTTTAACCAACAAAAACAATAAAAGTTTTAAACGGTATATTTTCTCTTGCCATTCAAAACAATTTAAAACATTAATAAATTAAGAATCACGAGAGAATTCCTCTCCTCATTTGTGACATTTATTTTTTCATCGTCTAATTTTGATTTTGGAAAAAAATGAATGTGTGTGGCTACTTCTATAGTACAAGGAGATATATTTTATAGATTTTTTTCTATTCTATTTTAAAAAAATTGTATTTTTCTGTTAGTACAACATATACACATATGTTTGTTCACTTGAAATTTTAGGGATATCAATGTTAATAAAATTGATGCAAACAGAATCGAAAAAAGTACATATATCATCAACTGAAATCCGTCGCCAAATGTCCATTTTATGCTAAGCAAGTTCCGATAGCAAAGCAACATTGACTCGACTAACAGATGGCCAATGGCCAGCGATTTGTTATTGTTATCCAATTATCTAATACCGCCGCTCCCTCTCTATGCACGTCGATATTCAAATGAGAGACAAATGCCTTTCAATCCGAGCGTGTAATGACATGCCAATATGGAGGAATGGTTCGGATTTGATTAGACCTTTGCGGGCGACAAAATTATCGCGTGTCTTTTGCGTTCACGAAATGGTATCTAGATATCAAATGAAATAGGTACATTCAGAAACGTAATATGTCTGTCTAGATATACAGGGATCCTAAATTTACTAGTGACCGTTGCCCAAGTAGCATTTTTGGGTACATTTTAGGTAATGTTTCTAATGATCGTGTCTGTTTTTTGACACAAAATGGAAACGGTATGCCACACATACGAAACATTTTTGAAACCTATATATCTTATATGGCTTTATTACATGTGTTCACAGTGTGGTGGCACTAACTACTAAAAACTTCCCCTAGGAGATGCAAGACCTTGTCGTTGGTGGGGAAGCTCCTGGTGGGGTGCTGGGGGGAATCCCCCCTAGCACTTGGCTTGGTCTAAGAAGAATCTCACTCATCGTCTTGTCTCTGACTGTAGTGTCGTGGCCAGGGAATTGCACCAAGACATATAACGATACCGGGCGGGGCTACGGACAGCCTCAACCTTGGGGCACCGGGGGGCACCCCATTGTATTTTACTCCTTACTTCTACATGAGGGGCTCTGTAGAAGTGGACCGACTGTCCCTAGCGGCTCATAGGAACACTATGAGATCTGGTAATAATAGTAATAAAAACATCACCGGTGAAGCTGTGGGGAAACCCCCTAGCGACACTGGGAACAGTAACAATGAAAGTTCCAAGGGGCCAAACCCAAAGAGAACTACAGGAGAGGTGGCTGACACTTGCATGAGACCATCCTCCGCAAGTGGCATACAAGCTACCACCTCCTCCAAGGGTCGGGAGCCTACCTCCTACCTCTAAACCCAACAGGCGACACAAGCTACCGTTTCGTCTACCCGGCCTGGGTCCCAGCTCCTCGACTGTGAGGGACACGGGTCTCCGTAGGAAGTCCTGGGACTGTATGATGAGTTATAACTCAAGAAAGGGGGACACAATAGATCTCTAAGGTTGCAGAGATTAACCCCCCTCCCACTTATTCTAAATTCTAAAACTACTAAAAACGCTATCACTAGCCAACATGGCGGAATTTTAATTCATTATTTTATAAAATTGGCATGGAGTCGGACACAAATTATCTACATTATATCATATTTGTGTCTAAAAAGGGAGAAACTCGTGTTTTGAAAATGAATCGACAATAAATGGAAACCTTGTTTCTAAAATGTTTCGGTTTAGCGCTATCTGTGTAGAAATTTCGAACTAGTCACCTGTCAACAACGCCAATCAAAATTTCTGGTCAAAATAATTAAAACATTTTTTTATTTACTTATTATAACACAATCAAAATATATAAATATGTATTTTATTGTGGAAAAACGAGAAAAATAAACGTTTGCTGGTAACATTTTTCTTCGATCTCCTGTTGGGTGTGGGTAATGGCTGTTATTACATTTATTCCTAAAACAAATCACCTCTGTATAATAAATTATTATAAAATCGCATAAGAAAAATATCTGAATTTCTA
This sequence comes from Sitophilus oryzae, assembly GCF_002938485.1. Lineage (NCBI taxonomy): Eukaryota > Metazoa > Arthropoda > Insecta > Coleoptera > Curculionidae > Sitophilus > Sitophilus oryzae. Next base: position 3,435,199 of record NW_022146108.1, on the reverse strand, counting down.
CTCACTGTAATGTTCTTCCTTCTACTTTTTTAATTATAGTACTATAAAAACTTGAAGAATGCTTAAATGTAAAAACTGCAGAACAAAATCTAAACAATAAAGTAAGGTTATGTTTTCATATTTGACAGAATATCAAATACATTATGGAAACTTTTCAGGCACAAAACGGGTACGAAATCTTTGTAAGTGTGAACCACATGTGTTTCTTAAAAGTTTCGAAAAACTTGTGACACTAAGATCTTCATTGTTATAGCTTATGTAGCAAAACCATGTTTTGGTAAACATGGTTTAGCTATAACGGTTCATAAGATAGACCTTTGTGACAGACGGACGGACGGACAGCGAAGTCTTAGTAATAGGGTTCCCGTTTTTACCCTTTGGGTACGGAGCCCTAAAAGGCGTAATTTTCATCACATACGGACCTAATAAAATAAGGAAAATCCGGCTACTCTATTGACGTATCAGTAGAAGAGTGGACTTGTCATTATACCCTCGGATCGAAGGCTGTTTACATATTTGCATATCAACGTAGCGGGACACAGGCAGCATCGGATAATTGGATAATTTTAACAAATTGCTGGCGATTGTCTGTCTGGCTCTCATTAAGCGAGGTCATATTACGCTCATATCTGAAGTTGGTTTGCATGAAATCGACATTTTGTTATCCATAGAGTCTGTATTGGTTTTTCAGATATTATTTGAAATAACTAACAACGTACAGGGTGAGTCAACGATTGAGTAAAGTCCATTATCTCATTTGTTTCGAGGTTTACAAAAAATATTAAATATAAAAATTATAGGGACAATTATAGAGTGTAAAAGGTGTTTCAAAAAAGTGTGGCGTATATAACATGTTTTTTAAATGCTTTTTTATACATTTCTTAAATAGAATTTCATAAATTTTTTATATAATTTACAAAAAACACGTCCATTGAGTCGAATCATTGTTTTGTATCTCGTTTTTCTAGAAATCAAAATTAATGTTTAATTTTTAAACAGAAAAAAAAAACAAAAATAATTTGGATTAGGTGGGTTTTGTTGCAGTATGATGCATATTGGCTATGAAATGAAGAACGCTGTCATTTTATAAGTAAATTTTTATGAAAAATGGCATCGATCGTCATTTCCTAGCCAACTGGACGTCGCTTTTTTTCGACCATACGGTATTCGCATCCTAACCTAATTTATTAAATATACCTTTTTGAATACGTCAATCAATCCTAATTTATGTCATATATTAATATACCAAATCTCGATATTTTAACTGAAAAAATAGAAAAGTCATAGGGGTGAGCTACTTTTGAGACGCACCCGGTATACATGTTTTTGTGGATTGCGTACACTGGGCAATTTAAAATTCACTTTAAATCACTTACACACCTTTAATCACAAGAAGACAAAAACAGGTTTATCATTACTTAAAAAATCTAATCTAGCCATCCACCAATAAATTACATTAATTCTAAAACGGTTCCATATCTACCTCAACCATTTCATTCCGATATCTCCCCGTACCGCATTAGTTATTCCGATTCAACCTACATTAATTCACATAACCTATAACGTTAAATTCTCCCCTTCTATCCCTACCCCTCTTCAACATAACCTCATTAACCGCGCTATTTCTCCCGGCGCTCCGTCAATTGCGTGAAGGCATGCGATGGCATCACAGCACTGCTGCCGGCCACCAACATTGCATTGTCCCAATCGAAACCGAATAATCCCTGATGCCCCTCCGCCATATATTGACGTATCTGTCAAAGGATCGACGTGTGTCATTATGCGCCGCGGGGGAGAGGGCGAGGAGGGGTGAGACGTGGACATTTATCTCCAATTTGCATAGGAGGTGGGGTTGATATATGTATCCGTACACTGGTATTGGTTTAATTGGATAATAATAACAAATCACTCGCGATTGTCTCTCTAGTTGTGATTAGTGCGCGACGTATGTCGCGTCGATATCTGGACTTGTTTGGCTGGAAAATTGTTGTTTTCGATACGAGTGAATTTGATAGTAGATATAAAGCCAGGCCCTGACAATATATATCCAGAAATACTTAAATTAATATCAGAAGAGAACGTTGATATACTGACTAGGCTTTTCAACAAGATCTATGATAGAGAAAAAGTACCTGATAACTGGCTTCACTCAACTTTTGTACCGCTTCCGAAAAAAACATAAGCTCGACATCTCAGTGACTACAGGCTTATTAGTTTACTGTGTCACGCACTGAAAGTATTACTAAAAATAATACATAACAGAATTTATAAGAAGTGTGAGCAAGAAAGCGGCTATGAACAGTTTGGGTTTAAGAGTGGACTGGGAACACGAGAGGCCTTATTCTGTTTACAATTGAGGCCGCAGAAGTGTACAGACCAACAAAAACCAATGTATGTGTGTTTCGTAGATTTCGAAAAAGCATTCGATAGAGTCAAACATACGAGACTTATCGAAATGTTGTATGAGTTGGGAGTTGACAGCAAATATGTAACACTTCTGAAAAATATATAATGGCAACAAACAGCCCACATGAAAGTTGAAAATGACAATTTCAATCAAGTCAATATACAGAGAGGAGTAAGACAGGGATGTGTGCTGTCTCCTTCGTTATTTAATGTTTATTCTGAGGCTTAGTTAGGGATAGTATATCTATATATTTTGCATTTTTTATTAATATTCTGTTGTTAGACTCCAATAATACTTTTATTTTGGATGTTGGATGTAGGAAAATGATCTTTAATGTTTTTAAGAAAAGACCGGTTTAATAAATAATAAAAACACAATAATATAATTTGTTATACCTATTAACAACAAAATTTAAAATCATGAAACATAAACATTCATTTATTTTTTAAGTAGTAGCAAAATATAAACAAAAAATTAGAAGTCAAAATTATTTATATTAGATCCTATTTAAAAATAATATAGTCTCTAAATTTTTTGGCAGCGGTTGTTTATTGAATAATAATAATTACAGAACTGATTTTTTGAACATTTATTAATTTTCTAAACATGCAGTGGAATGGAAGGAAAATTTAATCAAAAATTAGAGATCAAAATTATTTATATTACTTTTTATTACTTTATATTACTATTTAAAAATAATATTTACTTTTACTGGCATTTACTTTAAAAAATAAATGAAATGTTTCTTCCCAAAAAAACTACATGTAAGAGAATTGGCATAAACAAAATACAAATATCGTTAACTTATTTTTAAATTGGCACGTGTAAAACTTTCAATTTAATTTTCTGACCGCAAAATTTGAGTTCAATAACTACATTACTTAAATATGATTATTAAGTTCGATTAATTCATATTATTAAAACATCTAAATTACAAATATGTATTTTTAGAATTAATTGGAAGTTCATCTCATCTCTCTTAAAAATTGCTACTTCTCAAAATTTCCCATTAAAAAATAGACAGTATACCATATAAAAGTAAATAATTGAGTTCTTATTAAAGTAAATAAATAGTCGCACAGCGAGGTTGTCATATATGCTTTAGTGTGCAAATGAATGAATGATTTTATTCGAATAAAACCATTCGATAGTTGGAATTATTCATTCAGTAACCATTCGATAGTCTAATTCATTCGATAGTTCCCATTGCTAGTACTGAATATTCCTGATTGAAATTGTATTAAAATTTTCTAGCAACAAGGCTTATCAATCAATGCCTTTGGCGCGCTGTAAGAACAATAGTGGAGACAATCACCAAAGCAGAGAAAAAAGTTAATAGTAAAACATTTGCCAATATTTACAACAAACGTGTTAACCAATGACAGGAAGATAGTCAAAGCTGAAGTGGATTTACTACTTAAGGGCACTATAAACTTAATAAGCATCTAAAGTGGATGGGAATGATAGACCAAACCATTTGCAGAGTCTGTCAATCAAAAGAAGAAACGAGAGGAACTTTTTTAAAAACATTTTATGTCAGTGCGACAGCCTGCCAAACATGGAGTTCATTGTATTAGGCAATAACAGGCTATTGGCCAGAGCTCTATGATTGTGGCTCAAATTTATCAGACATTTTGAAAATTACAGGCTCTCGTCTACCAATCTCAAGGTGTGGGTTCGATTCCCACACCCGGCATTTCATCAGCCGACTATTTTTATTAAAATAAAAATAGTTTGAGTACCTAGGTCGACTCAGCCTTAAATGAGTACTTGGGATTCACAATCCTGAGGTAATAATAGGCGGTTGAAGCGTAGTAGCCACCTTACCTTCCTTGTATACCGAACGGCTCTAGTATAGCAAGCTGTACCTTGCTACTCCCAAGGCGTTAAACGCTATATACGGGAGCTATTATTATTATATTATTATTATTTCTCTAATTTAATCATTTTTGTGTCTGTAGTGTGTGTTCTTATGAGACACAAAAAATAAATAAAAATACTTATAAAGGAGCAATATTCTTATGTTAGATCCCCTCAAAACTTAATAATTATAAGTTCTAAGAGTTATTATTTACATAATTATGTTATAATCACCATAATATGCCAGACAGGATATTCAAAGCGTTTATTATGTAAATTAGAAACAAACTATCTTTGTTCTTTAGTCGATTCTCTCTGCACGTGAGTTTATTGACAGGTATGACAAAAGGGTTTTGGATTATAGAAATTTCAGTAATATAGCTTACAAAACGTGCTGTTTTGCAAGGTTATCTAAATTTTAATTATATTAAATACTATTTAGTACAAGTTTTGTTTATATATTATAATATGAGCAATTATTACTACCCAATTGGGTAAAGTAAAAAATCTGTAAAGAAACATAATATAAATAAGAATAACTCAAAGAAGACGAAAATATAAAAGAAGAGACGAAAAAATATAGAAAAAAAATTATAGCGCCCAATGAAATTCCCCTAAAATTATATTTAATATTATTTAAAAAAACGTTTTTGGTCCTCTGTAAAATATAAATAAAATATAAAATTTCAAGAACACATTTCTAAAAGGCAGCTCTAAAATAAACTAGCCAATAAAAATCGATTCCCTGTTTCACATATTTTTGTTGAAAATGTGTCTTTTTGAATTAACTTAAGTTTGATATAGGAATTACCTTTTTTTTAAATTATCAAGAAAAAGTTTCAACAAAAAATGAGACATTTAAAATTTTAAAATTAACAAATCACACTGTATAAAAAAGAATATTAATTGTCTTGAAGTAATATTAAAAGTAGAATCATCTAGTGTATCTTAAAAAATACATATGAAGAACGTGTACATCGTGTCTCAGTAAATTATGCATAAACTGAAAAAATCTAAAATTAATTTTGGTGACTTTATGTTAGCCAACTATCTTTAATATAATAATTATGGGTTTATTATTTGTTAATTTCCAATGTACAGAGTGTTTTAAAAACCCATGTGCCATCTCTCGTGGTCTCCTTTATTAGATAAACACAATTTAATTAATTTGCATTAATACAATTATTTTAATATATTTAAAACTCACCCCTGTATAATCAAATAAAGCTATATTACAAATTAAATGTTTCTAATAAAAATAAACACTTACATTTTGGCATAATCCTATATCCCTGTTTCATTTGACATTCTGTGCAGACTTTTATCCAGTCAAGTTGAACTCTGGAAAACAAAAAGAAAACATGTTTACTGTAAAACTCAATAGCGCTGTAAAATATGAGTTTGAAAATTATATAACTACTTGTTTCCAAACTTACAAAAAAGTGGCACTTCATTTTATAAGCTCGAGCTTTGTTCAAAGTTCGTAATCTAATTAAGATGGTAATTTAACGTATATAACCGTATAGAAAAGTTTATCCTAATTATAAAGTAGGTGGATTTTGTTAATTTGATTAAAATTTTTAAGGCTTAATTTAATTTTACAATAAATAATATAATAAGAAAAAATTCGTGATGATAACGGATGATTCATATCATTTGATAACAAAATTTGGATAATTTTACAGTTCAAGTATATAGATTTTAAATTGAATTACAAGAAAAACTAGGTATTTTAGAGAATAGAGAATGTATTCTTCCCAATCAAGAACAAGATAATCGTATGCATAAACGAAAAAATCTACTATAAATTTTAGTAAAATACTCATCTTTAGTACAATGAGTATGTGTTTATCACTAGACAAATTCGAAATAAAACAAAAAAAGGAAATGTTAGTATAAAACAATTTGAGTAATTTTTTGAAAATAACTCTGGGTTTCTCCTTACTAGAAGAAAATCTACAATGCGTTGATCCAAACGAGTGGTATTTTTCACAAATTTGCCTCACCAACAAAAATGCTTCATGTTTCAGGAAATACATCTCCTCCCATCGTCAGAGCAAGGAAACATAAAGAACAAAGAATAAAATTATTTAAAATATCTAAATACAACCATCCTATTCACTTTTTTCGCATCAGTGCGCAGCACAGCGCTCGATGCCGACGAAACTAGATTACATGTTACTTTCTTACTCTATCTCTTTCTTATACATCGACCTTGCGGTTTGCAGAGTACGTGGAAAATTCAAATCATATAGAGTGGCTTTATGGGAATACTATAGGTAATTGGAATTTTTAGGGGTTCATGGGAATATTACAAGTATAGGATAACGCAGTGATCAAAAATGATTTAAAATACCTCTAGAATAAACATAATGTAAAAATGCTTAATATTTGTAGGATAAATTAGGATTTTGTCTGGGGTAGGCAATGCCTTTTTTCCTATACATTATATGTACACCTCGGTTAATCAGGGTAGTCATTTGATGATTTTAAGTTAATACTAATAAGATTATATATAAAATTATATATTATTAATATAATTATTAGCCTCACTGTATATTATACCTAAACAAAGCAATGAAATTATTATTTATGTAATACGTGCCACACACTCCGCCCTGCCAATTACGCAGCGCCAGCTCTTTTAAATTCAATTTAATTTCTTTCATTAGCAATTAAAATGGCGCACGAGCGAGCTAGCCGCTCCGAAAAAGAGCGTCGCATAATCCCCGTAATAATTTGCGAGAAAGAGCCCGTTTGTTTGGAAAGGCTGAGATGGCGATCCGGACGACAAAACAAATAAATTTGACGTACGTAATTGACGGACGGCGGAATGATAATTCGGACTTTGCGTGTCGTGGAAACTGAATTATTTGGGACACCGTGGAAGAGAAGGAGAGAATGGAAGCAAAGAGGTAAAAAATGTATTTTCTCTTATACAGGGTCCGGCAATAGTGCGTCGGGCATCTGTAGCTCATAGAATAAAATACTTGAGAATTTTGTTTTAGTGCAAACCTAAAGTATGTACCAGGATGTATTTGAGGAAAATATTTTAACTTCTATAGGGTGGCTCAAAAAAGTGTGGGTGGACGTGGATGATTTTTTTTAAATTGAACACCCTGTATATTATTGCATTTTTGGATTCCTTTCAGATCACTTTACATACACCTATGATATAAATAAATATATTTCGATAGTTTCAGAGATATTAAAAAATAAATCAAAAATATATATTTTTCAGCCCTTTTTAAAAAAATGATTAAAAATACAAGAACTGTTTTGAAATCAAAACTATATTAGGTATTTACTTTAGATAGTCTGTACTTACTTTGCTATAAATATGAATATCGTAAATTATACAGGATGTTCAAAATTCTACGCCAAACTTTCTAAAATATAAAATAATTTTTCTTCGTTTTTTTAAACGGAACACCCTGTATATTATTTTTTTATTAGATGGATAGTTTAAAAATGAACATTTTTTGTATTTAGAGTATTTCAAATTTCTTAACGGTTTCGCAGATACACGCAGTATTATTTCATATGGCGCTTTCAATGGTAAAATACGAGAGAAAAATCATTGGGTGGCTTTGATAAAAATTTACTGTGGAAAATGCCATATGAAATATAAAACCGCAAATATCTGCGAAACCGTTAAAAATTCTGAAATACTGTAAATACAAAAAATGTTCATTTTTTAATTCTCTTTTCTTTGAAAAAATAATATACAGGGTATTCCATTTAAAAAAACGAAGAAAAATTATTTTATATTTTAGAAAGTTTGGCGTAGAATTTTGAACATTCTGTATAATTTACGATATTCATATTATATATATAAATAGAGGTTTATTCGTTTTCGCCAGACCCACGATGTTGCCGCTTTTAATTCTCAAATATTTATATTAGAATTAGACGAACGGACCTTTTGACGCGGTAATTGATCACAGTGCAGAAGTAAAAACGATGCATTTCTGCTATAGTGAATATTATTGTACTTATTGTTAGTATTAGATATATACTGTCTTATAAATGCATCTGTACGAAAGCGTTTTTATCTGAAATTTCTTTAAAAATTAAATTTCTTTGTAATAAGCATAATCAAGTTACAATGGCATTATCAATTTCGTTTAGTAGATTTTGTAAGTGTTTACTAAGTGATGATGGAGAGAACCCCGTTTATTATCTTTATACTTTAAAAGAAAAAAAGTTTAGCTACTTCTACAACGAAATCATAGCATCGAAATAAATTTTTAGATACTCGTACAATTTTTTGACACGACGATCGATTCCGACATTGACGTTTGTCATTTCAAAGGTAATTTGACGCCGTTTTTTGGAATCATATATATGCCATGTGTATACTTATCTAATAAGCAAAGTGTATTCATTTAGAATATTAAGAGATTCAGACTAGAATAATATACAGGGTATTCCATTTAAAAAAACGAAGAAAAATTATTTTATATTTTAGAAAGTTTGGCGTAGAATTTTGAACATTCTGTATAATTTACGATATTCATATTTATAGCAAAGTAAGTACAGACTATCTAAAGTAAATACCTAATATAGTTTTCATTTCAGAACAGTTCTTGTATTTTTAATAATTTTTTTAAGAAGGGCTGAAAAATATATATTTTTGATTTATTTTTTAATATCTCTGAAACTATCGAAATGTATTTATTCATATCTTAGGGTTATGTAAAGTGATCGGAAAGAAAGCCAAAAATGCAAAAATATACAGGGTGTTCCATTTAAAAAAATCATCTAGGTCCACTCACACTTTTTTGAGCCACCCTATAGAAGTTAAAATATTTTCCTGAAATACATCCTGGTACATACTTTAGGTTTGCACTTAAACAAAATTCTCAAGTTTTTTATTCTAGGAGCTACAGATGCCCGACGCACTATTGCCGGACCCTGTATAATTAAGGTATCAGAGTATATAAAAAAAAACATTTTGGTGAAGATCAGATTTTGATACCACTAAATGTTTTTAAATGTCAGTTTTTCACTCCGTATTAAAAAACAAGAAAGAAGAGTTCAAGAGAAAATTGATGTTAAACTTTGTACCAATTTTGTTCCTTCCTTGAAAAGTTTGAATTTTTATGTCAAATAGTAAGAAAAATTGACTTTCCACCAGACATTTTAACGCTCCCATAACGCTTAACTCACGCATCAAAATGCGTGAGTTAAGAGCTTCTTAACTTACTGACGCAGATAAAAATATTAACTCACAGTATCAATATTTTAACATTTCTCATTCATTTATCGAACACTTCAGCTAAACGTATTCCTTTTCTTCTAAGAATGCTCAAGTTTTAAAGCATTTATTCATTTCAAAACCTCTCTAGAGCCAAGTCATCTCCAAATCGACGGTTCACAACAATATTTAGTTTTCTCCTTATCCTTGAGATCCCGTCACCAAATCAAGAGCCATTCAAATTTTAAGTCATATTGTCGTTTTACTGAATAATTCTCACTCTTAAATATTTATCGTCAGCCTCGGCATAGCTCTAGAGAATTTGTTTATTTTTCCGCACCATTTTCCGATCTTTAGCGATGAAATTTTAATATTTCAGACGGTTTCGAAGCCGTAGAAGTATAGTTTTTCTTTTACCTGCTATGTTTTCCCCGGAGTTTCCCGAATTTTCTCATTAACTTAATAAAAGAACTAATTTGTACTGCTTTTGTTGTCGGGTTCTTTATCTAATTCGCTAGAAAAGAAATACGTGATTGTTTACGAGATCGGAGAAATTATGGCCTGTTATTTTTCGTAAACATATTGCAAAAAGTTCGGTTGTTGGTTCAGCTGAGTCATTATTTTTATTATGAGATTTTTTCATACTGAATAAAAAAATTACAAAGGGCGATTATCAAAAACATATGATGATATTATACAACGTGACTCTTCAATAAGTACAAATATTTCTAGGGGTAATATGCGTTTTTTATCGCAAACATTTTTTTTTTAATTTTTTGGATTTCAGAAAAACATATCTTGGTAATATGGCAAGAATTTACAAGAAAAAACAACGAGAAAATATCCAGTTCTCAAAATTTAAGCAAAATTTTTTTTAAATTTTCAAAGAAGAACAACTCGGTTATTTTGGACTTATTTGTAAAACGGTAAGGAGAAGAAGTGTTTCTTTTGTCGAGAGCCCTGAAATTTGCACTTATTTAAGACTGACCCTGTAGTATAGGGTTTCAAATTATAATCTCAATTTAATTTTTATCTATAATATCAAAATATTTTATTAAAAAAACTTCAATATCTCAATTGACGTTAAAAATACATAAAAATTTATCAAACCTATGTCGAAATCAAACTCCAAGGATAATTAACACTATTTAAATAACAATATAAAAAATAACATATTCAGTTCTGCGCAATCTATTTTTGTCAACTTGTCCTCCGTGTCAAATTTATCGAAAACATATTTCTGTATTTCGAAGTTGTCATATATGTATAACTAGAATTTTTGTACAATCTCGCCTAAATTGCTTTTTTGTTAGCTCAACAAAATTGCACCGAACTTTTGAAATACATTTTTTAACAATAGGTACATAACAATATCTATAAATAGATCTATAGAAATATTAAAAATATATCAAATGTATATCCAGTATAATAAATTTGATTGACTAAATTTAAAATAAACTAATTTTGTGTTTGTTAACTTGATATTCTGTTCAAGTGTGTGTCTGTGTTTGTCCCTGATTGGTTAAAATTTTAGAAAATCTAAAAACCTTTAATTTTCCATTTTTTTTGGTCTTTAAATAAATAAAGATATTGTCAAAGTGTATGGCGACATCTGTCGAGGAACGAGCCAAGTAGAAGAAAAGCGAGTTCCGTAAGTTCGAGTCAAACCGCAGAATTTACTGGTAGGGGGGCAAATGCTACAGAAAATTACAGAAAGTTCTAGAAGCAGCCGCTACCGTATATAAGGCGCTTCTAGCGCTCGCCTAAAAAGTCCTATGGGTATTTCACCACCGAAAAAAAATCTACAAAATAAAATAGTAATTTTGTTTTGTAAACACTGCTGCTTTAATCCAACGGAGACTATTGTCAGTAGTGACTTACTAATAAACAAATTTGCCTAACGGACAAAAATATGCTTAACATTTCGGAAAGTATATCTCTTTCCGCCGTCGGAAACAAAAAATATAAATAACAGAGAAAAAAACTACTTAAAATATCTAATTGGAACTATTCGAGAACACTTTAGTTTCTTTAAAACAGATACGTCTACAAAAACCGTTGACGTTCTGTTAAAATCATTTTTTTTTCATCATTGACTCTCTCTGATTGAGAAACTATGGGTTGCTACAGGCCAAATATCTCCAACATCTACAAAAAACAATTGAAACCCTCCAATTCCGACATGAGACCCAAAAAACTTAGAATCAACCGGAAAAAAGGCGCGTAGGATAGGCAGCGGATATAAATCTGGCGGACGAGGGTTTTGGGATAAGTCCAGGCTAACAATTAATGCAAACCGAAAGTTTATCTATCTATACGCCGGGCGATAAATCAAGGCCTGGAAAAGTCACGGGCTCGGACCCAAGTAAAAATATATCCCACGGCTTGCGATCCGGTCGGACGAAAGTTATATCGGCAAAGTTAAGGGCACGACAACAGCAAGGGCCATTAAACTGTAATAGAAATCGAGGCACGATAGGGAACTGCTGGGCTTTAGTCGTATTGAAACTTTGACGTTTGTTTCGGTTTTTAGTTAAAATTCTGAAGTGACAGCTTAAAACAGCTTCAAAAATAAAAGCCGCAGATAAAGTCTACATTATACTTGGATTCAATCATTGGACTGGAAAATCCACTTTGTCATTTTATAGAAATTAAAAAATATCAATGACAAAGTGAAAAAATAATATTGTTACCGTGGGTGCCGGATTAAAATTCTGTGGGTGCACTAATTTAAACTCACGATAAAATACTTAACGAATTTATTTATATACGCACAATTTAGACAGATCACTATCATTTTTTAACTAAAAATTAAAAAAAATTCCAAATTTTATTTAATTTTTGAAATGTTGAAAAAGTAACATATTAAAAAAATATTTTTTACTAAGTCCGACCGAACCTGGATTTTTAGTCTCGGCCGAGACCGAGACCGAGACCGAGAGAAAAAATTCTCAGCCGAGAATGAGAACGAAACCGAGACACGATGCAATATTTATCAATAGTTTATTATATGAAAAAACATCTGATAATAATGTAACAAAAACGTTATTTTCATGCAGAAACGGGTTCATTGGGATTTAATACTATAAAATTACTAATACTAATAAAATCAATTTTTAAGTCAATGTCATAGGCTAAAAAACTATTTTTTCAGCATTGCATCCTTTCAAATTATGCAGTGTTTCCTCACATTCTTTCTGGTGGTGGTGCAGACTAGAAATGTATAAACTGCTGGTTTCAGAACTCTATATGGAGGTGAATTTAGAATTTTAGAATTTAGAATGAGTGGGAGGGGGGTTAATCACTTCGACCTTACAGATCCATTGTGTCCCCCTTTCTTGAATCATAACTCATCATACAGTCCCAGGGCTTTGACAAAAGCCAGTATCTGGGACGGTTTTATAGAGGGTAGTTCTCCATCTCCAATATCAGTCGTACCAAAATTCATGGCACGAATGGTTGTCGTCTCGGCGCACTCAGTGATGAGGTGTACTGGTGTTTCACCATCTTCCCCACAGAATCTGCATTCGCCGTTTCTTCTTAGTTTCAATCTACTGAGGTGTTCATTGAGGAGACAGTGTCCTGTTAAAAACCCCGTGACAATCCGAAGATTGTTCTTACTCAGACCCAGGAAGATCTGTGATTTTTCTTGATCATAAGCCCTCAGAAACTTCTTCGAGTGTCCTAGACCATTGCAAGATTTCCATTCCAGGTTGCGGATGGAATCTTCCAAGTTCTTGAGTTCCGCCTTGACTTGGTTACCACTTGGAATGGAGGTGAATAATTGCGCACAAAATTTTACTTATTAGTAGGATATACGAGTAATTCATGTAAAAGCACAATTCTGTTAAATTTGTAAAACTTACATTAATAAGACACTAACATCTAACATTTCGTTCATTGTTTACGCATAGAAATATGAAAGCGATTCATCAGCCGTCCAGGAAATCCCCTTTGTAATTCGATCAGATCATATATGGATTAGCTATGATCCAGTCTTTTTTTTTCGACTTCGGACGAGTATTTTATTCATCCACCCATTGATAGGTGGAATACCAACAAACCAATTGTTGTTTTATCTGAAAAAAAAAGATATAGGGGTGAGCTCCATTTTTTAAAAATACCCGGTATAGTTGGTGACCGAGATTCGAACTCCTCGCAAGCAAAGTAGGCCCAGTCCAAATTATCTCTTGTAGCAAAAGTGAGACTTCTTAACTTAAAATACTTAACTTTTTCTTTTTTCGAAATCTAATCTTAATTTCAAAATCAAACCTATTAGCAACCAGCGACAGCCTAATCAATCTCCTCTCCGTTCTCCTCTGCTGTTCGGACATACCCCTTCACCCCTCTATTCCATTCTTTCCGGCCCCAAAAACGGGCAGGAAGGGGATGGAAGACGGAAAAAACGGCGCTTGGAAAGAAACGGGCCGAGGGTGGGGTCGCGCTCATCCATCTTGGCTTGTCTTGTCCATATTTAGCGGGCCGATAATTTATTTCATGTACATGACTACACTTCGGGGCTCTAATCGCTTTTTGAGGCGATAGCGAGGGCCTCTGGGTATTGGAAGTTGGTGCCGACACTAACAGCTTTCTCTGGATTATTTAATACAAGAAAGTTTATGGTACAAATGGTTGTCATCTCGGCGCACTCAGTGATAATGTGTTTTCTTATTTTCCACACAGAATCTGCATTGGCCGTTGTTTCTTAGCTTCATTTTACTGAGTAGTTAAATAAATCTACTAGTGTTCCCTAGTTAAAACCCGCGCAAATCTGAGGATTAATCTCAGTTAAATCAAGAAAAATCTTTTATTTTTCCCGGTCGTAAACCTTGAGAAATATCTTTGACTGTTTGGACCATTGGGGGGGGACGGATGATGTCCATTCCAGGTTACGGAAGGCGTCTTCCAGGTTGTTGCGTTCTGCTTTAGTTTAGTTTTTCTTTTTTGATAGCATGTAACAAATTTATAAAACAGAATAGCACAATAAAAAATCAAATCACTAGTGAATGGAGATACGACAATTCGCACGATATCTATTTTTGAATTGCAGAAAACATTTCGACTAAGCTTTGGCGATAGTTTCTTCAATCGGGACGAGGAAACCTTATCCAGAGAGAGCATATTTCTGGAACGAACGGGTTTCGCTCTCTTATCGGGCACCAACAGAAAACACTAAAGAATAACGTTTCGCGTTTACGGCTTCGGCATTTATGTTATCCCGTCGGTTTTACTAGGGATTTGAACGCTTACGAGAAATTGCGTCATTGCTGCTTCCCGTGCGTTTGAAATCTTCGATGTGACGGTATTTTTTTTTGTTTTGTGCCAAAATAATTTGTTACGTTTTCTTGACTAGAGTTTATTTTATTTAAACTATTTTAGTTTATTTATTGTTTAATTCATGCCGAAATTTAATTTTAAAAAGGAAATTAGTGTAAAGACACATTTTTATTTATAAACATTGTAATATGTTATTTTATAAGTAATTATTATGACTCAGGCAGTAGAAATTAAGTTTTGTTTATTTTAAAATATTTTAACATAACTTGGGAGCATATGATGCACGTTTTGTCTAATTAAATTTTATTCAGAACTAGCGTGTACCCGCGACTTCGTTCGTGTCGAATTAATCATTTGTAATGATGATGATAAAACAAAGCAAGAATTTCTATTAACATACAAACTAGGTAAAATTTTCTCACATTTATGTCAGCATGAGAAAAAAACAATATGCCGATATTATTATATAACTTGGTAATATTTGAGGAGTAGTTTCATCTCGTTGAAATTTGACTTTCGAAAAATCCGTTTGCCAAAAATAAGCTTTTTACGTCAAGCAGTTTAAGCAGAATCGTGGTTAATCAGTTACCGAACTTTTGGGAATACTGTGTATGATTTTTTAAAAAATTTCTAAATATGTAAAATCAAAATAAATTATGCGTGTCCAAGCGTTTTCCCGAAAGACTAACCGTTTTTTAAATAACAAATATTGTAATATTTGAGGGGTGGTTTCACTCCCTTGGAATTGAAATTTCGAAAAATCCCTTCTTATCGAATCTCTACACCTTAGAATCAACCTGTATGCCAAAATTGAGCTTCTTACCTTGAGTGATTTGAGCAGGATCGTGATTAATCAGTGAGTCACTTAAGCATTTTATATATTAGTATAGATAATAAGATAAATAGAGGCTTTGCTGTACAAATTGTAGCTACCTAAAACATACAAATCGAATGTAAACAGAAAAATGCAAGGTTGCTACTTATCTATTAAAAAAAAATATTTATAAATATCTTATGTCTCATATTATAAATATTTTCTCGCCACACATGTTATTTAAAGATTGGTAAAGTTTTGTCTATAATAAAATGTTTTATTTTAAATATTTTATTTATTTTTTATTAGATATTCATAATATAATAATGTAATTATTTTTATATATAATAAATACACTGTATGACTTGAAATATATTTGGATTAAAATATAATTTCTCTAAAATAAATAGATTTTGAATACTTCAGCATTACTTTTTAAAGCAGAGAAGAAGAAAATGTAAATATAATAAAATGAGAAGCCTGGAAATATGTAAGTGTCATGCAAGCTTAGTTCCGTATCAGGCAGTTCAAGGTTCTTAGATTTGAGTGATGTTTATATTGAAATACCGAAATTTTATATTAATACGTTTATAGTCAGTCTACTTTATAAGCAAAATTGATAAAATACGTTTGTTATATGTAAATTTTATTTTCAAAAATTGTTTTTATTTTTGAAACAAAATAAGCCTAAAACAATGACGCTTTTATTTTTTCAATAACTTTCTTATCATAGAAAAAAATAATGATGTATTTTAATTTATAGATGAAGGATTTTAAAAAATAAATGATGTGATAGTGTAATAAAAATTGTATAAAAGTAAGGAAGTAAGAATATAAATAAGGTAGAAGCAAATAAAGTATGATTTGAGTCTACTTTTGTAGATATAATATTGAAAAAATTGAGTGGGAATGAAATAAAAGTAGATAATCAATGGTGTAAAAGTAGAGTAGAAAAAGAATAGGAAGAAGAATAAATGAGGTAGTATAAATGTAAAAATAAAAAATAATAATAAAATAAAAAATAAAAAAATAATAAAATAATAAACTAAAAAATAAAAAAAATAATAAAATAAAAAATAAAAAAAATAAATTAAAAAAATGTGTAAGATAAAAATAGTACAAGAAATTTTCCACTTACATTTCCACTCAATTAGTAGCTTGTTGAGTAAAGCTTAAGTTAAAGAAATAGTAGAAGAAATAGAGAAGATTTTGTGTATCAATGCAGTAAAAAATGTGTAAAAATAGAGAATTGGAGTGCTAAAATAAGTAAAGTCAAATTGAAATAAAACAACACTCCACTACAATAATCGAATTAAAACAGAACTGGACACCGTTAAACATATCCCTGACCCGATCGGGAGCAAGCGACCCGCCCGTAAATCGAAAACGGTTCTCATTAATAAACCATAGAGGGCTCTCGTAACCCAGGCCACAAATAAACGCTACGGATAGGTGTTATTTAGAGCGTTGTCCGCGCCTTTTTCGGGCGCCATTTTTTTGCTCTGTTAATTCCCATCCGGATTTAATCGGTTTCCGGTCCTAATCCGCTTTAAATCTTCTGAAGTATTCGCCGAATTGTATTCCGTGTTATTAGTTGTACTGATACGGGTTTTAAACATTTTAATTTATAGGAAAAGGATTTTGAAAAATAAATAAATAAATTAGTTATAGTAGATAGAAAAAAAGTTTTGATGAATTTAATTAAACTTAAAGCTCGATTATGATACAAAATACGGAGTGTTCCATTTAAAATAGTGGAGCAAAATATAACATTTAGTTTCGAAACGCCCTGTATACAGGGTGCGTCTCAAGACGGAAAAGAAGTGGAAAATGTCATATGAAATATAAAACCGCGAATATCTGCAAAAGCGTTAAAAACTTTGAAATACTCTAAATACAAAAAATGTTCATGTTTTAATTCTCCATCTATTGAAAAAATAATATATAGGGTGTTTGATTTAAAAAAAACAAAGAAAAATTATTTCATATTTCAGAAAGTTTGGCGTACAATTTTGAATATCCTGTATGATTTAAGATTAGCACATTTATAGCAAAATAAGTACAGACTATCTAAAGTAAATCCCTACTATAGTTTTGATTTCAGGACAGTTCTTGTATTTTTAATAATTTTTTAACAAAGGCTGAAAATGTACATTTTTTATTTATTTATTAATATCTGACACTATCGAAACATATTTACTCATATCATAGGATTATGTAAAGTGATCTGAAAGGAATCCAAAAATGCTGTTTCGTTTAAAAAAATCATCCCGATCCACTCAGACTTGAGCCATCCTATAGAAGTTAAAATATTTTCCTGAAATACATCCTAGTACGTACTTTAGGCTTGCACTTAAAAAAAATTCTCAAGTTTTTTATTCTAGGAGCTACAAATGCCCGATGCAGTATTGTCGGACTTTGTATGTTTGAATCACCCTCTATGTTAACAAATTTTTTTTTCTTTCACAAGGTAGGTACTTTTGTTTGGTGCGAGGGATGTCTCACTGTTGGAATTACATGTACATTTTCTTGGCAGTCGCTGGCAGTCTTTGGCAGTCTTTCGGCAGTCGCCTATAATTACATGGCAGTCATAGGCAGTCGCTCGGCAGTCACTGGCAGTCTTGTATAAAATGACATTTTGGCAATACGTGTACATTTTTTACCCTAGTGAGACACCCCTCGGTTTGGTGTTTCCGTTCTTGTTTACTTGTTCTTAATAGCCATGAGAAAGAGAGATACAGAGGGTATCTTCTTCAGGAGGACACACCAATGAATCTGTTTTACAATTCGACACAATTTTGTAGAAGCAATTTTTCTCTACGTAATCTTGCCACGAGTAAGACTAGAATAAAACAAAAATAAACACGACATGAAAATGAAGCAAATCTATCAATTCACATTCCTCCATCGCCGAATTTTCCTCCTTATTTATCCCACTAATTAATATTCCATTCCCATTTCCGCTCCCTCGCAAAGCCTCCAAAAAGAAGACCATCCTCGGATAGCTGGAGAATTTGTTTATACCCCCACAGACAGCCATCAATCGGAATTTTTTCCGATAAATTTATCCTCGGAGATAATCACTAATCTGGGCCATCCATCAACTCGGGCTCCGAACGCCAGCGGAGCTCTAATTGACGTCTGCAAATCCGCGCGTCGCTACGTTTTTCTGTATCGCCGAGAGCAGCGAAGCCCTATTGAAATTTGCGCCAGCGATGGCGGATTTGGAGAGACTCGAGTGTGTCGAAAGAAGGGTGCTAGAAAGAAAAACACGTCTATTCTTGGCGCAATAAGTAAGAGGATGGGAGTAGTGTGAAAATCGATGAAAGAAGATTCTTAATTACTTGTAAATAATCTTTTGGCAGTACCGTAATCTTTAGGGAATACTGCCACTAAATCGCTTAAGGGTTATTTAACGTTTAAGAGGAATGTCTTTCACTGCTCCTAGAAAGTAGGAATTGAAGGAAAACTACTAACTAAATTAGGTAAAGAAATAGAGTCCTTCTACTCTAATAAAAAAGTAAAAGATCTAGCTAGAAACGAAGCGAACACTTAAAGCAGAACTCAAGAATCTCTAAGATTCCATCCGTAATCTGGAATGGGAATCCTCCAACGGTCTAAGACACTTATTATAATATTTCTTCACTTATAATATTTCTCAGGACGTACGACCGGGAAAAATCAAATGTTTTCCGTGATTTGCGAACAATCTTTGGATTGTCACAAGATTTTTAACAGGACACTGTCTCCTCAATGAACATCTCAGTAGATTGAAGCTAAGAAACAACGGCAAATGCTAATTCTGTGGGAAAAATGGAATAACTCCGGAACACCTCACCACTGAGTACGCCGACATGACAACCATTCGTAACATAAACTTTGGTACGACTGATATCGGAGATGGAGAACTATATGCAGGGTTTAGGCCCATCAGTCTTATGTCGTTCACCAAGACCAGGATGCCTATACAGCAGGACGATCAACCGAATCGGCACTCTATCAGCTAGTAAGCAAAGTGGAGTCGACGTTCGAAACAAGAGAAGTGCTTTTAGGGGCATTCCTCGACATAGAAGGGGCGTTTGACAACACCTCATTTCAGTCAATGATGAGAGCTACAAGGAACCTCGGATTAGAGGAGACCTGAGGTGGATAGACTGCATGCTCAAAAGTCGAGTGGCATATACCATCCTACTAAATTAGACTTGTCCGGGTGGCGGGAGGATGCCCGCAGGGGGGAGTTCTCTGCCCTCTGCTATGGAATCTAGTTATGGACGGACTGCTTAATAGTCTCAACAGGGCTGGTTTCAACACTCTGGGATAAGCAGACGATTTGGTCGTGTTAGTCAGAGGTAAGTTTAACACAACAGTAAGGGAGCAAATGCAAAGGGTCTTGAAGATTGTGGAATCATGGGTGACACGGGAGGGACCAAATATTAGTCCTACAAAGACCAAATAATCCCCTTCACCAAGCGCAGAATACTTGAGGGACTAGGCCCTCTAAGACTCTGCGGCGATGAGATTCCTCTCTCGGGGGAGGTCAAGTATCTAGGAATCACGCTTGATACCAAACTGACCTGGAATCGACATTTGGAAAATGTCACAAGGAGGGCGGTGACTACACTAGCGGTAGTCAGACGCCTTTATGGAGAAATCTGGGGCCTCAGACCACAGATGGGGCACTGGCTGTACACTGGAGTGGTGAGGCCTTCAGTAACATATGCCTCAGCAAGGTGCAAAGACTTGCTTGTCTGAGCATAACAGGGGCAATGAAATCAACGCCCACTGCATCAATGGAGGCGCTTCTGGACCTTCCGCCTCTTCACATAGTGATCCAGGCGGAGGCAAGAATGGGATTCTATCGACAACAAAGTGTCTTTTCTCTAGGAAATAGGACAGAAACAGGACACTCAAAGGTGGGAAATTCTCGGGGGACCTCTACTCCAAATGAGATCGGGCCAAATTACCCCTCTTTATCACTACCACAAACCATTCGAGGTGAACAAAATGGATCGAGGAATGTGGACAGACATAACATTCCTTCAGGATGGACTAACCAGCTGAAGGAACAGGAGCTGTAGTATTTGGGGAAAGACCAAGGGTAAGTTTATCCTTTTCCTTGGGTAAACACTCAACCGTATTCCAGACAGAAATCTTCGCCATTCTACAATGTGCGAGAGAAAACAATAGAAGAGCTTATTCAGATAAGCTCATCAATATATGCTCAGACAGTCAGGCGGCACTTGGGGCGCTTATAAGCCCAAAGGTATCGTCGAGACTCGTCTGGAAATGCCTAGGTGAACTGGAAGCTCTGGCTCGAAGGAACAGAATTAAATTATTCTGGGTGGCGGGCCACAGCGGCATCCAAGGCAACGAAAAAGCCGATGAGCTAGCTAGGCAAGGATCATCGGCATCTTATCTTGGTCGAGAGCCAGTACTGGGAATACCCAAATGTATGGCCCGTAGTGCACTAAAACTCTAGATCAAGGAAAAGCAGAATGTCCACTGGAGAAACAGACAGGGGCACAGACACAGAAAGGCTTTTATCCAAGGACCTAGCTCTAAAACCGCAAAAGAACAGCTAATGCTTAGCAAAAATAAATTGTGGATTACGACAGGCGTCTTGACAGGACATATGGCTGTCAAGTGTTACCTGAACAAGCTCAACCTGTATCAAGGAAGTCTTTGCTGCAGACTCTGCGATAAAGATCCTGAAACAGCGGAGCACATAATATGTCACTGCGATGCTCTGGATCGCAAGCGACACTTTATATTTGGGAAAGCTGGGCTAGAACCGGAGGAACTATGCTCCCATCCTATCAAGGACCTGCATAAGTTAGTGCAGGGCACAGGGATAGGAGAATGGGTGCAGATATAGAAAGGGGACAAACACAATAGGCCTCAGAGGTTGCAGTGTTTCCGGCAGAGGACGGCCCTTTATTGTAAAAAAAAATATACAAGGTGGTCCGAACTGTATTCTGGAAATTTCGGCAGCAAATTCTGCAGATAAATATAGGTAAAAAAGTTCGTGTAAATGTATGCTACACTACGCCACACGACTCGATTTAGTGCGTCATCAGCTTCTAGGTTACGAGTTTCAATTGCTTCCTTCTCCGTTCCGTTCCAGAATTTTCTAGGTCTCTCTCTTTCTTCTGCCCTGGGGAGCCCATTGACAAACTTTTTTTAGCCGGCATACGCAGAACATGTCCAAACTACTTGAAGCTGGATTTTTCGATTCTATCTAGTACTGTTTCCTCCGATGCATTCATGATACGCCTGACCTTAATATTTGTCTTTTTTCCATCCTAGATATACCTGCGCCTCTTCTCTAGATTGTCCATTCAACAACCATTCTCTAGATAGTCCATTTCATCAACTTGGATTTTGCGCTTTGCATCTGCACTCATAGAGTTATACCATATCTGGGTGCTACTATCAACAACGAGGGTTTGTACAAAGAAGAAATACAAACCAGAATTCAGAAGAGCAAACCAGATATTGGATGTCTTAATAACCTCTGGTGGGACCGAAATTTTTCTGCAACAACTAAAAAGAGACTTGGACAAACATTGGTGAAGTCAGTTCTTTGCTATGGTTCCGATGGAAAACTAACCTCTGTAAAATTGTTCCAGACACTGGCTTATGTCACCTGAGACTGTATGAGTTATAACTCAAGAAACTGGGGGACACCATAGCATACCATATTTGGTCCAGGTACCTTAACATAAAATGATGTTCCAGTGAAAAGTCCAGGTTTTCTAGAAGAAATCTCCTTGGAAAAGGTTTAAACTTAAAGAAACTATTTTTATATCAAACAATCATATCATCTTTATCAATGCAAAGTATGGAAATTTCCACAATTGATTCAAGGGAGACTGATTGATAACTGACTGCCTTGCTCTATTATATGTATAAAATCAAGTATTTAAGATTTAATTCCACATTTAATAACATAACATAACATACACGATAATCAACAACAAACTAGTGGAAAGAAAAGACATTCTAATAAATAAAACAACACTGGAAATAGTAGAAGAATATACAGGGTCGTCCGAACTGTATTCCGGAAACTTTGGCAGCATATTCTGCAGACATGTTCTACAAAAACTTATGGACGAAACTCAGTCATATTTAAATCTAAAATACCACTCTATCGAAAGAAGAAAACATTCGATCAATATGTACTCCAGTCAAGACCTATGCATGCGAAACCTGGACATTTAAAACGGACATTATAACGAAACTGTAGGTCGCACAACGCTCAATAGAACGAAATATGCTGGAAATAACCAAGATAGACCGTAAAACAATAGTAGAGTGAATACGGGGAAAGACCCAGGTCGTAGATGTCATCCACGGAGTCAAATCCCTTAAATGGCAATGGGCAGGACACCTAGCAAGAAGAACGGTCAACAGATAGACCACAAAAATTACAGCAAAAGAAATTAAGAGACTTAGAAGAAGTCCGAACCTGAAATGGGACCATGCTATTAGGAAATTATCAGGGATAACTTGGATCCGCATAGCCAATAATAAACAACCAATAGGCCCAACTACAAAGAGAGTATCTAAATATGTGAGGGAGACTACACTGTAGTTGGAAATAGTTGAAGAAGCTGAAAATGATGATGATGATAACATCTAGTTATGTAAAATTTCAAAAATAAACACAATGTTAGTTCAAGAACATATTTTATTTAAAAAATAAGAACTACGAAAGTAAAAATATAATACTGCCGGTTAATTTATGTGCTATTATTTTTCAAGCAATAATTTGTCAATAATCAACATCATTATAATCACGCTTCCTTCGTTTTTATAAGACAGAAACCTTTTTTACTTGAAGTATTATACACACGCCCCGAGAACATTAACATGCAACACGTATTTTCCTCAATAATCCCAGTTTTTTTATCAGGAAAACAAAAAAATCCGCCTTTAAAGAGGCAATCGAGCTAGTTATTTTCCTGTCTTCCTTTCCATGCGTAAAAATTAATCCATTAAGATGTCTACGCGCGTGAAATATGAAAAGAAAAAATTGCCTATTTACGTTTTCCTTGGCGTAATATTGATTTTCTTTCTCGAAAAAATGTTTTCGTCTGTTTTTCAGTTCGGTTTATTTAAATTAGGGTGGTAAAATATTTCTAATCGATTCGATTATAATTATACAGTTCTTTTTACGTAGCTTTTTTCTACCTATTTATAGCGTAAAATCGGTTTTCTTAGGCGAATAAACTGTTTTTCAATTCAGCTTATTCAAATTACGGTAGTTAAAGTATTTCTTTCTAATCGATTAATTTTTTTCCATAGCAACTGTCAAAATTGCCTTATATATATCAAAAATAGTAGATAAACTAGTACTTTAAACGCAAGGGTAGATTAAATGATACTTTAACATCGAGGATAGGTTAAACACTTTATTTCTTCTCGCACGTTTTTTAATTGCTTCCATTTTTGAAAATTTTTGTATTCCTTTTCATAAGTTATTCGGGATTTAAATGGAAGTAGTTTGGATATGGCGTTTGTCGCCTCAGCCTGAATATCTGTTGGTAATTTACTTATTTCGTTTTGAGCCATTTCTGACTTCAATTCAATCAGCAATCGACAGGAAAAATAATTAAAAGATATTGACTCAAAACTGACAACTAAAGAGACAGCTTTATTTATTTTTTATTTGTCAAATATAGAAACCAACGCCAATCCAGCACAATATTTTTTCTACTCGTAATAAATTCCTTGAAATAATAATTTCTGAACATTTTTTAAAACGTCCCGAATTAATTCACTGGCGATTGCATCGCTCGTTAATTTTTTTTCCGTCAACGATAAAATACCATTTTATCGTCTTGTATAAAAAATAACTATTATGAAGGTAAAATAAAATAAATAATGCTTACTTGATGTTGAGATTTTATGAATAATCTTGTAACACTTTTTTGTATGAAAAATTAAGATAAATCTTCATAGTTCTCTCACACAGAGTGTTTTCTTGTTATAATAAAACTTAACACATCATGTTAAATTATAAACATGCTGTGTTTAAATTTAACTACCCTGTATAATTAATTTTAAATTTTTTATACAGCGTGAATTTTAAAGAAGTGCAAATATTTTTAGGGGTAGGATATGTTGACCGCAGAAACACAATTATAAGGTTTTTTTCGCGAAAAAAACTTGTAAATTTGGAATTTTTTGAAAAATGTTTTGGATTTTTTTTAGTTTTTGATTAAAAACATAATTTCTTGATAATATGGCAACATAGGTAGTACATTAAATTTACAAGAAAGAAAACCCAGAAAAGATCCAGTGGTTCTCAAAATTTAAGCAAAAAATATATTTTTTTTTGGAAATTTACAACTCGGTTGTTTTGGACGCCAAAGAGACAATATATTTCTTTTATCGAGATCTACCAGCCCTGAAAAGATTTTCACTTATTTAAGACTCGCTTTTTTGTTAAATAAAATGTTAAAACTTTTGTATAATCCCAATAAAAATATTTTTAAACTTTTGTACAAATACTATTCTCAGAAATAAATACAATCTTATTTTGTAAGGGATATAGGCATTAGGTATTTTTAGGCACCCAAAGGAAAAATCGGCAATTATTTTTCTACATAAAAATATGTATTTCAAGAAATACAAGATGTAAACAAAACAACAGCCTGCTTTAAGCTGCTATAAATAAAACTACATTATTATAGGGAATCATTTTTAATGCAGTATCTTTGGATTTTCTATTTATATAATATATGTATGTATGTATACAAGATGATTTAAGATATATTTATGAAAATCATTGGGAATAAATATATGTCTCCTTTGTGGGATTTTCTTTCCAGTTAAGTCTAAGTACATTGCTTTCATAAATAAATGTCCGACTTTTTAAATATGTTTATATGTTTTATCTACAATACATTTTATATTATGGTTCATATCAAATAAACTTTTAGTCACGTGATTAAGCTTGACCGGCACAGCGTTGCCCACTTTTACATATTTTCTTTTAATCAAAATATTTTGGGAAACAAAAATAAATTAATTATAAATATATAAACAGATATTATTTAGATCAACAAAACTCACCTTCCTAATAGCACTTAAGGGACATAAAGAGCCATTATTATCGCTTTCCCGTTCAAAGTTGCGACGAGTTTTTTAGGGCTATTAAGCTATCTTGTACAGGGTGGGTCAAATTCGAGGCTTTTAAATTGAAACACCCTTTTCTATAGGAGATAGACGAAAACTAATATCGGTGTCTGGAGCTCAATTTTCATCAGAAACATGATGGTGAAAACCGCACATCAATATCTGTTACCGTTTCGGAGTTACGGGGTGTTTTTCAAAAATGTGCATTTTTAACAAATCGCTGTAACTTTTTTGCTATGGAAAATTTTGTATTTCTATGCAAACATTTCCAAAGCACCCTTTTACGTAGAATTTAATGGTTTAGTATAATTTTTTTAAAATTAATAATTTAAGAGTTATCAACAGAAAAATTGATTTTTTATTTGGGACACCCTCTATATTTTTAATTAACTGAAAAGAATTTAAAATTACCTTTCCAAAAATATAGCACACTTGATATTTTGTTACAATCCCCTTCGAAATACAGAATTTGTAAAAGTTCGCCACTTTTAACTAGTAGGCTTTGGACCCCTTATTGATGCTATGCTCTTAATGGAACTCGAAAACATATTTTTCCAGCAAGACGACACACCGCCTCTGAACGCTGAAGTTATCAGCAAATTTTTGCAGCCAATTTCAAGAATAATTGAATAGCTAACCAAGATCCCAGCCGTTGGCCGTCGAGGCCGCCTGACTTAGTGCCTATGGATCTAATCCTAAATCCTATGGATATATTTGCGGAAGAATAAAGGTTCCTTATTCTTCCTTATAATCTAGGCAAGAATTAGAAATACTTAGCAGTTATGAGAGGGTATCTTTCACCCCCACTGAGTTAATGAATTCCGAGAGAAATGTTAAAAAACTGCCCCGTCTGTCCATAACAGAAGACGGTCGATATGTCGAACACCTATAGCAAAATGTCATGTCTTGGTTTGCTATTTATTTTTACTGTTATTAGATATAGTTTAAATGTCTTAATGTTGGTTAAATATATTTTAAATTGTTATAAAATTCTGCATCTCTCATAGCAAATATTATTTTCGTTTTAATTGATGCTCACAGCTAGAATTTTTTTTGCATTACAGCCGGTGCCGTTCAAAGCCTACTTATTTAAAGCCGGCGAATTTTTATATACGCTATATCTCGAAGAGGCATCGAGTAAAATATCAAGTGTGTTATATTTTTGGAAAGGTAATTTTAAATTATTTTCAATAAATTAAAAATATACAGGGTGTCCCGTACAAAAAATCAAATTTTCTGTTGATAATTCCTAAATTATTAATTTAAAAAAAATATACTTAAACCATTAAATTCTACGTAAAAAAGTGCTTTGAAAATGTTTTCATAAAAATACAAAATTTTCAATAGCAAAAAAGTTACAGCGATTTGTTAAAAATGCATATTTTTGAAAAACACCCCGTAACTCCGAAACGGTAACATATATCAATATGCGGTTTTCACCATCATGTTTTTGACAAAAATTGAGCTCCAGACACCGATATTAGTTTTTGTCTATCTCCTATAGAAAAGGGTGTTTAAAATCCATTTAAAAGCGTCGAATTTGACCCACCCTGTACACTTTGCATTAAAAAAGGTTCTAAAAAGAACAATGTTCGACAGCAAGGTCTGCTAGTATACATTTTCAAGCTTAAAGTATGACAACATTATTTATTTAAACCCAAAACTCATAATACAAAACTAAAGTGTTAAAACAAATGACACTGTCAGGAAATAAATAAATAAATGGCAACTAATAAAATTTCGCTTAAAACAGACAATATCTCGAAAAAGTAAATTAACACGAAAAATCTACGGAAACAATTTAATTTTTAAAAATACACTTCCCTTACGTGACGAGCGTAGCAAATATTAGAGCGGTTAGCTCAATTAGTTTTGTTCAAACGTATCTGATTTTATCCGTAAAAAGTGTGAATTAGGTTTAACATTTGTTGCATGTAAAAGCACTATAAATTAGACAGGTAATTTAAACATATGTACTAAATTAACTTAATTGTCTTGAACAGCATGAAAATATTTAATACAATATCGTGCAAAAAATTATTTTTTCATAATATTTTTTGTAAAATGATTCTTTTATTTTTAATGAATATAGTAGAATAATAGAAATAGTAACAGAGTAAAAGTGAAACATTAATAATTTAGAAGTTCAATAAAAATAGAGCATAAATAGTGTAGAAATAAAGTAAAAAGAGAATAGTAATAACAACTCGAAATCATAGACACAAAATCAGTAAAAATTCTAAATAGTACATAAAAAAGAAATTATTTCATGTTGTTTGGTTTGGTTTGGTTATTTTATTATACAGGGTGTGTCTTAAATAAGTGCGGATATTTTTAGGGATAGAACCCAGAGGTGCCCCAAAAACGTCTATAAGTTTTTTTTCGAGAAAATTTGGAATGTTATTTTATTATACAGGGTGTGTCTTAAATAAGTGCGAATATTTTTAGGGATAGAACCCAGAGGTGCCCCAAAAACGTCTATAAGTTTTTTTTCGAGAAAATTTGGAATGTTTTGAAAAAATTGAATTTTTTTTTTAATTTTTAGTTAAAAAACATAATATCTTCATAAAATAACAATATATTATGTAGTAGATTAAATTTACAAGAATGAAAATACAGAAATAATTCTGTGGTTCTCAAAATTTAAGTGAAAAATCATTTTTTTTTCATTTTCAAAGTAAAATATCACTATTATTTTGACTTATTTGGAAAACGGTAAAGAGAAAATATGTTTCTTTTACGAAGATCTACCAGGCCTGATAATGTTTGCACTTATTTAAGACTCACCCTGTATATTAGGTTTTTATTATTTATTAAATATTAGAGATTAAAAGTGGAATAAAGAATGGTTATGTGTTAAAATGGAGTAGAAATAATTTACCCCAATGATTTGAATTAAGAGTAAAGATTGATTGTCAAGTAAAAGTGGAGTAAAAAATGGAAAAAATAGAGTATAAATGGTGTAAAAATAGAGTAAAAGTAGAGTATAAGAAATAAATAGTGCAAAAATAATAAAGAAAAAGTCAATAATAAAACAACTTACAAAAAATGTATTTTAAAAGAATCTGTACTAATTCTTTCAACTTAATAACAATCGCTTCTACTATGCAAAACGTTAAAAGACGAAGCTTAGCGAAATTTTCCGACAGTAACGAGATTAAAATGTTACTTCTCAACTTTGCAAAAGTTTTTTCGAAATTCCCTTAGGGCCTAATTAAAGTTTTGGTTTGAAGAGTCTCGCAATCTTATTGTCAAGCGATCGTAAGAAAATAAGACGTCAAGATGAATTTTAAAGCCAAAAAATAAAAGAATTACGATATTTTTCTGATAAAATCAATTTGAAAATTTTGTTTTTAATAGAAATAGCGAGATAGCAAATAGAACTAAAATCCAGGAATTCGAATGGAATAAGAGTGAAAAATTTAAGTAAAGGAGAAAATTGATTAAAGGTAGAATAGATTAAAATGAAGTAGAATTGTGTAGAAGTAGAGTAAGATTAGAGTATAAATGGACTCGGAGTGGAATAAGAGTTGAGTGGAAGTAGAAAATATTGAGTAAAAGTAAGAGTTAAAGTTGATTGTGGAGCAAATCGAGTAAAAATGAAGAAAAAACTTACTAGAGTATAAACAGCTAAGAAATAAAGTAAAATGGGAGTATAAATAGTGCAACAGTAGAAAAATAATAGAGAAATCAATAAAATTACACGAGAAACAAATCAATTCATATTATTACAAATCAAACTTAAAAAAATGCTTTTTAAAAGAATCTGTACTAATTCTTCCAACTTACAAACAATCGCTTCTACTATGCAAAACGTTAAACGACTTTAGTTTTGAAGCTTGGCAAAATTTTCCGACAGTAACGAGATTAAAATGTTACTTCTCAACTTTGCGAAAGTTTTTTCGAAATTCCCTTAGGGCCTAATTAAAGTTTTGACTTGACGAGACTCAGAATCGTATTGTCAAGCATTTTCAAGAAAAGGAGACGTCAAAATATATTTTACAGCAAGAAAATAACAGATTTTCAATATTTTTTGATCAAAAATATACGCCTACAAACAATTCAGATTTTAATACAACTGTGCGTTTAAAAATAGAAGTAAAATCGAAAAATTGGCAATTTTCCTTTGTGTTTCACGTGTGTGGGAGCTAATATGTTAATATTTACACGTGGTAGGAAAAATAAAAAAATACACAAAATAAAATATTGGTAAACATCATATTTTTTATGCGTTCCATATATTTATATGTTTGATACTTTTTCTTATATATCTATAATAAACAACTTAATGATCAACATCACAGGTATAAAAAAATATTATACTTCTATAAACGTGTTCTACATGTGCTAATGAGATGGATTTTATACAATATATTTCCAAAGTTCTTATTAATTATTAATACATACAGTGGATGTACTATGAACGTAGTCTATGTTCTGTATGTATGTACAGAATATAGACAATGTATGTACAGAACATAGACGTATGTACAGAACATAGACAAGGTTCACTCAAACTGAAAATTACGAAAAATAAAAATACGTTAATTAATAATGAATAACATCTTTGTGTCTAAAAGTAGACCTAGATGCCTAAAATTTTCTTAAAAATTGTTTTTCTTTTTGTATTTCTTTAGTTCCAAGAACTTGAAAACAAAAACTGTAGTTCGCTAACAAAATAACTGCAGGTGCAAATTATCTAAGTCCAGAGTCTTCTTATTAAGAAAATTTAGTTTTTTTGAGAGAAAAATAAATCTCTACTAATTTATCTAACTTAACTGGCTCCTAAGTCTTCTACAGGACTGAATTAAATCATTTCTAAGAATACATCATACGAAATTGCAAATTAAGAAACGGCGAGTCGAGTACTCGAACATTATGCGAGGCCATTTCTCTTATCCAGCTGCGTTGTTTTAGAGTTTTTATCTAACGAAATAGTCGGTTTAATTAAGGACAGTGTAAAAAATTTAAGTTGGATAATACCGTATGATCGAAAAAAAATCGGTGTCAGCGATGGCTATGAAATGAAGATCGTTGCCATTTTATATGTAAAATTATTTGGGGAATGCCATCGATGTTCATTACCAAGCCAAATGGACGTCGTTTTTTTTCGATTATACGGTACCATTGTCTATCAATCGTCAAAATTAATCATTCTCCTATTCCAGAGCAGATTAATATTAGTAAAAAATGAAAAATTAGTAGTTCTCAGATCTAATTGTTTTGTTAAAATAAATCTCTACATTAAAATGAACGATGTCCTAAAATGTATAGTTTCGGAGATAAGGGTGTAAAAGATTCATTTTTATTTGGATTTTTTCTAAATAATCTCTGAAGTAACGTCAATATTTGGATGTAAATTGGTGTCTGGGAGTTTTTTGATATGAGAAATTTGATTTTGATATCAATATGACTACTATTTGTAGAGGGCGCCACCTGCTTGTATTTTAACTGATTTGAAGAATAATAACTTTTCGTCCGTACCTGTATAAAACTACTGAAGAGAGTGAAGAAATATACATTTCCGTGATTTTTTACGTAAAAAATTATCTCCGTAAATATCGTTATGATCAACCGTTCTTAAGATATTTAAAATGGATATAGTTAACATATGTCGTTATTGACTAAAAATGAACATGTTGAGTAGATAGTCATTTGACTGAAACGATAAATTTAGGAACTTTTTATTTTCTTAAATAAATCATAAATTCTTCTTGGAAAAAATGATGAGTTTCATTTGAACTTTTGGTACAAAAAGATTTCAACTTTATGATTTCAGTCTAATAACTATTTAGTCAATATGTTTAATTTATGTCAATGATGACAGGTACTGATAATTTCGATTCCAAATATCTCGAGAATTATTACTTGTAACGATTTTTTTATGTGGGAAACGTCGTAAATGTATATTTGTTTACTTAGGTATTATACAGGTATAGACGAAAAGTTACTATTCAACCAGTTTCAAGTACTATTCAAACCAGTTCAAAAATACATAGGTGGTGCCTACTACAAGTAGGAGCCATATTGAGGGAAATTATTTAGAAAAAATCGAAATAAAAATGAATTTTCTACACCCTGCATTTCCGAAATTAAGTATTTTAGGACATACATTTATAAGAACTTTTTTACTTATTTTTATCTGCAGAATTTGTTTTCGAAGTTTTCGGAATTTCGAATTCTTTCCGGAAACTTCGAATTCCAAAGATCTATTCAAAAAGTATTTAAAATTGCCAGAATCCAATAGAGAAAAAATTGATGGACTTGTGAATGTTCATAACTAAATGTTTTGTCTGGTTCATTGTTTATTGTGTTACTAGTTGATTTTTAAAAAGAAATTTTGTATGGAAATATTTTGTAAAGTATATATTATAGGGTTTTTTATATAAAATTATTACTATGTTTTAAATATTTTAATAGGCTGTTTTCTATAGTATAAATGATTTAGTGATTAGCATATTTGAATACGATTATTATATAAATTAATTTAATATTTAGAATTGTTGAAACATAATATGTGAATGATGTAGATCATCTGTACACAACTTTTGTTCCTGCAGATGATTTTACGGTTATTACTGTAAAGTGATTTTTATTGGAATAATAGATATTATTAAATATTATTATATTAAGAGAACTTTATTTTCTTTGCCTAATTTGTTCAGCTTTTCTAGACATTCTTTGACCAACTTCGAATTGATGGTTCGAGTGTGTGAGTTGATCGCTCTTAAATCAGCTTGACTATCGAATAAGATGGTTATTTTTTGTTTCCAAAAGTTCCCATCTCAGTAAAGTTGTACGCTACTTTCATTAGATTTTTGCCTGAAGGATGCTAGGGTAGCTTATTGGTTTGGAGTACTTATTTTTCGGCCCAAATACTCCTATCCCTGTTTCTCCTTTGTTTTCGATTTTTTTTTCTTTGTTTCTGCTGCTTGTAAGCAACAGTATACCACATTATGGTATGGTCTTTTTAATGGTGAGCAAGCGTTTATCTCAAACCTACATAGAGTTGTTTCTCAAAGTTGTACATTCAATAAGAATGAAATAAAGATAGCAGAGCATTTTATCTTATCCAGCTGCGATTTTAGCTCAGCTTTTATCTCTACCAAAGACCCGCTTAATTAAAAAGCCACCTAAAAGACCGATTTTCACGCGTCGTACCGCCTACTGAGACCCGCTCACATCGAGTAATTTGAATTTAAATTGGTGCGGGTCCGGGCCGATAAAATCTCACTAATTGGCTCTAAAATCGACCGCACCCCCCTCCCCACTCTTCCCCTTATCTATTTGAATTATTTCCGCAATAAAACTAGACGATGGAGTGTCGCGATTTAGTGGCGAAGGTATTTCCTTTATGGGACCATTAAAGCGAAAATTACCATAGGCAATGGGGGCTCGTTGGAGACGACAGCCGCGATTTCTGTTAATGCGTTGGGCCGCAAAATTAACGCAGTATCTCAAATTTAGTTAGATGCAGATGAATATTGTGATATAGAGCCTGGTAGTGGTCTCTATAACTGTAATAAATGTGATGATCAGATTCTAAGGATATCTCCTGTGTATCATTAACCGCTGAATATACGATTTAAAGAAGTAGAAGCTTCGATTATAATAAGCTTATTATACACTGCATTTACAAACTTATAACAATTTTCTCAGATGATATTACGGAGCATATCGTGGCTTATATCTATTAGCCTATAATTCGATCGGTAAATAATACGTTACAGTATCAGAGCCACATGAATCATATGATTTACAATAACTGCGTGTTAATACATGTTACGGAAGCATTTATTTTTTGTTTACTTCTTTGACTTGTGATTCTAGTGATTCTGTGATTCTTAAGATAAGTGGTTGTCATATTCTGAAAATTTTAATTCTTCTTTTCATACTCAAAGATGATAATATTGCTTGAAGGGTTCAGACCCGGGAAATCCCGGTACCGAAAGTACCGGGGATTCCTGGTTCTTTCGGTACTTTTGGGACTCGGTAATAATAATTAAAAACATGTTTTTTTGTTACGGGCGAAAGACTTTTGATACTTTCTAGCGTCGAAATCAAACTCTTCAAAATAAGTAGTGATACTATCTCTGACTGTTCTTACTTCTGAAGTTATTTTGAAGTTTCTATAATGTTTATTAGCAATTATTACAGCTTAAATATGTTATTTTATTATTTAGTAAATAGAAAACAAATTTTTTGCAGTAGAGGTATATAATAAAATTATATAAGGATTCTTGCCACTTAACTGCTAATATAGAAATTTAATTCTACGCTGTGTTTGTCATAATGCGGATCAACCTGCTCTCACTACAGGTTTTGGAGCCCTACTCCATCATCAATTTAATATAATTGGCTTTAATAATTTTGGTTAACTTATTCTTACGATACGGAAGCATTGTCTTAAATTTCAAAATTAAGAGGACAATCCGACGAAGACTAAAGAAACAGTTTGTCTGCAAGGAGGCCTGCCACAGGACCCCAGCTTCTTCCAAGACATCATTGAACACGTTTTCAGTTTGCGCGTTTACATGTGAATTGGGATATAGAGCAATGGACTAATGTTCTTTTCACGGATGAAACGCGGTTGTGCCTACCCACCATTTTCCGAGACGTTCGTTTTAAAGCAGCGTATCTCCAATACAAACAGAGATAATGTCGTGATTAAAAAAATAAAATGCTCACAAAAGATGATGCTACAATATGATTTAATTTAACAATAGCTACTACAGCTGCTGCACCCTACAGGGTGTTACAAAGTTCGGGCAATAAACTTCGGGTTAGTTTGTTGTGCCCTGTATATGCTCAAAATAAATTCGGAATAAAATTTTCTGGCGTAGCATCCGTTAAGAAGGAATTAATTTACAATTTAAAAAAAATCATCAAAATCTAATGAGTGGTTCGCGAGAAATCCAACTCTGAAATTGAGACTAGTTTTTAGTGGCCGTTTTTTTTGCCGGTGAGCGTATAAGAGATATTTATATAATTTTTAAGTTTTTTGTTTTAGTGTATATAATTTAAAGTTAATAGTTTTAATAAGTCATTTATAAAAAATACAGATAAAATAACAATTTCTAAATAAGTGCGTGATCTTTTTTCTTTACTGAACAAGTCTTTAACATATAACATTTATCGTAACATAAGATTCAACTGTTTATTTTTAAGGCTTTTTAATATATTTTTTAGTTTTAAGATAAATTTTGTTGATGAAAATAATTAATAAATATATAATTAAACTACAATTTTTAATAAATTATTATACTGGTAAAAGAATAATTAAACTAAGATTTATTATATTTTAATTTTACATTTGAAGATTTGTCTATCATGCATTGATAAATTATGAAAATCTGTATATACGAGTGAATATTGGTTTTAAGATTAAAATGTTAGGTTACTTGGGACAACTAATACACAGCTTAAGATCTCTACTACCAGAAATCAACAGAAAAATTAAGTTAACATAGAGTATTTATTAGATGAAAAAAAAAATGATAAATTTGTGAACTTTTTATTTTTTTAAGTTAATTATGAATTTTTCTAGAAAAAATACGATAAAACAGTTTCTTTCAAATCTTTAACACAAAAACATTGCAAATTTATTATTTCAGATAATGCATTAATAATTATCAAGTCAACATCTATAATTTTTGTGAATTATGACACGTATTGACTATTTTCATTCCAGATATCTGGAGAGAGATAGCATGGAGTACTTATGGAAGAAATTCAATCACATTCAGATCTAGAATGCCAATTTATCTAAAGAAGAATCATTCAACCAGAATGTACTACCAGTCATGACCTATACATGCAACACCTGGCAAGAAAGACGGACAACAGATAAACCACAAAATTTACAGCATGGTATCCACGAGGGATTAAGAGACCTAGAAGGAGACCGAACCTGAGATGGGACCATAATATTAGGAGATTAGCTGGGATAACTTGGGCCCGCATAGCCAACAATAGGTAAAAGAGTATTTAAAAATGTGACGGATAATAAGTAATAAATATGTTGAATAAGTTGAAAATGATGATGACTTCCGCCAGAAACAAAAATTATTTAAATTGTCTAAATATAATAGAACTATTCAGAAAACACATTATTTTGAGGTGATTTTCTAATAGATGTCTCCACATATAATAGACTTTTTTTAATAAGTACTATAAGTCCTAGATAAAAATTTTACCAAAATTAAAAAAAAAATCTTACTTACCTAATCTATACTAAACATCTCAGCCTCTAAAACAAACATCTCTTACCCATTTTCGAACTAACCGATATCGAACTTCAAAAAAAAAATCATCTGAAAAAAAATCACGAAATTTCGACGTCAACCCCCGACATCCCCCGAACACACCCGAGACCGGACACGTTACCAGTGCCGCAATCAACCGAGGACTGTTCGAAAACATCGGAGGCGGCCGCGGCTCCGATGGAAGCGGCGCGACGCGGGGAGGGAGCTGGGAGCCTGCGGATCGCTATGGCAACGTCGAAGCAAAGTAGGACGCGAAGAGTTGACAACGTGGTTGGGAGGAGACGACCGGCACGACTGCTCGGGGAACGACAGCGACGTATACGGCTGCTGCTGCGACTCCGGCGGCGGCACTGTTTGGTTTTTGATTTTTATTTGGAGCGCCCGAAAGGGGGCTTTTTTTTAAACGATTGATGGGGTAAATTGGCGATTAATTTTAAGCGCCGTCGTTGTGTTTGCGGAGAGGCCGATTTCAATAGGTGACATATGTTTTGTATTGGAGACCTTTTAACGTCTGATTTCGGTTTCAGTTAAATTGACTCGATTGACGTTTGTTTGTATTTCTTTAATTAGTACTGGTTTAAATTTAGTTTTTTACTAAATAAATAACTTTGTAATTATTTATTGACACTTAAAAAGTATTACTTTATTTTAAATTAATATATTTTGTATTTCTTTTACAAATAAAGAAAGGTGTCCCATATATTGAGGAATTATGCTAGTTTTGATTTAAGTCAAAATTCAAAGAAACTTTATAAAATAATTATTAATATTAAGAATTGCATTATACAACAGCAGTACAGCTGTTGTATAATACAATTCTACTGCAACTATACTGTTTGCTTTTTGTTTTTATTTGGAACGGGAAATGCCTTTTAAGTAATATTGTTGGGGCTCACTGGAGATTCATCTTATGATTCTGGGAGATAGAGCAAGTGACTTAAATTAAAAAAACCAAATTAATAGTTATTTTTTATACAAGAAGATAAAATGGTATTAGAAATCGCGAGAGAATTAATTTCGGGAGGCGATAATGCAATTTTATCGTCGTGTATAAAACAATATTTTTTTCCATCCAGAAATTATTATTTCAAGGAATTTATTACGAGTAGAAAAAATATTGTGCTGGGTTGGCGTTGGTTTCTATGTAATTTGACAAATAAATAAAGCTGTCTCTTTAGTTGTCAGTTTTGAGTCAATACTCTGTAATTTTCTTTCGTGTCGATTGCTGATTGAATTGGAGCCAGAAATGGCTCAAAACGAAATAAGTAAATTTACCAACAACAGATATTCAGGGTGAGGCGACAAACGCCATATCCAAACTACTTCCATTTAAATCCCGAATAACTTATGAAAAGGAATACAAATATTTTCAAAAATGGAAGCATTTAAAATATGTGCGAGAAGAAATAAAGGTTTTAACCTATCCTCGCTGTTAAAGTATCATTTAATCTACCCTTGCGGTTAAAGTACTATTTTAGCTACTATTTTTGATAGATATAGGCAATTTTAACAGTTGCCTTGGAAAAAACTGTTCTTTTTCATAAACGTCTAACTCGATTTTAATAGATAACAGAGTAGTTCTCGTACCCAACACTTTTTAAAGTCTGATTTTTTCGGGTTTAGGGTAAAATTTATATGACAGTATGTTGACTTCGTCTATTTTTTGACTTCTTGCTCGGCAATATGACCGGTCGACGGTCCAGAGATCGCCGTCTCCGACAAGATAAAGGCGACGGCACGCCGTAAAAGCAAAAACGGAATCTCCACTTATCTTTTATGTTCATTACTTGGCAAAATGAAACCGGCAGATTATTTATTTCGCTCGAAAATTGGATTGGCTGCATTTTGCAACGCAATATCTCGCGACCGTATATTTTTCTCTCTTGCTTTTTTTCGGAAAAAGTCTCTAGTGTAAGAGGAACTGATGGGTCTTTGTTCCTTAAAACATAATACTATGCCATAAGTAGTATATAATAATAATAATAATAATAATATACCATTATATAGTGTTTACATTTGCCTCGAGAGTAACTAGATATTACTCTGCTATACTAGGTATAGTATTAATACTTTACTAGGGTCGACAGAGAAATCAAAGATTTTCCTTGATAAGTAAGACCAATATTCGGATTTTTACGGGGGTTTTAACGGGACACTATCTCCTCAATGAACACCTCAATAGATTGAAGCTAAGAAACAACGGCGTATGCAGATTTTGTGGGGAAATAGGGAAACACCAGAACACCTCATTGCCCAGTCGACAACCATTCGTGCCGACAGATATCGGAGATGGAGAACTAACTTCTATAAAACCGTCTCAGATACTGGCTTTTTTTTAAAGCCCTGAGACTGTATGATGAATTATAGCTCAAGAAAGAAGGACATAATAGATCTATTAAATCGCGGTTGATTAACTTCCTCTCTCTCCTACAATCTATAATCTACTATATTAAGTCTGTCCATACCAGTGGCTTACCGTGGTTTAATAATTTAAAGGTAGATTGAAGCTAAGAAACAGCAGAGAGATACATTAAGGTAGAGTCATTTTTTACTTGAAAGAATAAAATATATCACGTTACAATTTGATGACACACAACGTTTTCAATCGTCAGTTATTCACTCCAGGGAGTGTCTCAAAATTCCTGAAAATTCTTTGTTTCCTTTCCGTCACTTCATCCAAATATATTAGTGACAGCCAAGCTACAATCCGTAAAAAATCGAAATCAAGCGAAGAGTTTGAGAGAAAATCCTGTTTATTTTAGTAAAAAAAATCCAGTTTGTATAAAGGACTACTACTGGGTATCAAATTTAGATTTTTACATCTTGTAGATGTGATTTTCAAAAACCACAATTGTGCAATGGTCCAGAGACCGGGACCTATAGATTTAGTATTTGACCGTCTTCAAATAGCCCTCACTACTTCCAATTCGCTTGTACGCCTCCTCACTTCGACATCTCGTCCGAATGACAGTTTCTCCAATACCTCCAACTGATTCCGTATTCAGGCTGGGTAGGTTCCAGGCCCCGGCCCCGAATTTTCCATTATTCAGGAGACTGACAACCGAGGAGGAGGTGTGTTTGGTTGAATATAATTCCGTCAAAGACACGACATTTTCTCTCTGCTCAAAAACGCCTCTCTGTTGGCTTTGGAGGACTTGTTTTAATACTTTTGGTGTTAAATATTGCCTTCGCTGTTTTTTAATAATAGTTTAATGTGTTTTAGAAGAAACGTTTCAAACTGTTTATTCATAAAATTTAAATAATATTTTTTTGGTCCACCTCACATATCTACACATTAAACTATTTTTTTGTGGTGGCAACTACTAGTTTGTATTATCTCTCTTTGTCTGCCTCCTCCGTTCATTTTTCTCTAGCAAAATTATTATATATTAAATTTATTATGAAATATCCATTGCAAATCCATTGCGCTATCCATTGCAAAAATTGGACACAAAGCATTTTTCATTTTCATCCAGAGATAATCGAATTTTTAGAGACGAGAAATATCAGGAATTAGTGTCCTCCTCGCTTTTTGTCTTATGGATATTTTAAAATAATCGGAGAACGAGATCTATTGGATTTTCTATCGCTCCGAAATTATCTCGGCATTTTTAATTAACGAAATTTGTTTACTAGATTTAGATTATACGTTATAAATCTTTTTTAATTAAATGATTTCTATAGTCAGCGCTATATTCACCAGCACTTATTTAAAAAAAAATAGTGTCTAGAGTATAGAAAATATCATAACGCAGTGATCAAATATCTCTTAATAATGAATTAAATAATATTAAATGGGTTTGATATAGAGTGATCTCTGAGAAGTCCTTCGGAAGGCAAACTCATTAGCGCGTCAGCTTGAGAAAGATGCTCTCTTTCTTTTCATGAAAAGGTCACGCAAAAAGCCAAACGGTAAAGAATTAAAATTGTTTTATGTAGGTAACTACTCTAAGAAATTATTTAACGAAACATGACTGAGAAAACATCAAAACAAGGGAGAGAGAGTGCATTATCTAGACACCTGATGAATGTGGGGAGTCGTATATTGGAGAGAAATAATTATTATCAAAATAGTTTTATTTTGACGTTAATAATAGTCAAAAGTAGCTTAACAAAAACTGGAAGCTTTAAAAGAC
Organism: Sitophilus oryzae; assembly: GCF_002938485.1. NCBI lineage: Eukaryota > Metazoa > Arthropoda > Insecta > Coleoptera > Curculionidae > Sitophilus > Sitophilus oryzae. The sequence goes on along the minus strand of NW_022146108.1, from coordinate 3,395,094 downwards.
ATTTCATAGCATTCCTATGGGTATCTCGGAAACTACTTCAGATAGAGAGTCGGTTAAATGGGGAAAGAACTGCAGTTTTGTGGGATCATAAATATGCGCCTTTCAGATTTTTGAAAAAGCTCAAGGCTTACTAGATATTTCGAAAAAAAAACAAATTTTTGCTATTTTAAAAATGGTACCTAATTCCATTATAATACATTTTAGACAAAAAGTTTTCAGATAAAAGTTGTAGATAATCACATCCTTAATGAGATTTTGTTCTCCGTTTTTTTTCTAAAACCTGTTATTTTTGACATACGGCACAAACTTATGTTTTTTAAAAATAAACCATAGTTGGCCATCTTCATAAAAAGCGCCATTTTTTAAGCTTTTCAGCGATATAAGCTGTAATATGGGTTTCCAAAAATTGCTGAGTTATAGCCAATCATCTTATCATTTTTAAACAATTTAACTTAGTTAGCCATGAATAGAAGTTCAATCGTCTTTGCTCTCAGAAATGTCAAACTGTCACATCCAAACTTTGTAAATTAAAATAACTAAAAATTATAAATATGAATTTTTCAAATAAAGAAAAGCGTGTACGATTATTAGTTCAACTTTTCTTGGCCTTACATTTCGAGGATATGTAACATACGCTTTTTAGAGAACGGTTTTCGAAACATTTTTTAAATTTAGGGACTCGCGCATCAATAGACTTGTTCCAACATGACTTTCATTATGACAGCCTCCCCCATAATGAAAGAAATTTTAAAAATTATTTGTATCATAATTATTCAAACTCAGGGATAGGAAGAGTTGGACTAATTGCATGGGCCTCTTCGATCACCTGACCTATCCATTTTAGATTTTATGCGGTATATTTTTTGAACATTTTCTAAAATAACTTAAAGTGTATGTAGTAATATTATTTTTTTAAGTTTTAGTTTGTGTAATGTAAATTGTAAAGAACCGTTTAATAAAATATTCTGTCTTTTTATAAGATATAAATTACAATAATTAAATAAATAATAGAATAAGAATACCATACCAACTAAGTGAAATTAGTCAAGAAAGATAATAATTGGCTATAACTCAGTAATTTTTCAAAAAAAAACATATTATAGTTTATATCGCCAAAAAGCTTAAAAAATGGCGCTTTTTATGAAGTCATGGTCAACTATGGTTTCCATTTAAAAAAACATAAGTTTGTGCCTTATGTCAAAAATAACAGGCTTTAGAAAAAAAAGAAGAACACAATCTCATTAAGGATGTGATTACCTACAAATTTTATCTGAAAACTTTTTGTCTATAATAGATTATAATGGAATTAAAACTAACAACTAACGACAAGAAAGACAGGAGTTTTTTACTAGTCAAATCTAATACAGATGCATTGTTTTACCTGGTTAGAATTCAAGAATCCCTGTAGCAATATTACAACAACGTTTTTCGATGAAAAACGAATAAATTTATTACGAATATCCCAAACCCACATTCAATTAATCCCTTCTTTAAACGCAATCCCATTTACTACATCCCTTCCCGGGCATTACACTGAACCCTATCACAGCGAAGCGATTCCCATAAATACACTCCCATAACTCCAACTTATTCTCCTCTTTGACCCGTCGATACGGAAACGTATTTATTTTTCCCTAAAATACCTAGCAGGCCATTTTTCATGACGGTGGGAGAATGTAGGGCGCTTCTACCCTTATTGTACCCACCCCCGTCGACCCCGGGGGTATTAGTGGTGCCCCCGGTGTGAAAATATTTGATCGATTTGGGAGGAAATGCGAATAATAGGGGAGATGGCGTTCTTGGCGGGACATGTTGGAAGAGATGATGGAAATAGGAGGCTCACTTTACATCCTTGTGGTAAAGAGGATTTGAGCGTAAGTCAAAGAAGTGCGATTCATGGTGTGTTAAGTTGTGAGAAAATATTAAAACGAAATATACCGGGTGTTTTTCAAAAGTGGCTCACGTCTATAACTTTTTTATTTTTCCATTTAAAAGAAATTGTGGTTTAGTATGCTAGTACTTGACATAAATCAAAATTGATTGACAAATTTTACCGAAAACTACTGCAATTTTTGATTTTTAAGATTAAAGCTTCATTCAGAACCTCGTAATTTCTAATAAAAAAATTTGTTCCTTTAATTTCAATGTAAGCATTCAGAACGTCAAAATTAGTGGTAGACATTGTCAATTAATAGTAAAAGTTTTTTCAAACTTTTAACTATTTTACTAATTATACTTCAAAATTTGCGAGAAATGTCATTTTGGCCTTTCATTATCTTCCCTCAAGAGAAATTGTGGTTAGAAATGAAAAGTTGATTGTTTTATAAGCTAAATATTAGTTGTTTTTATAAGCTAAATAAACTGTTGCTAGGATATTCTATTAATTTTAATTGTGTTTTTTAGACATTGTGAATGATCGTAAACTAACATATATAAAAGGTAATTAAAACCACTAATTCATTCCACTAATTGCGAGGTTCTGAATGAAGTTTTAGGCTCAAAATTTCATTCGAATTACTAAAAGTACTTGGAAGAAAATTATAACAAATCGAAATAATATTAAGATTTTAACACCCTGTAGCTACGAAACAAAGCAGAATCGGACCTATGTTGATATTAAAAATAAATTTTATTTTTACGTGAGGAATTTACCCATAAGAGATGGCACATGTTTTCTGAAACACCCTGTATACTATAAACTGTGTCTTATTAGTATTATACAATTTCCTTCTTGTTATTCAACCACTTCCAATTACAGTGTAGTGTAGGAGTTGTTGAACGTTGATAGCAATAGCGTATAAACTATTTGCTGATTAAATAAACAATATATTCCTTCACAGTTATTTATATATTTACCACTCCTATTTCAAGGAGATGTCACAAGTAGTTACCCATTCAGAATGTAATACTCCAGAGCGTAACAATAGCAAATAACGTAAAATGTGACGACCTTTTATCGGAGTGCAATACAAGAAACTCAAATATTGATTGGGATTAACCCAAACCAAAAACCATCAAAATTTCAAACGATAAAATCCGAAATCTATACCCCCTCTCAAATATTCCTCTTTCCATTTAACAGTTTTGTTCAGCTTTCCCAACGATTTTCAACGGTTTTCCGCTGTTTAGTGGCGTCGTCAGCCTTTCGTCGAAATCGAAAAATTCCACGATCCTTTATATCGTTCTCGCGAATATACCCGATCATCGTTACTACAATTTTTACATGCTATATAACTTTATTTCTTTATTCTTCTCTTTCGTGCGGATTTCGGATGAGAGGAGATTCGGTCTATCTGGCGTGAATTTTCTACAATCGAAACGGTACAGCGGTTTTCTAAACAAAAATGTAACGGCGAATCGTATCCTAAAAGATTACGAGCAGGCTTAAGTTTTGGCTGTTTTTGTACGTGTTGCACAATCGAAATAATAAAATGGATTTGAGAAAGGAAAAACGTTCATAGTTTTGCGAAAAACATTATGAACTGTAAACAGCTTGTATGTAATAGTAGGTTTGATTGTATACCAAACTAAAAATATATATATTTTTTAATTTTTAAAGTAAAGTTACTCGGTTATTTTGGATTTATTTGAAATAGAGTAAAGAAAAATATGTTTTTTTATCGAGGTAAAAAAGAAAAAATAGTTATAATTTTGCGAAAAATACCAGGAAATATAAACCGTTTGTAGGCAATTCTTAGTTTGATCAATTACCAAGTCAAATAGTAGTCAATGTAATGTAACTATGCTAGTTTGTTGTACAAAGTTTGTAAAAAGTGTTCTGGAATAGTTGAATTTAAATAATTTTTTTTTTTCGGATGACGGAAAGAGATAAACTTTCCGAAACGTTAAGCATTTTTTTCTTTGTTAGGCAAATTTGTATCATTGTAAACATAACTTCTGACAAGTAGTTTCCGTTTGGGTTTAACGCAGAAGTGTTTACAAAACATAACTATTTTATTTTGTAGATTGTCTTGCAGTGCAGTGGCGAAATACCCATAAAGGATTTTTTTGGAAAGATGAATCCGCCACATAGGTATAGACATTTTTTGGAATTAATCATTTTAGAACAAACAAATTTTTTTATCAAGAATGCATTTTTCGAAAAATGTCAATAATAAAAAGTTTTTCCTCTTGTATGTATAATAATATAATCCGGGGATATACTGTATAAAAAAAAGAGACAATGATTAAAACATTTTTTGAGTCGAGAGATTCAAATAACACATTGCTTGCCACCTTCAACCAAGCATTATATTTAATAACCACACCATATTCTCCAAGTTTTTACTCAAACCAAGCACACATTCATCGCTCCCTTCCCAACATCCCCCAAATTTCCATGGCGAGAAAAGATTTCTTCACCCTAACCCCCTACATCCCCCCATATTTCCCCCCACAACCGCCACTAATGGACCCGGCAACGGCCGTATTGAATGTCTACCGCCCCGGCATCTTCTTTGACCTATCATTTTTCTCGTAGAGACGTTGTCAGCGCTTGATGGAACGTTTTATTTTTATCGCGAAATGGGTAGTAGAAAAACGACGCAGAAGATATAGGGGGGAGAGGGGGGAGGGAGACGAGACCATTTCCCCCCCGCTTTGTGCGTCTTTCGGGGTCCGGTTACGGTAATCGGGAGTGTATGCCTGCCTCTCCCGGGGGATATATTAATTTCTAGAGAGTGTTTACAGTCGCCGTTGCTGGGTTGGTGGTGGGGAAGAAAAAGAAAGTTTTTGTTTCGTCATTGTTGTCGTCGGTGATGGGCGTATCGAATTTAATAGGAGAGAGACAATTATTGTAGGGCTTTTACTAAAAACTGGTAAAGCCTGTATTAGTGTATTTGAAAAAAAAAATGTTACAAATGCAATACAAGAAACATTTTAGAAAAATCCCTGATTTTGAGGTCTCTTCTGTTATTGTGATAGTTCTTTAGGATATACAGAGTCCGGCCATAGAGAATAAAAAACTTGAGAATTTTGTTTAAGTGCAAACCTAAAGTATATATTAGACTGTATTTCAGGAACAGATTTTGACTTCTATAGGATGGCTCAAAAAAGTGTGAGTGGATCGAGATGATTTTTTTTAAATGGAATACTCTGTATATTATTGCATTTTCGGTTCCTTTCAGATCACTTTACATAATTCTAAGTTATTCATAACTATACAACAATATACAGGGTTGATCACCACATACGACACGGAGTATTGTAGCTAAACGATGAGATTTTCACAAATTGTAAGTTTGGGGTTCGTTGAAGGACTATTAGAGCTACAATTTAAAAATATTTTTACAAGATACAGAGTGTCCCAAATAAATAAAAAATATCAAAGTTGTATTTTTTAAAATGGAACACCCTGTATATTATTACATTTTTAGTTTCTACGATTAAAATAAAGGTAAATTTGATTAAGGTTTATTACACTTAAACCTTACCGTTTTTGAAATATTTTCAATTTTGTGAAATTGCAGTATAAATTTTAAAGCTTCATTTCTCCAAGGGTATCAATGTTTTTAATACTAAATATTTAATGAAGTTTATTTATTGATCAGTTATTGTGTTGCAAAAATAATACTACCTTATACAGAGTGTCTAAAAATTTATTTTAAATAATTATTAGCTTCAAACGGCAATAACTTCTTTAATTTAAATGGAATGCCCTGTATATTTTAGGAGAATTAGATGCACAATTAAATTGTCTATCAAATTGTATTATACCATTTTTTACCTATCCCTTCATGTTTTCGTAGAAAATGCATTTTCTTATAATTTAGACCTCATTTATCAATATATCCATGGAATATTGACATTTTAGATTGTTTTTAACGCAACAAATGTACAAAATGTACAGACTAGTAGTATTATCGTTTTTAGCAACACGATAATATTACTATCCCATTTGTATGCAAAAAGAAAACTATTTAAATCATTATAAAAGAGTATACCATTAATTAAATATAACACCATTATTTCAGCCCATATACTAATTAATTACATACTTAATTGTGTTCGTTAATAAATTATTATAAATAAATGTGGATTTGAGTCAGAAATCAATATAATAATAAGTTATCAAATTAAAGTCTCTGTTGTTATAAATAAGCATTTATTAAAAAATGAAATATCATTTTTAAGGTGTTACTTTTTATCACACTGTCTAATGCCCATACAAAATTCAGTTTTTTAGTATTTGGAGCAATTATTATTAATCAACGCAAACAGTCAGTTAATGTAGTTTGAATACTGGAATCATATTAATTGGTCCTCTTTAACTAATATTTAAACAGTTTTTTTTAATGAACTAAACGAATTATATCGACAATATTAGTATCTGTACTCTTTAAAAATTTGGTACATCTTTAAAAATAATCTAAAATGTCAATAGTCCATGGGTATATTGATAAATAAGTTCTAAATTACAAGAAAATGCATTTTCTACGGAAACTTAAAGAGATAGGTAAAAATATTAGTAATATAATTTGATAGACAATTAAATTGTGCATCTGATTCTCGTAAAATATACAGGGTGTTCCATTTAAATTAAACAAGTTATTGCCGTTTGAAGCTAATCATTATTTAAAATAAATTTTTAGACACTCTGTATAAGGTAGTATTATTTTTATTATTGCAACACAATAACTGATCAGTAAATAAACTACAGTAAATATTTAGTATTAAAAACTTTGATACCCTTGGAGAAATGAAGCTTTAAAATTTTTACTGCAATTTCACAAAATTGAAAATATTTCAAGAACGGTAAGGTTTAAGTATAATAAATCGTAATCAAATTTACTTTTATTTTAATCGTAGAAACTAAAAATGTAATAATATACAGGGTGTTCCATTTGAAAAAATACAACTTTGATATTTTTTACTTATTTGGGACACTCTGTATCTTGTAAAATTATTTTTAAATTGTACCTCTAATAGTCCTTCATCGAACCTAAAACTTACAATTTGTAAAAATCTTATCGTTTAGCTACAATACCCCGTGTCGTATGTGGTGAACATCCCTGTATTTCGATAGTTTCAGAGATATTAATAAATAAATAAAAAATATATATTTTTCAGCCTTCCTTTTCATTAAAAATATAAGAACTTTCCTGAAATCAAAACTATATGTGGTATTTACTTTAGATGGTCTGTACTTAATTTGCTATACATATCGTAACCTTATCATACAGGGTGTTCAAAATTCTACGCCAAACTTTCTAAAATATAAAATAATTTTTCTTTGACAACATACTCTTTAAACATAAAATAATTATTTTAAATGGAATATCCTGTATATTATTTTTTCTATAGATAAATAATCAAAAAATGAACACTTTTTGTATTTAGAGTATTTCAAAAGTTTTATATTTCATGTGGTATTTTCCACAGTAAATTTTTATTAAAGCCACCCAATGATTTTTCTCTCGTATTTTACTGTTCAAAGAGCCACTGTCCGTAAACCACTAAATTTTCCGAATTATTACCTAGTGACGTTTTAAGGGGCCTAAGTTTACCAAATCATTTGAACCAACGACAAAAAAATCAGAAAGAATTATGCACCCCGTGTCCTATTTTTACATCTGTTCGTCTTAAGAGGGTGCCGCCCTGCCAGCGAACGCCTAGTCACATTTTTCGGTCAATTTTTCATTTTAAAAGTGGCTCTCCACTCGCATGTTTGCGTTCTCCACTTTTTCGTTCTGTCTCGAAATCCTCTCCGGTCCGTAAGAATGTTTACGTAAAGTGGAGATAGAGAGGTTGTCAAAAGCGTTAGATTTTCTGTAAGCTTGATATTTCTGATACTTGTTTCACATGGAGCAGCCCGGACACCACGGCACTTCATAGAACCATTTCCAGTGACTTAATCAACATAAAAACATGGTGCGATTCTAATTATCTGTGTCTCAACGTCTCTAAAACTAAAGTCTTATCATATAAAAGTACGTTGCTACCTTTTCAACTTGATAATACCACCATTGACGTCGTTGATTCTGTGAAATTTTTAGGCCTTGTTGTGGACAACTATTTAAAATGGGATTTGCAATCGATGCTTTAGCTAAAAAATTAAGTTCTGCCTGTTTCGCACTTAGATCAGTTGCTAATGTGCTTAATTTGTCAACATCTAGGACAGTCTATTATGCCCTTTATGAGTCGCATCTCCGATACGCACTTCCATTCTGGGGTGCGTGTTGTGCGACTCAATTTGAGCGTATCTTCAAATTACAAAAGAGAGCTGTGCGATATTCACTGAGGCTAACCAGTTGTGCTCACTGCCGGGACTTGTTTAGAAGATATAAAATATTAACTCTTCCTTCCCTATTCATACTCGAATCCGTCTGCCTAGTTCGCAAGCACGTATCGAGTATTTCTCTAGAGCCAGTTCATGGCTATCCAATTAGGAACGCAGAGCATAACATGTATCTGCCAACCCCTCACTCTGAGTTAGTAAAGAGTTCCCAATTGTACAATGCAAAAAAAAATGCACTATCATCTGCCATCTGAAATTAATTCCATTTCATCCTTTCCTGCATTTCGCAGAGCCTTGAGATCATACTTACTGGAGAAAGCCTTTTACGCGGTTAACGATTTTTTTATTAGTATCTAGGGTTCTAAATTTAACACACATTTTCACTAAATTTAAGAAATGATTTTGTTTTCTATCCATTTAAATTTAGTATTGACATTATATACAGTTGTTTATTTACATGTATGTTTATATTTTATTTATATTTAATTAAATACATTTTTTGACAATGTACAATTTCTATAATTGTATAAAGTATTGTTTTAGTTTTGTATGTTTGCTGTTAGTTTTATATGTTTTTTTATTGTTAAGTGAAGTTTTGTATATTTTTTATATTCTTTTTTTTTAAGCTTTGTCAACAAAATTGTTTAATTTTTTTTACGACAATAAAGCAATTTCTTTCTTTCTTTCTTCTTTCTTTCTGCAGAGTGAAAAATGGGAGATAACAATTATTAGAAAAAACAAAATTTTGCAAAATATAAAAATAATAAATTTTCTTGCATTAACATTGTATTTAATTTTAAAAATGTTCGGTCAGGTATAAACAGGCTGATATCAACGATCAGATGCGAGAATGATTAGAATGGTCTTTGATGGAACAGTACTAGGAGAATTGTTAACTCAGGAGCTTGGAACTCTAGTCGATATCCACAAATCTAAGATTTGTCAGCATTCATGGGACACAGGGCACAGAGCAGATTTTAACCGAGCAAAAATTACAATGAAAGAAGCGATAGCCTCTAAATTGCATTACTTCTTATTTAATAAAGTCTAATAAAAATAAATGTATCGTTCAGATATCTGTAGAGGTTAGTAATGTATGGCAATCGCTTCTTTGATTTTAAAGAACTTAACATAAATAAATATAACATACTTAAAAATTAAAAACAAATTAAAAGATCATACAGAAAGTTTGAAGCTTTTTCGTTTTACTTTTAAAGTAATTAAAGAAATTATTGTTATCAGGTAGGAATTGTTAATTTTGAAGCTTAAATTGATATAATATAATTTTAACAGAACGTTTACGGTATTTATAGATGTATCTTAAAATTACACTAAATCACCACAATACACCAAAACACTTTTACTTTTACACTGGACGCGCGTTTCGCTAACCATGTTAGCATCATCAGCAGATGATTATAAACTAGAGTACAATCTACAAGTTGAGCGTTTATATACTCGCCCAGTAGGTACCGAGTGGGCGTGGCAAAATCTAGCCAACCGAGTCAGAGCCAACTGAGCGTAACAGTTAATTTCCGCCACTAGAGTAGTAGGAACAAAGAACTTGAAGGAATTGGACCGATGACTCTGTTCATACTATCTTTACATTTATTAATTCTGATGCTTTCATATGCATCTAATTGCCTGTAATTTGAGACTTGTTTAATTAATTTTAAATTATTAAGATCTATACAATGTTCTTTATCAACAATATGTTCGGCAACGCAAGATTTATCCGGTCTACCATATCTTATCTGCATAGAATAATAAGGAGGTAACAGTATAGTCGCACCGATGGATACCGGTCGTCCCAAAATTGTCGTTGCTAGTGATTCATTTTTCTTTTTAAGTTCTTTTACTGTACACAGCAATACGATTTCTATATTCTTTATGTTTGGCCATCCACATGAAGGGCTCATTTTCGTATAAATTCATAAATTCCAAAACAACATCATTTGAAGACTACACGGGAAAACCCACTTTTGTCCATTTTAATTGGAGCCGAGAAAAATGCAATTTAGTGTTTTTAAAGAAATATGTTATTTTCGATTGAATAATTAGAAAAATATATATTACTACCAATTTTGAATTATTAATATTGTGAATTATCGCCACATTCTGAAATACCGAAACAAAAATGTCAAAATGCAAAAGAAAACAGGGGAAAACCAGGGATGTCCAATTAAAGGTTCTATAAAACCTAAATCTAAACTATTATTTTTTGTTGTAGGAAGAAAATTAATATTTAAGTAGGTTTTTATTACAATACATAAATTTATAACATATAATACTAATTATTGCAAGATGCATGCTTGTCACCCATGCGTAAGTACATCTCTGGTTTTTGCCATTTACGCGTGGACTACTCTGGTTTTTCCTTTGTACGGCAAAATATCCAAGCTGTAATATCTCTGGGACTAAGCGTATTATTGCTTTTTTTCTCGAATGACGTTAACTATATTTGTCTATATTTTTCTCGTGTATTCTTCATTTGTCCACTCCATTTACTGCTGTTAGAGCGATTTAGGTATGTCGCCAATATTGAAGTTATTAACGTAAATTTGATATTATATAATATATTATTGTTTTAACGTTTTAAACTATCCCCAATTAACTCGAAAAATACGGAAAAAAAAACGGGACATATTCTATAACAGTACAATTTTTTGCGCCTCGGCAAGTATAGACAAGGGTGACCAAGTACACTTGGCAAGTGTACGAATAATTATTGTGACCAAGGAAACCGTTCTCACGACATCACGAAATAACAAATGTTTGTCAAGTACACGAGTCGTGAGAATGTGCCTTTATACGAGGGTGGTCTGAAAAGTTTCCGACCTAACAAAGATACAAGACATTTTTTCTGAATATTTTTTTTTATTTTTCAACATAAGTCCCCTTGTAACTCTACACACTTTTCCCAGCGATGCTCCCATCTCTGTAACCCGTCCAAATAGTACTCGGCGTTTTTCTCTGCAAAATAGTGGTTCACGAAGGTGATTGCCTCTTCATTTGACGAAAATCTCTGTCCTCCGAACGCAATTTTTAAATGAGGGAATAAAAAGAAGTCGCTAGGGGCTAGATGTGGTGAGTAAGGCGGATGGTCAAGCAGTTCAAACCGTAATTCGTGGATTTTCGCCATGGCAACCGCTGAGGTGTGAGACGGTGCGTTATCTTGGTGAAACAGGATTTTCTTTTTCTGTAAATGTGGCCGTTTTTCCGTAAGTTCTGCTTTTAGCTTGTCAAGTAATGATGCGTAGTATGCTCCTGTGATGGCTTTTCCTTTTTGAAGATAATCAATTAAAATAACTCCATAACTATCCCAAAAAACAGTCGCCATCACTTTCCCAGCCGAAATAACAGTTTTTGCTTTTTTGGAGCCGGTTCTCCCTTTGCCGTCCACTGTTGTGTATAGTAGTGTATCCAAGTTTCATCTACAGTAATTAATCGACGCCAAAACTCGGATTTATTGCGCCTAAACTGCGCCAACATAGCGTTGGAAATGTTCATACGAACAGGCTTTTGGTCTAACGTGAGCAAACGCGGCACCCAACACGCGGACAGCTTTCTCATGCCTAAATCTTGATTTAATATGTGACCAACACGTTCTTTTGATATGTTCATAACCTCTGCTATCTCTCTCACTTTAATTCGGCGGTCGTCTAGCAAAATTTGGTGAACTTTGGCGATGTTATCGTCGGTAGTTGCAGTTTTTGGACGTCCCGAACGTTCATAGTCTCCCAAGCTCTTACGGTTACGTTTAAATTCAGCTGCCCAAAATTTCACTATGGTAAATGATGGTGCAGACTCCCCATACACAGAATCCAACTCATGTTTAATTTGTGCAGGCGTATTGCCTTTCAAAACCAGATGTTTAATGACAGCTCGATACTCGATTTTGTCCATTTTCACAAAAACACTGACATCAAATCACTCAAACGATTGTTACATAACAACTGCGCATCCAAAATGGCTGAAATTTTGGTGAATAACTGTCAACAGATTTATAATGAAAATTCACTAGCGTTTATCTACGAGTGCTGCCATCTTCACGTTGAGCTCGGAAACTTTTCAGACCATCCTCGTATGCTACATTGTCTTTCTGGTATTGAATAGACTGCGGCAGCACAGTAATCGTAGATATTTCGGATGTTCTCCGTCCACTATATTTTCTATTCGGTCCCTTCTGGGACGATTCGAACTTCGTTTAACGGAAAAACATTTTATTGCGGCTCGGGCGCGCGCTTTATTGGATTTTATTTACGGTGGCCGACGTTACCGGCGACCGTTGGTCGGCTTATCAAAACGATGGCCGGGAACGGTTTCGGTCTCTGAGCGCGTGTTTTTTTTTCTCCCTGGATATCATCGTTGGTTTTACATCCTTTTTTTTTGAATCTATCGACTTCGATAAATGCGCGGTCGATTTGATTGTGACGATTTTCGGTTGCGTCAATGGGAAATAGAGGTTGTTTATGATGAATGAGAAAGCGTATTTTTAAAATGTTATCCTATCTTTTTTTCGAACGTAAACCATTTTACCGTTCATAAAGTTATAAATAAAAAAACATTGTTTGCACTATGTGCGCATATTTGAAGTGAAACTTCTTACTTATACCCATTAAATTGAAGGATCCGAAGGAAATGTTGGAAAGAGTGATATACAGAGTGGTCCGAACTGTATTCCGGAAACTTCGGCAGCATACACGGAAAAAAAGCTAAACTGGCTTAAAGATTATTAATCTTGAACCAAAGATATGCTAGTTTCCCCATTCCGCAAATCTAGTTATACTTCATTTCAAGAAAATCTTATCCTTAGGAGCTCAGAAAAATTTTCTTTTATTTAGGATTTTCCTAGTATTGAAATTAAGATTATAATTACACTCCAGACAATTCTATTTGCAAATTAGTAAACATTATTGCATTAAGTATAGAAATTCTTTGTGTACATGTAATAATTACTTTATTCTGAAATAAAGGTTAGTTACTATCGTTACAAGAGTTTGCTAGACTTAAAAGAGATTAGTAAGTTTTGCATATAAAATATCATATTTCCTAAAAAAATATACTTAATCTTTATTGAACTTTACTTTTTATTGTTTCAAATCCCTTTAGTCATACTTTAAGTATATAGTGATTTCTAATCGAGTATATCGTGATGTCTAATGATTAGTTTGGTTTGGGGACCACCCCTATACAGGGTGGTCCGAATTGTATTCCGAAAGCTTCGACAGCATATTCTGCAGATAAAAATAAGTAGAAAAGTTCGTATAAATGTATGTCCTAAAATGCTTAGCTTCGGAGATACAGGGTGTAGAAGTTTCATTTTTATTTCGATTTTTTCCAAATAATTTCTGAAGTAACTTCAATATTTGGATGAAAATTGGTATCTGGTAATATTGTGACACGAGAAATTTGATTTTGATGTCAAAATTATTCCTATTTGTAGGGGGCGCCACCTACATGTGTTTTAACTGTTTTGAAGAGTTATAACTTTTCGACCGTACCTGTATAAAACCACTGACTAAAAAAATATACATTTTCTTGACTTTTTATGTAAAAAATGTCTCTTGGTAAAAATCATATAAATAATATGAAATAGTCAATACATATCATTATTGACAAAAAATACATACGTTGAGTATAGTTATTTGACTGAAATAATAAATTTTTATTTTTTAAATTAATCATAAGTTTTTCTGCGAAAAAATGATTTTTGATTTCAGTCTAATTACTATTTAGTCAAAATGTTTAATTTATGTCAATGATGACAGGTATTGACAATTTCGATTCCAAATATCTCGAGAACCATTACTCGTAGCGATTTTTACCAAGAGACCTTTTTTATGTAAAAAAAGTCGCAAATGTATATTTTTTTACTCAATAGTTTTATACAGGTACCGACGAAAAGTTATTACTCTTCAAAATAGTTAAAACACATGTAGGTGGCACCACCTACAAGTGGGAGTCATATTGACATCTAAATCAAATTTCTCATGTCAAAAACCACCCATCCACCAATTTTCATCCAAATATTGACGTTTCTTTAGAGATTATTTGGAAAAAATCAAAATAAAAATGAAACTTCTACACCCTGTATCTCCGAAACTAAGCATTTTAGGACATACATTTATACGAACTTCTTTACTTATTTTTATCTGCAGAATATGCTGCCGAAGTTTCCGGAATACAATTAGGACCACCCTGTATAATGCGGTTTTAATATAAATATTAGTTTTAATTTACTTCTGTAATCTGTACATTTTCTGTTTCCTCAATAGCCTGAAAATTTTGTGAAATACCACCCAAAATACACACTTTTATGCAAATGCCTAATAATTTTAACGCCCCATAAAATCTATGAGAAGAAATTTTGAACCCAATCAACAATTCGTGTGGTCTGTTTTTGTTTACTATTGTTTTGTTCTGATTAATTATTAAATTTAATAATGTTTTGTTTTTTATTTATAGTGATTTACAGTAATTTTTATTAAAAATTATTTTAAATTTACTTCCTAGCACACCGTACATAGGTACAATATCAAATTATAACGATTTTGTTAGCTTTAAATCAAATGTTTTTTGGTGTTGTGCGATCGTACGATCGTATCATTTTTTCTCTCGCTAGCTCGTATGTCACGACCTTGAATTTTTACTCCCAGCGCGCGTACGAAAGGTTTACTTAAAAAAAATGATTTATTTAAAAAAAAATTGAGTTTAATTTATTATTTATTTGTTATTTTATTATTGTTGTTTTTTTATTAATTATTATAAATTTATTAATTATCAAAAGATTAAAAAAGGATAGAACGTTCCCAGACATAGAAATCTATTTCCAAAAAAATATTTTTTCTCGAATTTTAAACTATACACCACTTAAAATGATTTTTACTCAATAAAAAAAAATGAATTACAATCTTCTTAAGGCAACTAAGAGCCACTAAAAGAGTACGGGCTAAATAAATGACGTCTAGGGCTTGACCTCGTCAAAATTATAATTGATTTTCATTCCCTAACCTTCTTTGACGCCGTTTTATTTTCGATCGTATGGTATTATAGCCCTTTAAAATGTGTTAACTGCAACCAAAAAGTTGCTTGATTTAACAGAAATGCAGAAAGAAATTACAGATTGTGGAGATAACAAACGGACACGAAAAATTAACCAATTTTATTAATTTATATTTTTTATTACCAAAAAATCGACTCATTGGTAATTCTATATTTCATATCAATTAAACTTTTAGTTACGTAATAGAGGGCGCGATTTTTAAATTTATTGTTGCCAACCATAGATCTATTCGGCGCCGTGCTGACTAACTGGAATTTAAATTTCCCGCTGGGGATTCAGATGGTAGCTCTACTGGAAAAAATGTCAAGTTGCCACATTTATTTATTTATTTCCTGACAATGTCATTCGTTTTGACACTTTAGTTTTGTAATACGAGTTTTTGGTTTAAATAAACAGTGTTGTGATACTTTAAGCTTGAAAATGTTTACTAGCAGACTTTGCAGTCGAATATTGCTCTTTTTATGTATTTTATTTAAAATTTATCTTAGTGCAAAGTGTACAAGATAGCTTAATAGCCGTAAAAAACTCATCGCTTCTTTATTAGAATATTTTGAACGGAAAAGCAGTAGTAATGACCTTTTATGTCATTTAAGTGCTGTTACGGAGGTGAGTTTTGTTGATGAAAATAATAACTGTTTATATATTTATAATTAATTTATTTTTGTTTCCTAAAATATTTTGATTCAAAGAATTAATTAATCACGTGACTAAAAGTTTATTTGGTATAAACTGTAGCTATTTTATCCATTAATTTTTCTTTGGATAGATAAGTTGAAAATAAAGTCGCTAAATCTGGGTGTTAAATTAGATTCCGGCAACGCTGAAAAGGACAAGAAAAGGTCGGGGACGGCCCGCACGGTTGGACGCGTTCGTGCGAAATAAGTGTATTAAATTGTGATGTTTTTTTCCTTCTCCTTTATTCGAACAAGGGGTCGAGGGATTCAAGCGAATTGCCTAATATGGTTTTGTTTGGATAAGAGGGTTTGGGGAATATCAATGTTGGGTTTTGTTTCAGGTCATTTACCCAACAAAAAATAGATGTTATTATAAACTGGGTTTACTGAATGCATTTAAATTTTTGACAACGGCTATTTATTAGGGTAGAGAGTTCGTACAACAGTTGATTGAAAGAATTGGGAAGATACGCAACCTAAAGGGCGAATTCGTGACAAGGCTGATTTGATTTTCCCTTACGTCTCAAGTGCTGTACGGTGGAGACACCAATCGTTCTGCGGTCAACGCATAAAACACTTATTTTCTCTAATTCGGCCAGCGAAGGCATATCGAAGACGGTGTGGATCTGAAAGCGACAGTGTTGCCATATTAAAATGTGCAATATCTGTAATAATTTTGACAAAAATATATTTGAATGAAAAATCCGCGTTTATGCATTGAAAATTTATTCGTGTTAAACATAGAGTTCTATAGGGTGTTCCCAAAAAAGTTACACATCAAAGTTTTTATTTGTAATAGAACGCCCTATGTACTAATTGATATTCAGATTCTAGGAAAAAATAAAGGTGAGTTTCATTAAAGAAGCATATGCCTAAATTGTAAGGATTTTGACATATTTCAGAATTTGTGAAAATGAAGAATACATTTTAAATTTCAATAACAACTACTAATTGTAATTTACCCTGTAGAGACTGATATTTAATTACAATCACCATTACATGTTAAACCAAATTAAAATATAACCCGAAAAATTATACAGGGTGAGACAAAATTAATATTGAACATTGGCCACTTTTAAAAGCAACCCTTTATTTTAAACGGAACAATATATTATACCGGTATTCAATGGAGAACTCATATATCCTTAAATCACTTTTAAAGTTGCCTATAATAGTTGGTCGGGATTTGTAAAAACTGTCTTTAACATATCCCAATAAAAAAGTCAAGACTAGGTAAATTAGAAACATTTAAGTTTTCTATTAATTGATGAATGCACAGTACAACAGTCGTAAAAATAGAATTATATCAATTCTCCTGTATGTATGATGTATATATGATGTATGATAAGTATCCATTTTCGGCGAATTTCTGAATTTTTTTTTATTTTAACTGACACAAAATTATAACTAGTTGTTAAAGGTTGAACTAATTTCACAGCTATATTGCATTAACGTCAGCCGTATCACAGCTACCAAGATTTTGTCAAATAATAAGGATTTACTGATCCTAAATCATAAAAATGAAAATATCTAGGAAACTCTTTGTTGTTTGAAAGATAGGCAACCTTAATAGTATTTTGAAGAGACATAAATTTCACATTGAATATCTAAATAATATACCGGGTGTTTTATTTAAAATAAAGGAGTAATTTGCTTTTAAACGTGCCTAATGTTTACTACTAATTTTGTCCCACCTTGTATATCTTTTTGGACCAAGTTTTCATTCGATGTAAAACAATCGTTATTATAACTACATATTGGGCTATACCGGGTAAATTCGAAAATAGGTAGTTTTTATTAAAATTTAAAAATTGTTCTTCATTTTTAGAAAATGTTAAATATGTCAAAACCATACATTTTAGTCATATACTTCTTCAACAAAACTCATCTTTATTTTTCTTCTAGAATCCAAAAATCAATTAATATATACAGGGTGGGGCGCAGTAACTTCCTTTTTTCCGAGAGCAAATTAAAAACAAGTACTGCTTATAAAAAATATTTATTTTCTAAAAATGAATATATGCAATTGAAAGTTTTAATTCATATTGTTTTAAACAAAACGTTTTGAAGATGGTGCCCTCCATTATCTATGCATTGTTGTACTCGATTTGAAAGCTTCCCATTACACGTTCCAACATAGCTAGTGGAATTTGAGCTATTTCTTGCCGAATACAATTTTTTAGCTGCAGAAGGGTTGTGGGGCGATGTTTAAAAACCTCCGCTTTTAGATATCCCCACAAAAAAAAATCGCAGGGGGCTATATCAGGCGAGCGCGCTGGCCAGGTGATGTCACCCCGAAGAGAGATGAGTCGCCCGGGGAACATTGCCCTTAAAACTTCCATACAAGCACGGGATGTGTGGGCGGTTGCACCATCCTGTTGAAACCACACATTTTCTCGTTCCATTTCTTCAAGACGTGGTGCAAAAAAAGTTTGCAACATGTTCACATACCGCTGTGAATTGACGGTAACTGCTCCTCCATTATCATCCTCGAAGAAAAAAGGACCAATAATCCCATTTCTAGACATCGCGCACCAGACTGTCACTCTATCACTGTGCAGGGGCCTCTCATGAAGTTCCCGAGGGTTATTGTCACTCCAATAGCGCATATTTTGCTTATTGACGCAGCCGGATAGGTGAAAATGTGCTTCATAACTAAAGAAAACCAGTGCGTCATGGGGTAAATCTTCCAATAAAGTTTCGCATGCCGTTACGCGGTTTTGAAAATCACGGGGTAACAGTTCTTGCACAACAACCATTTTGTATGGATGAAAGTGAAGCTCTTTGTGAAGTATTCGACGCATTGATCGGTTAGATATTCCTAGGGCTGCCGCATGCTTGCGAGCAGAGCGCCTTGGAGATCTCAGAATGGACTGTCGAACTGCCTCAACATTTTCTGGCGTTGTAACGGTCTTTTGTCGTCCCGGGCCTTTTTTGATCACATTTCCGGTTGTTCTGAAGTTCTCTACCCACAAAAGAACTGACTTACGGTCGGGAACTGCACCCCTGGGCTGAATCCCAAAGCGGACACGGAACGCTCGTTGCACCGCCACAAATGAATTGCTCGAAAAATACGCTTCCACTGCAAATGCACGCTGTTCTCTTGTCCACCTCATTTTTACGACTGCAGCGTATACAAAACAAAAGTTGCCGAGTGCCTGCGTTCAGCGCCTGTTTCCCCACTCTTCTACGATCTCACCTGCTGTTACAGTGTGATCGCAAAAAAAGGAAGTTTCTATGCCCCTCTCATACGAGCCTCTGCGTCGTATGAGAGGCGCCACACTGTATTAATATAAAGAAAAGAAATACATTAATGATTACATTTTTTATGGAAAGACTCATCCGTTCTGAGTTCATTAATAACCGAATATCTTGTCCCATAGTGCATTCCGTTCTGTCCATCCCCAGTCCAGTGTATTTGGTCACGGTCGCCATGGCTACCGTCTTGGAAGCACCTTTAATAAAGTGGACGGGACACTGAAGGACGTCCCGGCGCGCGATTCCTTTCACATAAATCACGCACGAATAACGACGACGAAATGTGGATATTGTTGTCGTTGGAAGGACTGGATTGCTGGAAACTGGTAAAAGCGTATAGTGAAAGAATTCGGATTACAATGGGATGAAGAACGGGGATAATTGTTTTATTGGATATAATGAAATAAAGTTCGGAGCGATCGGGAATGATTGAAATAGTTGGCAATACTGTGTTAAAGGATTTTAGGGTTAATGATTGGTAATGTGTTTTTTTTAATTGAATTAGGATAGAAAGATATCAACAGAAGTCATTTGTTTTAAATTTGTCGACGTTTCGCAAATTTTATTTGCATCCTCAGGACACTACAAAATTAAGAGAGCAAAATACAATCAAAAAAAAATTTAAAAAATTTAACAAACAACTTAAAACACATATCAGTGAAATTCCACACATATACAATTAGTAAAACTCACCTAATATTAACAATTAAATAAAATACCGTATGATCGAGAAAAAACGGCGTCAAAGGCGGCTGGGGAATGACTATCGATGCTAATTTTGACGAGGTCGAACTCTGCTCAAAGTTAATTAACTTTATTTTGATTTTTTTAGTTTTAAAATTCTTCTTCTTTTCACTTTAAAGATCTTCAAAAAAAATAAATTTTAATTAAAATTAATACTAAATGTAGAAAATCTAGAAGATAATAGTAAGTTTCCGGATACAGAAATCTATATCCAAAAAATATTTTTTTCTGATAACTTGAACTATATCAGTTCTAATTAATAAAAAATCTATATTAGGTAAATCCAGTAAATCGTAATTAATACAGAATGCGTCTTTAAAAGTAAAGAAGAGAAAAATCAAAAAGGCTCTAACCTGCTCTAACCTAACCAAACCTAACAAAATTGGCATTTTAAATTTTATATTGTATTTATTTATTAAATGATAAAATTAAAATACTTATATACTACATGATCTAACACTGTAAGTCTTAGTTTCTTTGGTTTGGTTTACTGTTTGCCGAGTACTATGGGTATAGTTCATTAAATTAATAGATTCTATTCTTATGATTGACATATGCATATTAATTGTTTTCTTAAGTTATGTTACAATGAAACTCACTTTATAAACAGTATAATATAGGTTATTTTCTTTCGAATCGTATTACAAAATATTTTTTACTGTGGACCCTACTAATCAATATACTATGCCTGGTTCAAGAGTCTAAATCTGTACTTACATTTAATTTAATAACAAACCTAGGTAAATTATTTGTCTAAGTTCTGCGACTTACTAAAAAAAACAATTATGATTTTCGAAAGTGATTAATACAGCTTTTTCCAAAATTATACATTACTTCTTGATGTATGTATTATATTAATTCATTTATTTACTTCAGTTGTTCGAAAGTGTATATTATTTCCTACAATCTACCAGTAGTTACGTTAAAAGTTAGGTATGTAAATAAATGACTTACCAGCCTAAAATTATTGAGATTAAATAACGTAATATATAAGTAAATAAAATTGACAATACACCAATAACATATTTTAGCAATAACCATTGATTCCTGCATGGAACTTTGTGATTACAGCATCACTAATTTTGTTTTCATTAAATCCTCTATGCAATAGATTATTTCTTGGACACAGTTTTGTTCATTTAATTAATATGCTTCTTGGAAAACAGAAACTTGGGCATACACAGGAACAGATAGTCTATAAGTAAAGAAGTAATAATACAGGGATTTTGTAAAAATTACTCTCAATCTCACCTTATTGTTTCTAGTACTTCAATTTGGTTTGTTTATAATTTATATATGTATAAATTGAACATCATCCACCAGAAGTATCAACAATTATGAGTTGAATATTGTAAAATATGACCATATTAAGCAAAATTTAAAAGCCTACAATTAATTTTGTCGATAAACACGATACTTCTTTCATCAGCTAACGGATTATTTACTGGTATTAAACATACATTTTCATTTACAGCCACAATCAATGCAATATTAGTAAATCTGAACGGTCTAGTGTGTATGAAACAATAATAAAAGGCTAATCCGTATATTTTAACAGCACAATAATCAAAAATTTTGTCGAAATGTCTCGGTCGGAGGAGTCGGAGGCTTATCGGACGACGAGATTTAGTTAGGTTAGAGTTTTACTGGCCTTACTCTTCTTTATTTTGAAAAAGGCGTTTACTGCATTAAGGATGATTTAATATCGATTTTTTATTGAGTAGAACTGGTGCAGATCGAAACATTTGAAAAAACAATTTTTTGGAATTAGATATGTGTATCTGGATCTTTCTATTCTTTTCTGGTTTTTCTATATAAGGTATTAATTTTTGACAAATTTTATGTCAATTCTGAGTAACTGACGTCTAGAGTTCTATCTCGTCAAAAATAGCATCGATAGTCATTCCTAAGCCGCCTTTGACGCCGTTTTTTCTCGATCATACGGTATATGTATAATTATGTTACTCACATTTAAATCTGGACTTTCTTAGTCCAGACTAATTTATTTTAATTAATGTCATGTTTTTTGTTGTTTTAAAATGTTAAAGAAGCACAATAGTATATTAAACAACGAGTTTCGAAAACGACGTTTTGCACACGAGTTCGACAGTTTGTTGACTCGAGCCACAATGTCAAACTGCATTTTCTAGGCTAGTCGTAGAAAAACATTTTTCAAAAACCGTTTTCAAGATAAGAAAAGGAATACGGCCAAATAAAGTCATTGCTTCGAAACTTGTACGATTCGGAATTGTAGATACAGTGTAAATTCCTCTACAAAACCTTGTTAGAAAAGGTAGGCCCTTCGCGTCGGCTGGGAAAACGAGATTAACAAAAGGATGGGAGCAGAGACGCAACAATTAATTTTATTTCCATGAATATTTAAGGAGGCGAGGGATTTGCGTGGCGGCTTTAAGGGCAAAGCTGTCCCGTATAGACTAAAGCGCCGCCCTATTTAGGGCGACGCATCGGTGTGTCTTACGGATTACGAAATTTACGGTCGCAGGCACCCGTACAATGTGTGCGGGATTTGCGGCAATGGAACCAGATATTTTGCTGGGTTTGGGATGGTTTTAGACGTCCTTACCCTTTCTTTTCTAGCACCCTTAAGGGTTTGTAAGGAACGTCAAATTATAATTCGTTTAATATACTGTAACATGTGTTTTAGAGTGACTGGTTATTTATAAACCCTATATTATATTAGCTATAAACCTCCAAGTATGATGTCAAAATAAACAGTTTTTTTTTCTTAGTCGTCTGTATTGTATATTCTATGACAAATTTAAAATTAACAAGGAAAATGTTGAAAAGTTTTTATTACTATCAAACAATACCGGGTACGTCTCAAAAGTGGCTCACTCCTATATTTTTTTTATTTTTTCATATAAAAAAATGAGATTTGGTATGTTAATATATGACATAAATTAGGATTGATTGACGGATTCAATTGTTTTCGGTCACTTCCTGTTTTACCGGAAATAACTACAACTTTTGATTTTTAAATGATACTCTATTTTTTTTGTATTTTTTTACTTTATTTGATATAATATGACACTCGAATAGAATGACATATCATATTATGTCAACTCTTGACATTCTCGCATATGGTTTATTTGAAATTGTAACATGCGGTTCATAACGACAATTCGACTAGCAAGTGTGTGGTACCAAATTATTCCTTATAAAATGCTTTTTCCAATATGCTAATGAGTCACCCTTGTTCCATTTGAAAAGATTGAGATATGATTAAAATAACGATTTAGGCATCTTTTAACCGACCAGGACAATACACGAAAAACATTATGTTGGATTCTATCCCTTCCTCCCATCCTTTACCCGAAAAACCTTAGTGGGTACGTAGCCGTAGTCGAATACGCAGCGTGACGAGAGAGTGACAAGATCGGCCGAGTACACAGTGTACACCTCCAAGCGCGCGCTATCCTCAAGTGTTTTGTTCAAGCAAAAAATCAACAAGTACGAGTCCAGAACGGGAATAAAGGTGAGTGCCCACAGTCCTGATACATTAACTCACCCTAATGAACTGAGCCCCTTAATTCTCGCCCGTAGCATTGGTCCTTCCGCCGCAGATCCCTTTCTGAACTACATACATATTTTACTTATACTCAATTAAATTGATTATCATAATTAATTTCTCAAAATTATCTAAATATCATTAATATTTTTGTAATATATTATTTTAAATATATTCAATAAAATAAATTCTCGAACAAAATCTATATTTATCTTCTCTTTAACGCAGTAAAAAAAGGTAGTACATTTTTGTCACTGGTTCCACTGGCCAGGAATTTGCCACCGACCGATCGATTTTTAAATTGCCGTACCGGTGTTAAAAGCGATATCTAGCGCTGTTTTGCGATACTGGTCCGGATATTTCTTTTTTACGCTCCAATTTATCGATACGCATTTAGTCTCAACTCTAGTCTGTTCTCTCTCTTAATAATTTAATTTTTAATTAATAAATACACTCAATTAATACGAACACCTTAGTAAAAATAATAATTATTTTCTCATATCATATTTTATTGTAGAATATATCATTCTTACTCTCTCTCTCTCTCTCTCTCACACACACACGCACATACACTCTCTCAGTTAATTATTCTATTTCTCTCTTATTCTCTTAATTAATTACTCTCTCTCTCTCTCTCTCTCTCAGTTAATTATTATATTCTATAATATTTTATTTTCTCACCTTATAAGGTGAAAATATAATAATTATTTTCTCATATAATATTCTATTGTAGAATATATCATTCTCTCTCTCTCTCTCTCTCTCTCTCAGTTAATTATTATTATATTCTATAATATTTTATTTTCTCACATTATAGCATTCCATTTCTCTCTTACGCTCTAATTAATTATTATACTCATTTTCGCTATGTCTGCAGACGCTCGCAAATTAAAAACTCTTATAGCTCAACGCTCTGTAGAACTTACTAAAATTAAAGAACTTAAAAATCCGCTGATCAAGCTCTTGAAGATCAAATTTTCACCCTAACTTTAGATGTCGAGCAAAACACTTAGAAGATATTTATAAAACTTTTGATAAGATTCATAATAATATAATTTTATTAGTTTCCGCACAGGATAATGGCGATATTGATCCTCATGTCAAAATTCAAACTGAATTTAATGATTATTATTTTCACATTGAAGCATTATTCACAAATTTATTTCCGCAAACGAAATCGGAGCTGGATACTACACAATTACAAAACACTACTGCTCAATGTTCGGTAAAACTTCCTAAAATTGAGGTACCCCATTTTGATGGTGAATTTAAACATTGGCAAACATTTATCGATATGTTTGATTCTCTTATACACTGTAACTCGTCTCTTAGTGATATATCGAAATACAACTATCTAGTGAGTTTCTTACGAGGTCCTCCTTTAGCTTTGGTATCTAGTACTCCACTTGCCAATCAAAATTATAATATAGCATATCAAGCCTTAAAAAATAAGTACGATAAGAAACGTTTGATTGCAAAAGCTCACTGGCAGGCTCTAGAAAATATTAAGCCCATCTCTAACGAAAATAATCATGAAGCTCTAAGAAATATGATTGATATTTATACTCGTAATATTACAATTTTAAATAACTTGGGTTTTCCCACAGAGAGCTGGAGTTTTGTGCTATTTAATATGATTTATGATAGACTTCCAGAAATTTTGCAAACTAATTTTGAACTGGAATGTGGCTCTGTTTTATCACAAGATATGCTATACCTCAAATCATACGATACACTCATTGAATTTTTAGAAAAACAATGTTCAGCTAAAGATACAATCTCTCTAACTAAATCGTTTTCTCATTTTAATAAAAATAGTAATTATGACAAAACTAAAACGAAGTATTCACAAAAAAGTTATAAAAATAAACCTACCTCTTCCTTTGTTGTCAACACTCAGTTGAAACAAAATTTAACTTGTCAAGTTTGTAACAAGGATCATTTTATTTATAACTGTCCAGATTTTATTGCTTTTACTCCAAAACAGAGATATGATTTAATTAAATCCCGAAGTTGGTGCTCAAACTGTCTCGGCACTAGACATTCTTCTAAGAGTTGTAATTCTCGTTCCTCATGCCGAACTTGTGGCAAAAAACATCATTCGCTTTTACATTTCGAAGGTCAAATAACAACTCCTGTAAACGTTCCTCCATCCACTTCATCGCAAACTCTTCCAGTTCTGCAAGCAAGCAGCTCTATCTCAGAAGTTGTATCTACAAATTTATTTGCAAAACATAAGAATAAAGCTCTTCTTTCTACAGCATTAATCAATGTTCAAGATGCGTGGGGTAATTTTCATGTAATACGCGCTGTAATTGACAGTGGAAGTGAAAGTCACTTTATTTCAAAATCTTGTTTTAATAAATTAGGTTTATCTAAATTTTTCCTCCCCATCCAATTGTGTGGCATCGGGAAAAATATTTCCAAAGGTTCTCACGGTGTTAGATGCAACATTAAACCTATTGGAAAGTCTGATCCGATCTACTCCTTGGAGTTTATTATATTAAACGAAATTAGTGATAATTTACCGATTAATTCTCTTCCCGTTGAACAGTTCTCAAAGTTTTCTCAATTGCCCTTAGCTGATCCCAACTTTCACCTCTCTAAACCCGTAGATATACTTTTGGGTGCAGATATTTATGGTTTCTTGATAACAGGAAACAAACTCCTCTCAGATCCAGATCAACCCGTCGCTTTAGAAACTATATTTGGATGGATAATTACAGGAAGAGTTAAAACATCTAGTGTTTCACTCTCTGTAAACTCATACTTTCTTACCTCTTATGCTTCCTTGGATCAATCACTTCAAAGATTCTGGGAGTTAGAGGACGTTCCACAATCCTCGACGCTTTCTTCAGATGAAAAGCTTGCCGAAGAACACTTTTGTAAAACATTTTCATGCACTCTTTCTGGACGTTATAAAGTATCTTTACCATTTAAAACTTTGGAACCGATTTTTGAAGGTTCTAGAGATGTCGCCCTTCGTAGATTTTTCTCGCTCGAAAAACGATTGCTTCGAAACCCCCAATTGTATTCTCAATATTCTAATTACATGCGTGAATATTTAGATTCTCAATATATGATTGCCGTGCAAAATCCTTCTCCCAACGCTCATTCTTATTATCTGCCTCATCATTGCGTAATCCGACCAGATAGTCTCACGACCAAACTTAGAGTTGTCTTTGATGCTTCCGCTCGAGATTACACAAATAAATCGTTGAATGACACTCTCTTAACTGGGCCAAAATTACAGTCAGATATTTTATCTATTTTACTTCGATTTAGATCGCATTTGATTGTATTTGCTAGCGATATTAAACAAATGTTTTGTCAAATTCTTGTTAATGAAAATCATACTGAATACCTCAAAATTTTATGGCGATTTAACGCTAATGAGCCCATTCAAGAATACAAACTTACTCGCGTTACTTTTGGTTTAAGCTGTAGCCCATTTTTAGCCATTCGAGTTATAAAACAAATTGCTTTAGCAAATTTAGTAAAATATCCCGAAGCATCAAAGATTTTAGATATGGATACGTATGTCGATGATATTATATCTGGTTGCGATTCTCTTTCTCTTGCTATAAAAATTCAACGCGATCTCATTTCTATACTCAAACACAGCGGTTTTGAACTTAGAAAATGGACTTCGAATAGCTCAAATTTTCTTTCTCAGTTATCGCCAAATGAATGCAAAATGGATTCTTCTCTCTCTTTAAATATAAATTCTCTTTCTTCCTCTAAAGTTCTAGGACTAAACTGGAATCCCTCTACAGATGAATTTTTCTTTGATTCACCAGCGTTGTCCTTGACAAACAAAATCTGTAACAAACGCCATATTCTTTCACAACTCGCAAGCATATTCGATCCCTGTGGCATGTTGGTTCCTCTCACTCTTCACCTAAAACTGATTATACAAGATTTGTGGAAGTTAGGTATAAATTGGGATGATCCTGCTCCCAATAACATTGCTACTTCTTGGTATCAACTCGTTCAAGAATTACCTTGTATTTTCTCTCTCAAAGTTCCTCGATATTTTCTCACTCACTCTCAAATATTTATCCCTGGAAGTACATGGTTTTTGTGATGCTAGTGAAAAAAGGCTATTGTGCAGTAATTTATTTTAGGATAATTCTTCCAGATAACTCTGTAAAACAAATTTTGTCTGCGCTAAAGGCAAAGTAGCTCCACTCAAAAAATCTCAATTCCAAGACTGGAACTCTGTGCAGCCTTACTTCTGACCAGGTTAATTGATTTCGTTAGAACTTCTCTTTCTAATAAACTTATTAATGTTAGTACGATTGCATGGTCCGACTCGATGGTTGTTTTGCATTGGCTTAAAAGTGAACCATATAAGTGGAACACCTTTGTAAGCAATCGAGTTTCCCAAATTCAAGAGAAATTACCTCCTTCTTGTTGGCGTCATGTAGTCTCCAAAGACAACCCCGCTGATCCAGGTTCTCGTGGTCTTCAACCTAGCGAGTTACTCGACAATGCCTTATGGTGGGCGGGACCTCCATGGCTAAGCCAACCGGAATCTTATTGGCCGCAATCAATCTTTACTTTCCCTGAAATTGAAGAAGAACAACGAAAAGTTATATTGACATGTACTTCACAGCCCTCATTGTTTGATACTCTCTTTGAAAAGTTCTCTTCTTTCTCTAAAATTATAAATATTGTCACGTTTTGCAGACGCTTTCTCTATAATACTCGACATTCTAAATCTCGTAAAACCTCTCCTCTCTCGAAATTTGAAATAAATGAAACTCTAGAATGTATTATTAAATGTGTTCAATCACAATATTATGCTAGGGAAATTCTCTTAATAAATAATTGCAAATCTCTACCTAAATACTTAAGAAAATTGACCCCTTTATCGACACCAATGGAATTCTTAGAGTTGGTGGTCGCTTGCGTCAATCTTCTCTAAATTTCTCTCAAAACATCCGCACTCTTACCCAATAATCATAAATTTACTACTCTACTCATAGAATATACTCATAAACTCTATTTGCATCCCGGTCCCCAAACTCTTCACTATATTCTCGCTCAACAATACTGGATTGTTTCTGCTAGAAAAACAATTCGTAGTGTTCTCTTTAAATGTCCTCAATGCTTTCGCGCTAATCCAGTAATGCCTCAGCCTCCTATTATGGGAGATATTCCTGCTGTAAGACTTTCTCAAGTAAAACCTTTCTCTGAAGTTGGATGCGACTATGGTGGTCCATTCTCTTTATTAAGATATCGTGCACGAGGTGCTAAGTCCTGTAAAGCCTATATTTGCTTATTTGTGTGCATGGCCACGAAAGCTTTGCACTTAGAACTGGTTTCCGACCTTTCCTCCGAGACTTTTCTGGGTGCACTGCGTCGATTCATTTCTCGTAGAGGTCGCTGCAATCATATTTATTCCGATTGTGGAACGAACTTTGTCGGAGCTTCTAGAGAACTGATTAATATGCTAAAATCCGCCGCTGAGCAAGAACAAATTTCCTGGCACTTCAATCCTCCAAGCGCGCCTCATTTTGGTGGCCTGTGGGAAGCAGGAATAAAGTCTGTAAAACTCACATTAAAAGGGTCATTGGTGATCAATTGCTCACGTATGAGGAATTTTATACGCTACTGGTTCAAATAGAAGCAGTGCTTAATTCTCGTCCATTGTGTCCACAAAGCTCTGATCCTAATGATTTGTCAGTTCTTACTCCAGGACATTTTTTAACCCTAGAGCCGTTAAACGCCCCTCCGGAAGATAATCTTTCCGGGATAAAATTAAATCATCTCTCTCGCTGGCAGTTGATATCACGCTTGCACCAAAGCTTTTGGAGCCGATGGTCTAAAGAATACCTTCAAACACTTTTACAAAGAGCTAAATGGAATGACTCTACTATTCCAATAGAAATAAACTCGGTTGTTTTAATAAAGGATGATAATCTTATTCCGCTCAAATGGAGCATTGGAAGAGTCTTAGAGATTCACCGGGCCATGATCGTGTTACACGCGTGGTTACTTTAAAAACAGCAAAGGCATTCTTAAAAGACCAGTGACAAAGATATGCCCACTGCCTTACTGCAAATCTCATAATTAAAATTTACTCTCTAAAAAAAAACATAATCGCAAAAAAAACATAATCGCAAAAAAAACATAATCGCAAAAAAAAAACATAATCTCAAAATAAACATAATTCACATCTCTTATTTAATTACTTTTCTCTACTCTATAACAAATGTAAACTCTCTTAATATTTAATTAAATTACGCTCATACATTAACCCTAATAATGCATTTTTATAAATTTCCTCTAAATTTAACTCCATAAATTTCACTCTTAGTTTCTTTTAAACATAACGCATTTTTCACTTTTTTTTTATTTTACTTTACTATTCTCAAACGAAAATGGAAAATATTTCATTTTGGTGGGCGGTATGTTGGATTCTATCCCTTCCTCCCATCCTTTACCCGAAAAACCTTAGTGGGTACGTAGCCGTAGTCGAATACCAGCGTGACGTAGAGAGAGTGACAAGATCGGCCGAGTACACAGTGTACACCTCCAAGCGCGCGCTATCCTCAAGTGTTTTGTTCAAGCAAAAAATCAACAAGTACGAGTCCAGAACGGGAATAAAGGTGAGTGCCCACAGTCCTGATACATTAACTCACCCTAATGAACTGAGCCCCTTAATTCTCGCCCGTAACACATTACATAACCAAATCTATTTTTCCAAGGCTCATTGATTAAAAATTAGTGTTTTTAACACAAACATGGCACTCTAGATTGAAATCTAAAATACGATTTTTAAGTGAAAATGTCAAAATTTGACGTATGATATGTCATTTTATTCAGAGCTTCATTTTCTATCCAACAAAGCAATTCTCCTAAAATGCGTAGTTTCGGAGATACAGGGTGTAGAAATTTCATTTCTATTTTGATCTGTTCCAAATAATTTTTGAACTATCTTCGACCTGTGTAAAATTATTGAGTGAAAAAATAGACATTTACGACGTTTTCTACGTGAAAAAGGTCTCTAGGTAAAAATCGCTACGAGTCATGGTTGTCGAGATACGAGATATTTAGAATCGTATTTAGAATCAAAATTATCAATACCTGTCATCATTGACAAAAATTAAACATGTTGACTAAATAGTTTTAAACTGATCAATCAACATCATAAAATTGAAATGTTTTTGTGCCAAAAGTTCAACAGAAACTGTTTTATCATCATTTTATCGTAGAAAAATTTATGATTAATTAAAAAAGAATTCCCAAATTTATTATTTCAGTCAAATAACAATCTACTGAACGTATTTATTTTTTTGTTAATAATGACATGTAGTGTCTATTTCCATTCTAAATATCTTGAAAACGGTTGTTCGTAGCGATTTTTACCAAGAGACTTTTTAACGTAAAAAGTCACAAAAAAGAAAAAAAACTTTCTACGCGTATTTTCATAAACAAGATAAAAATTGTATTTTTAAATTTCTATCATAAATAAACCTAGTTTAAAAGGGGATTATCATTTTATTTAATTTAATTTAACCAGATAATTTTATATTATTATTTTAACAAACTTGAAAATTTGTTTCAAACAGCATTGAAAATGAACTTGTACAGATTCTAGATAACCCGCGGTCAATCAGTTAGTTATTAATATTTTTAAATGGTCGAAAAACGCAACATTTTTAATTTTGCCTGGTATTTCAGGAACTGAGACAGCTGGAACAAATTTATATATAGCATCTTTAATCTCAGAAAAAAGTAGTGTAGTGATATAAAAATCGCATGTTTGTAGCTCCACTCATAAACGAGAAACACTGTACAAGACACCCTGTACAACCTGGTGCGGAGCACAACGAAAGGAAGAGAGATAGAAAAGGGTCCAGTTCTATGTTAGGAAAGATTTCAACAGACTACTTTTATTAATATAATAATAATAATAATAGAAAAAACTTGGTCCATAGTAGAAGATGCAGACAAGCTTACCCGCTGGAAAGAAAAGGCTCTACACGGAAGGTTTTCCCATGACCTAGACCAAGACACTGTCGACAAATAAGCGTCGTACAATTGGTTAAAACATGGAGAGATACAACCGGAAACTGAAAGGTTTTTTATAGCCATCCAAGATCAAGTGATTAAGACCAATAATTACCGAAGATACATCTTAAAAGACGGAATTGAGTCTGACTTATGCCGAAGGTGTAAGACAGCAAGTGAGACAATACATCACGTCATAGGAGGATGCCAAGCTATAGCACAGAGTGACTACAAATTTAGACACGACCAAGTGGGAAAGATCATACACCAAGAACTAGCATTGAAGTATAAACTCATAAAGCGTAAAGTTAACTACTATCAGTACGAACCTGCTACAATCCTTGAAAACAATGAATATGAAATGTACTGGGACAGAACTATAATAACAGATTAAAGGCTAGAACACAATAGACCAGACATAGTAGTGAAGAAGAAAAAAGAAAATGAAGTGTTGCTCATAGATTTTGCGGTGACAAACAACAATAACCTAACACAAACATACAGAGAGAAGATTACCAAATATATTGATTTATGTTTTGAAATTAAGGATATGTGGAAATACGATCGAGTCCGGGTCATCCCATTAGTACTATCGAATATAGGTGTAATACCAAAAACACTAATTGAATCGTTGTAGGCAATAGACTTAGAACCCTACCACTACCAATTTATGCAAAAATCTGTAATCCTTAACACCTGCCATACAGCAAGGCGATTTCTACACATGTAACTTAACCGGGAACGTTTCTAAGCCAGAAAAGTTATCACCATCATGGTTGAGACGAGTCACTCCTCCAACCACGAGAAACCAACGGATGTAGTTGTGATAAAACGACATAATAATAGCTCCGATATAACGGAGTAGCAAGGTACAGCTTGCCATGCTAGAGCCGTTCGCTACACAAAGAAGGTAATGTGACTAACACTACTCTTCATCCGCGTATTATTACTTCAGGATTGTGAATCCCAAGTACTCATTTAAGGCTGAGTCGACCTAGGTACCCAAACTATTTTTATTTTAATAACAATAGTTGGCTGATGAAATGCCGGCTGTAGGATTCGAACCCACAACCTTTAAATGTGGCACCGGGCACCTTTAAACTATTACTATTATTAATTTCACTACTTTTATTAATTTTATTAATAATTTGATTGATTTGTTGCCTCAATGTAAAATTATAATTTCTAAATACAGAAATTATTTCAGTAGCAGTTACGCACAAAATTAAACACCGTCCTCTAATATTGTTTAATTTAATACTTTTATTAATTCTACTACTAAAGACGTTTAATCTAACAAATGGACTTTAAATAGTTAACTACCATGAAATTACTTCACAGTAAACCGGAAGAAAATATCCTCATCTCGTAAAGGAACCTCATAAACGTGCCCTTAAATCCCTATAGTAATAGGCATAGTAATAGACAAAAGATTTTAGAGCAAATATAAAATCGTGCAATAAGGAGCGCCATTTAGAAAATCAGACTCCTGTAAAAAGAGTGCTAACAAAAGCATTAGTGCCGTTTTACAGATTTAACCAGCAACGAGCGCATTTTTAGTGGGGGGCCGTTAAACCACTTTTAAACCGTAAATAATAAAAAAATTATTACTGTACTTTTTATTAGTTTTTCTAGATTAAATGCATTAGTTTATGAATCATTCAGATTAGGTACGTTTCTAAATGTAGAAGTTAATTTTATAGTTTTTCAAAAGACACATTGTAATAAGGTAAGTTATAGAACAAGGACTAACATGAACTAGCACAACGTGTAGGAGTTAATACAGATAATAAAGAAGGACTAATCAAATCTGAACTTTACCTCAACGAGGGTTTATGATGTCCAACGGGTAACTCTACACACGGGCAACAGGAAAGGATGGAATTCTGGACTGTTCTGTACTACGGTCTGGATCGGTCTTCTTGCTCTACAATTACGAACAACCAAATAAGACTTAAGAAAGATAACACTCAACTAATCTTTCTACACCATGTGGGCGTGGAAAAGTCGAAAATCGTATAGGTCTAGGTTTTAAACTAAAATTTAGGCCAAAATTTTAGGATACTTAATAGATGAACACACAGGTATAATTAATATAAAACCTTATTACAAACCATTTTCTGCAAAAAAATTATAAGTAAATGAGTATCGGAAACCAATGAGTTATGACAAAAATATTTTTAAGAAAAGAAATATACAAATAAGATAAGTCTTATTTTTAATATTTTTAAGGGTTATTATCCAAAACTAAAATTATGAATTTACATCAATATTTACTATTTCATTTAAATTAATATTATGAAATTCCATATAGCTTTAATTTCTTTGACTTGAAATAAAGTTAAATATATTAAGATTTTAAAACAAAAAAACATGTAAGAAAAGTATCTAATCAAAATAGTCAACTTACCTTCTTAGGGAATATTGATGTGTAGATTTTTCTATTTAATTGTGCTCTGAAAGAATAAACAAATAATTATAATTACAAATATGTTATTTACTACTATATGATATTTACTCAAAATTATAAGTTAACGAAGGATATTTACTCCATTTTGTGGGTTAAACTGTTTTCGAATCATTGAACAAGGTCATGAAACAGTTGAAGACATAAATGAAATAATGTTGTAAGTGCTAAAAAATCGGTATGTAATGTTTTATTTTTGTAAAATGCCTAAAGTTCCATAACCAACAACATATACAGGGTGTTATGTTTAAATAAGTGAAAATATTTTCAGGGCTAGTAGATCTCGAGAAAAGAAACATATTTTCTCTTTACCGTTTTTCAAAAAAATCCAAAATAACCGAGTTATTATACTTTGAAAATTAAAAAAAAATTTTTTTGAAAATTCCACACCTGTAATTTTTAACCAATCAAAACGTGTTTTTTGACAAATCACCATGGCAACGAATACATTTTAGTGAAAATTTTTTCCTTGTGGGTACCCAACAGCGAATTATACTGGAAATTTTTTAACGTTTATAATGACAGAATATCTTTTTGAGAGTCTGGTTTTTATTTGTTTACATGATAATTTTGATACATTTCAATTACAAAGGTGAGATGAAAGTTTGTAAAATGCTTCCATACGCTTGACTTCGATTTCCTAGTATGTCCGGGTGTCCGTATGTATATTCCGGGTGTCAACTGCTTAATCTCCTGGCTAATATTTTCTTTGCTTTCATGACCGAAGAGAAACATATTTTTTAAGCCGTGCCGCTTGACCGCTTCAAAACTGAAATAGTTTTTAGGTTTGGGTGTCACTTAGTTGTCATAGTAACTAAATAATCAATTCGACCAAAAATCGAAAAATACAATTATTTAATTATTTGATTTTCAAACACAATTTGGTGTGGAATTTTCTTACCGAATACCACACGACGTCAAATTAAATCCGGATATTTTTTCTCGCTCATGAATACTTTTAGAAAATTATCCCGAGTCGAAGACGAGTCGATGAGCTCGAAAAAATTTCCGGAAATAATTTGACTTCTAGTGGTATTACTAGTGATAAAATTTTGAGAACCACTGGATCTTTTCTGGATTTTTTTCTTGTAAATTTAATTTACTACCTATGTTGTCATTTTATCAACAAATTATGTTTTTTAACTAAAAACTAAAAAAAATTCCAAATTTTTCTCAAAATATTCCAAATTTTCAATTTTTTTTTCGCGAACAAACCTCATAATCGTGTTTCAGGGTTTAAAATAAACTACACCTAAGAATATTTGCACTTATTTAAGACTCACCCTGTATAAAACGTGAAGTGCCACGGTTATTTGTATTGAAAAACAACAGGGACACTGCTCATTCTTATACATTAGTTATGGAACAAAAAATCATTGTTTACTTCGAAATAATAATTTTGGCACTTAGTACATTATTTATTTCAATTATGTTTACGTTAAAAAATTGATCGAGTTAAAATGCAAATAAAAATTAAGCGATTTAAAAAAATATTTGTAAAAACATTTATTATAATAAATATTATTAATTTAAACACATTTTTGAGACTTTTAATGTAATTGTAATTATGCTAATATTCAATAATTAAAACAATTAAAAAAATATATATTTCTCTAAAACGCTTGCAAAAAGAATTTGCGTAAAGACATTAAACTTACTTTTTAACATGGCAATTAAAATACTTTAATACGTCACGTAGTAGGTGTTAAAATCTCAAGTAAACAGTGTATATATAAATTATAATAACGTTAGCTTATTGTAATAAAGCTTAAACGCTCATAACATACTGTGCACATACATAAGGAAAGCGAGTGAGTTTAATTACACTATATAAACATTTTATAAACTGCTATTATATTAGGTCTCCTGTCGGTGTTAATGAAATAGTTAATAGAGAGAAACTGTTCGTGTATTTTAGATGTTTTAACTTAGACATTAGAAATTGCATTTAAGTTAGAAGCATTTTAACATTTTGGTAATTATTGAAATATATTTTTTAAAATCTTATAAAGAGCCAATTAATTGACAAATTATTTATAACAATAATTTATTATTGAATATACAGTTAGTCCTATTTAAAAAAACCTCAACATTGCCCAATATCTCAATAATAAATATATTAAGCAAAACTAGCTATATTCGATACCAATTAAACTTTTAGTTACGTAATCGAGTGCGCGATTTTTAAATTCATTGTTGCCAACCATAGACATATTCGGCGTCGGGATGACTAACTGGAATTAAAATTTCCCGCTGGGGATTCAGGTGTAGCTCTGCTGTAAAAAATGTCAAGTTGCTACATTTATTTATTTATTTCCTGACGTTGTCATTCGTTTTGACACTTTAGTTTTGTGTTACGAGTTTTTGGTTTAAATAAATAGTGTTTGGTTTGGTTTGGCGATACTTTAAGCTAGCAAACCTTGCAGTCGAACATTGTTCTTTTTAGAATCTTTATAATTAATTTATTTTTGTTTCTTAAAATATTTTGACTAAAAGAAAATATGCATAAGTGAGCATTGCTGTGCCGGTCAAGCTTAATCACGTGACTAAAAGTTTATTTGGTATGAACTGTAGGTCAGTGGATTCAGTGTAAATAATTATACAGACCGGACCACCGTAGTAGTAACATAGGCAGAACCGGACGAATTAGCGTATACCCGTCCCACAGTGATAGAAAATGCAATTCTAGCAGTTCAAAATTATGTAGGCAATTCTGGTAATGTTTTTATTAATAAGGCAATTCTGGTAATGTTTAAATTAAATAATAAGTATATTCAAGTTCAAAATATTCATTTCTAATTTACTATACAGCATTGTCCATGAAAAGAAAAACTTAGGGAAGATACAATGCGTGTCTAAAGTCAGGAACCCCCTCCTATTAACTTTTGAATCATTTGGTATATTTTAATGAAAATTTGAGGACTTGAGTAAGACAACATAGGCTAAATTTTAGGCATGAAATGACAGACATAAATGTCAAAATGACAGTTGGGCGCCATTTTGGAAACAAAAATTAAATAGAAAGGGGGGTCGAGTAATACCTTATTTAAAAGATATTTTTCTTCTCTTTTCATCCCTAAAGTTTGAAGCATCTGTCATTATCCAAAAAAAAATGGCGTTATGTCAAAATTAAATGATCTATACTATCTCTTCAATTTTTACACGAATCTATTTTTTTCAAAATTGAACTTGACGAATTTTTAGTAGTCACACATAACAATTTTATGAATTTTTAAGGTAAGAGACTAAAAAAATTAAATTAAAATTAGAAATTTTTGAAGATTTGGCACTCGATTTGACATTTCTGTCATTTTATGCCTAAAATTTTGCTCACGTTATTCTACTCAAGTTCTCAAATTTTCATAATAATATATCAAACCATTCAAAAGTTAAGGGGGGGGGGGTCCAGATTTTAGACAAGCCCTGGTGTTAATAGTAATAAGGATAGTCTTAGCGAATTACTTTATATATTTTCAAAAGAGTATATATATACCTCTGGATATTAATTTCTCAGTAACGACCTTACAAGATAGACATCCTTAATAGGTTAACAATCGGATAAATAACATTATTTATTTATACATAACTATCAACATGGAAATAATTCTGCTATAATATAGTTTATTTTATACTACAATATTATAAAAATATGATACAGATTATAATAGAAAGTTGAACCAATTCGTCCTAAGAATATAAACGTTTTTTTTCTTCTATTTTCCAAACTTATTAATTTCCAAACCCCCAGTTTTGACAGATTTTGTATGTAAACGTACCAAAATTGAAAGTTTGGAGGTTAATATTTGAAAAATAAAAAAAAGAAGTTTACGTAAATCTAATGTCTACCTAATGAAGATATACTTTGTATCTAGAATCTAGATATTATGTTAGGTATGATATCTTATCGTATAACTATAAAAGAAATCATAAAACTATAAACATAAAAATGATAACAGTTTTGAATTATTACAAAACATTAATTATTACGAAACAAATATGAAAATAATTGGAGTTCAAGGTTTATCTAAATCAGTTTTTATGAATCGTTCTCCAAAAATTATTTTCATACAATATACTACACAAGATAATAAATTGTACTATTTCCAAAAATAACGATAGTAGGCTATGGATTGTCGGATAAGGACAATAATAATCAATTTTGGATCGCCAATGTTTCAGGAGATCTGTGTTCGCCCTTCATCAGGGCTAACAAAATAAAAATGATTTCGCTGATCTAGTCAACATAGTGATCTCGGATCTACATATAAAATGTTAAAATTTGTATAAAAAAAGTTAAAAAAGACATTTATTTATATACATATTTGAAGGGCGTAAACTTTCAAGCCTCAGTGCAAAAACGATAGTGTTCTGACTTTCGCAGTCATTCTTCATTATTCATGGAAAGAGATTCAAACGAACAAACAAACAAACAGTTATAAAAAAGGGTACCTAACTATAGAGGTTCAGGTGGAAGTAGAAGATCAATAACATCTCGACAGTAAATACTGTCTTGCCTAGGTGGTAGAACTCTCAAACTGGAAATAAGGGGATCGGAGGATACTAAGAGGATATTAAATAAATCTTCGTTGGTGTGCTTTCGAGATATTTTTCGAGTGTTATGCTCCCTGTAATATTTTGTCTCTTTATGGCGAGATTCTTGAGCATCCTCTCCTAATTGACCTATCGGAATTAAAAAATGTTCAATGACTTCCCTACTGTGCATTAAAATCTTATGTACTGTTGGGGGCATTGGGTACCACGCATAAAGATTAACATATAGCTCAGCTGTTTCGAAGGCATATTGGCCAAAACGGGTTGAATTGATTGGGTAGCTGCAGTTTAAAGTTTTTAGTAAAACACTACATCTATAAATAAGGTTTTGATCTATTCCGGTTATATTAGATGATAATAAAGGGTCAGCAAAAAATCTTCTGGCGGTATTCCCGTCATTGGTGTTACCGATACCTGGCTTTGGTTGATCTATTATTAGTCCGGTTTCTGCTCTAAATTTACGAATGATTTCTTTTTTTCTGTTTTCGAACTGATCTTTTTGATTTTTCGGAACCCGCCAAACTTTTATGTTAAGCCTATATGAAATATGAATCAAACACTCAAAAAACCTAATATAGGCATGAAGGGTAGACAAGCCGAGGTTTAGAGCATCAGAGTTAATAGGTAATGTTTTAATATTATCAAGGTTGTTAAATTGTGCAGGGCCGGCATGACAAATATAACATTTTTGTGAGGATGTTGACATTAACGAATTACAAACCTTGCCATCTACCATAGTTCGTAACAATTTATGGTGTATAACATACTCATTATTATTTAAATTAATTTTCATTGTAGACAGCTGATCGATTTGATTCTCAATATGGACAAATTCGGCTTTTATTACTTCGCTGGTCTCTTTGATAAATTGGATTCGCACAGGCCTACAAAACCGTGTAGAGGATGTTCGAGGATTTTGCCATAAGATTTTTTTATTTTTTTCATGATTAACCTGCAATTGCAGTGGAACTATGGAAGTAGTCAGTATATTTGAGTCATCTCCCTCGCATACCTGTTTATAGTTACTTTGACTGCCACTTCCATCTGAACCCCACTTATAAATCATCGTTAAATTAGTGACAGTCTCATTAATATTATTGGTAAAAGTAGGTAAAACAACTTTTTGCATCTCTAAAACTCGGGACGCAGTGTGGTTTAAAATATTTTGTAAAGGTACTTCGATTGACGTATTTGTAGCCAGAATATTAAAAGGGTAACATTTTTTTTTTGCTTCGATAATTTTGTCGTATGTCGGGAATAATTTTTTTAGTCCTTTTTTAACGATGAGGTTTCTTATACCGATATATTGGTATCTTGTAAACTTAAAGCCAACAAATAACGCA
The DNA here is from genome assembly GCF_002938485.1 of Sitophilus oryzae. NCBI lineage: Eukaryota > Metazoa > Arthropoda > Insecta > Coleoptera > Curculionidae > Sitophilus > Sitophilus oryzae. The sequence goes on along the minus strand of NW_022146108.1, from coordinate 3,355,204 downwards.
AGCGCCTCTTCTGGAGAAAATGATACTTGCCGTAGATCCTCGGTCCTAGTTTCCAATTTCTTTAACCTAGTTGCTGTCTTGGGGGAAAATCTCATTTTATGCAACATTGACGCAACATCCCGTTTACCATTCTTACGCAGTTTTATTTCTGTGGCTAAACAAAGTTCATCCTCGGTGTTCAATGAGACCTCTTCCTGAACTCTTCTGCGCTTAGTAACTTCACTTCCTTCTTCGAATGATATTTTCGGACGGCCAACTCTCGAAGAAGAACTTCTGACTGAATGACTATCTGGAGACGAAGTGACTATCACGCTAGAAAGCCATTGCTCGTTATTTTTTTTAAATTTTGTTTCAAATCTTCTCGCTTTGTTCCATTTCTCAGTCAAATTTTTTGTAAAGCTATCAATAACTTTTGTGAGTAATTTCTGGGTACTATTTGTTGGTTCATCATTACCAGTAACATATAAAATATAATCTAATAGCAATTTCTGACATTCCGTGTGCCTTGGACGCAAAGGACAAATTGACTTTGCTATATCAAACAGGTCCGCTCTCTTTATAGATGTAACTTTACCTAAAATAAATTCAAATTGCATCAAAAGGGGCAAAAGGTGGCAAGCCTAATTTAGCTTATCGAAAAGAGAAAATATCATAAAATATTATAAATATTGTATTTAAAAGTCATATTTAGTCGTTTCAAAGTTCTGCTCTACCATAATGTCAGTAAGATATTTTTCCGTTTGGATTTACAAGAAACTCTACCAAAAAATCAGGCGCGTTACAACTAGCATGAAAATACTAAAAAACTAGCTTACATACCTCCAGAAATATGTACCATTTTTATAATATTCACAACTTCTTGACACACTTACTTATAACAATTTAAAAATGTCATTCCAAATCGCAGAGATGGTTGACACTTCATATGGCACAAGCCCGCTTGATTTTTAGCATCATTTAAACTTGATGATTTTGCGCAACGTGTTTACAAATGATACTGTGATATCAAGCAGATATCCCTAATACGTTTTCAGTTTATTTTCAAGTAAAATATTTCAATGATAAAATTTAATTTTGAAATGCTAGAATTGCATTTTCTATCACTGTGCGTCCGCCGGATAAAAAGCAGGCGAAAAAATGTGATAAAATAAAAATAGGTAGATATGTGATAAGAATGTTTCAGAATTTGTATTTATTCGTGTTTTAATAGCCAAAACGAATACATAGATTCTCGCTACAGTTCCCGTGTAAAATTTATTTTTTAAGTAAAATAATGGATGTTTACGAAGTTGGTGAGAAAATTCAAATTTTCAATTCAAAAAAATGGTATTTCCAAAATAGGTCTTATCGGAATATACAAACAATTTTTCCACAAACTTTTGTAAACAAGCCAATTCCATCTTTACGTACTGCATCAAGAGTTATTAATAATTTTGAAACACATGGGTGCGTGTTTCCACAAAAACACAAAAAGCCTGATGTGTTGATTAATGAAGAACAGGAGTTAAAGCAAGTGTTCATTTGTGCTACCGCGGATCATAATCCCACGTTTTCAAGTAATCAAATTGTTGAGGTGGTTGCCCTGCTCACAATGCCCGTATTGTTCAAGAATATTTGAACAATACTTTTCCCAACCATTTAATTAGTGGATATGGAACTATTTTGTGGCCCGCTAGATCACCAGATCTTTCTCCCAATAACTTATTTTTGTGGGGTTATGTAAAATCTAAAGTGTATGGTCATAATAGGGCTAATAATCTGGATAAGCTTCAAGTAAAAATACGAGAGGCTTTCCAAACTATTAGCCCTAATATGTTAGCCAATGTTAGACGGGGATTTGACGACCGCCTAGGGGCAAGGGGTGTCTCACTAGTGGAATTATATGTACATTTTCTTGGCAGTCGCTGGCAGTTATTGGCAGTCTTACGCCAGTCACCTATAATAATTACATGACAGTCATCGGCAGTCTTCTTCGCAGTCAGTGGCAGTCTCTTGGCAGCAAAGTCATATTTTGGCAGTACATGTACATTTTTTACCCCAGTGAGACACCCCTCGAAAATAGGCTAGCAACTGGGTACCGAATGGCATAGGATGCATGAAGCCGCATATACGCATATGCACGTTTTGGATAAGTTGCCGAACAAAGGATATACGAGGGATGTTTGAAATTGCCACATTTTCAAAATAACTTTGTATCAATTTGTATGAAAACTTTGTTTGCAGCATCTCTAGTTTCACAAAAAAATTACCCAGGTTCACTAGTGAAAATCACAAGGTTCTATTTTCATCCAAATATTTTTAATACTTTACTAATAAGCGAGATAACCCTTATTTTTAACTAAAATGGCATAAATAATATGTATACCTTTGTAGTTTGTTCATTTCTTGAAAAAAGTATTGTTTTTTATTTTTTTTTATTATCTGTTAAAATTGCTTTATATCTATCAAAAATAGTAGATAAAATAGTACTTTAACCGCAAGGGTAGATTAAATGATACTTTAACAGGGAGGATAGGTTAAAAACTTTATTTCTTCTCGCACGTTTTTTAATTGCTTCCATTTTTAAAAATTCTTGTATTCTTTTTTATAATTTATTTGGGATTTAAATGGAAGTAGTTTGGATATGGCGTTTGTCACCTCAGCCTGAATATCTGTTGGTAATTTACTTATTTCGTTTTGAGCCATTTCTGGCTCCAATTCAATCAGCAATCGACACGAAAGAGAATTAAAAAGTATTGACTCAAAACTGACAACTACAGAGAGAACTTTATTTATTTGTCAAATTACATAGAAACCAACGCCAACCCAGCACAATATTTTTTCTACTCGTAATAAATTCCTTGAAATAATAATTTCCGATTATTTTTTAAAACGTAACTCGCTATGGGAAAAAAATATTTGTGTTTTTTTTCTTTCGGTCAACGATAAAATACCATTTTATCGTCTTGTATAAAAAATAACTATTTTGAAATTTTATAGGTAAAATAAATAAATAAACAACCAAAAAAAGACTAAAAAATGGGATACTCTGTGTACCAATAAAAGAATCTAAAAATTTAAATCATTTTTAATTTCATAAACTAACACTAACTGCTGGGACACTAAATTTATAAAATCCTGTATATTAAACGCAAGCGACAATCAAGTTACCACCGGAGGGAGACACAGTGTGGCAGACTATACACTGCTTTATACGACAGTTTGAATTTAGTGGTGGCGGTTTTATTGCCGGCCCTGTTGCCGCTTACCGTGATAAATGTGGCAACCGCGCGCTCCTGTATCTTGTTTCTCTCTCCGCGTCTCCCGTCCCCTCTCCTATCACCGGTGCCGCTTTCATTATGGTCGAGAAAAATACGACCGTTAATGTGCGACAGTTATGGGTGAAGAGGGAGCAGCGGAGGGGGTGTGGGGGGATGCTGTAAAATGATTATTACGAAAATTTGTTTTGGTTTCGTTTGTTTGTATTCTTTTGTTGGGGAATGAATTTTGATGGATCTAGCTTAAAATGAATGAAATAAAATATACAGGGTGGTGCGAACTGTTTTTCGGAAACTTTTGCAGCATATTCTGCAGATAAAAATAAGTGAAAGAGTTCGTATAAATGCATGTCCGAAAATGCTTATTTTCGGAGATACAGGGTAGGTAAAAGTTTAATTTTTTTTTCGATTTTTTCCAAATAATTATTTATTAAGTAACATTTGGTTTTGATTATTTGATTTTGATGTGAACATGATTCCTCCTTGTTACTGATTTGAAGAGTAATAACTTTTCGTCCGTACCTGTATAAAACTACTGAATGAAAAATATATATTTATCATGTTTTTTTACGTAAAAAGGGTCTCTTGGTAAAAATCGCTACGTGTAATGGTTCTCTCTCATTTTTCCGCAAAAAAAATTATGATAAAAAACAAAAATAAAAATTTTCCAAATTTATTATTTCAGTCAAATAACTATCTACTCAACGTGTTTATTTTTTGTCAATAATGACATATATTGACTATTTCCATTCTAAATATCTTGAGAACGGTTGCTCGTAGCGATTTTTACCAAGAGTTATTTTTTACGGAATTTTATATCTTATTACTGAGTAGTTTTATACAGGTACGGACGAAAAGTTATTACTCTTCAAAACAGTTAAAACACATGTAGGTAGCGCCCCCCCCACAAATTGTGATATCAAAATTAGTTTCATTTCTCATGTCAAAAAACTCCAAAACACCAATTTCTATACAAATATTGACGTAACTTCAGAAATTATTTGAAACAAATCGAGATAAAAGTAAAACTTCTACACCCTGTATCTCCGAAATTAAGACTTTTTCTCGAAAGTAAGTACTTAAAAAGTAGTAGTTTTTTTATCTTAGACAACAAAATACACTCCATGACAAAACTATTGCATAGTTTATTAATTTTTATAAATTGCTTATGTAATCTACCACAACTAGGTAGATTAGGTAAATTAAACATTTATTTTGAAAAAATTATTTTAAAATCTATCGGTGGAGAATCTTAAAACTAAAAAATTGTAGAGAATGTAATAAAAATTAAAAAAGTTAAAGGATATGTGAAATCGTAGTGCTAGAGAGTGAATAACTATAAAATCTTATTACAATCCATTTTTCAAAAAAAAAAAAATAGAAAACGTACCTCGTAAACCAATGAGTTATGACAAAAAATATTTTTCAACTATTGTCTTAATAAAACAAGCTTTATTTTAAATAATTTTCAAGTGTTATTATTAAAAACATAATTTGCTAATGACATAGTCTTAATTGACATAGTCCTGAAGCACAAGCACAAATTAACGAACTAAATACAGCCAGCAATAAAATGGATCTCAAATGAATTTAGCAAAATCTAAAGTAATGTACGTAATAGTCCTAGTAATGTACGTAGATAGTCCTAGCCCAAGATAACGACGACCTTGAATATATGGCAAGGAAGCTGATAGAGGAGTATAAGAAATGGGGGTTGGAGGTAAATATCACCAAAACTGAATGTATGACTGTAGGGGGGCCATAAGAGAACATAGTCTTAGAGGATGGAAGCGTGATAAAAAACTGTGACAAATATAAATATCTCGGATTAAAAATAACTAACGATGGAAAACTCGACGAGGGTATAAAAGATCGAATAATGCAAGGCAGAAGGGCAATATCTATGTTGAATGGTGTACTGTGGGATCAAGGAATCTCTAAAGCTAATAAGAAGAACATATATAATACGGTAGTGAAAAACATAATAACTTACGGAAGCGAAGTATGGCAGTTGAAAAGCAGAACAGAGAACATGCTATTAGCGACCGAAATGGATTACTGGAGGAGATCTGCTGGAAAATCGAAAAGAGAACAAATAACCAACAACAGAGTAAGGGAGATTATGGGAGCAGAACACACAATTGTGGACGACATAAGAACAAAACAACTCATATGGTTTGGTCATGTGCAACGAATGCCCGATCACAGAATACCAAAACAAATTTTACTGTGGACACCTCGAGGCAGAAATAAAAGAGGACGAAGCTGGAGGGAGGGTGTGGATAACGAACTAGAAAATAGAGAAATATCTGATGATCTCTGGCTAAATAGACAAGAGTGGAGGTTAGGTGTCAGAAAACGTCGTAGAGCGTATATACATATATATATATATATATATATATATATATAAAGTAAAGTACAACGAACTGGTGGACAGAAAAGACATGCTAATAAATAACGCAACACTTGGGACATATATTTGGGACAACTAATACAGAGCTCGGGATTTCTACTACCAGAAATCAACAGAAAAATTAAGTTAGCATGGAGTACTTATGGAAGAAACTCAATCATATTCAAATCTAGAATATCACGTTATCTAAAGAAGAAAACATTCGACCTAGGTGTAGAACCAATCATGACCTATGCATGCGAAACATAGATACATAAAACGGATATTATAAGAAAACTGCAGGTTGCACAACGGCCAATGAAACAAAATATGCTGGGAATAACCAAAAGAGACCGTAAAAGAATAGAGTGGATACGACAAAAGACCCAGGTAATAGATGTCATCCACAGAGTCAAATCCCTTAAATGACAATGGGTAGGATATCTGGCAAGAAGAATGGACAACAGATTTGATTTCTCATTAATTTTTAGTTTAAAAAAATTATATCTTGATAATATGACATCATAGGTTGTAGATTCAATTTAAAAGAAGGAAAGAAAAAAGAAGGATATTAGCAAAAAAATGATTTATCATGAATTAGGAATATTTCGAGGTGAATTATTATTAGATCATACTTTACATGCTTAAGTAATACATTTAATATAGTAATATTTGATAATTTGACTTTATGTTTACAGTAAAAAATATACCCATTATTACGTCAAGTAAAACACGACAAATGTCCAAATTTTGAATGTTATTTCCTGCACATTGTAAATATCCTACAAGTATTTTCTTGTATAAATGCTAAAACAGGTAACTGTGAAATATTGGGCATGTTAAACATAAAAATACTCTCAGATTTTCGGTGCTAAATATACCATCAACATAACTTTAATAAAACGTGTAGAACAAAGCTGAAATATGTATATTTCAAAATAAGCACATTTATTATAGATAAAAAATAAATATTTTTTAAATTCCAACATAAAAATTCGGTTATCTAAAATAATTATATAATTTTGAAAGATATTTTTTGATGAAAATATAGTCTCACAACGTCCAAGCACAGATTTTTTCTCAAAAAATATGGTTTCATAGTTTTATAGATGTCGATTTTCGAAAGAAATCGGTACATTTATTTTATTTCGTATATTTTTCATTTTATTGATTTTATGAAAAGCACTGTTCATTAAAATGTTGTATCCTATGTTATAGGGCTTGTTTCTCTCTACAATTTCCTGTCTCACAATGTACCGTTTGTGTCCAGGAAGGGTTCATATTTTCATAGTTGTCGATTTTCGAAAGAAATCAGTACATTTATTTTATTTCGTATATTTTTCATTTTATTCAGTGGAAAGCACTGTTTATTAAAATGTTGTATCCTATGTTATAGGGCTTGTTTCTCTCTACTATTTCCTGTCTCACAATGTACTGTTTGTGTCCAGGAAGGGTTCATAGTTTCATAGATGTCAATTTTCGAAAGAAATCAGAACATGTATATTATTACGTATATTTTTCATTTTATTGATTTTATAGAAAGCCCTGTTTATTAAAATCTTGTATCCTATGTTATAGGGCTTGTTCCTCTCTACAATTTCCTGTCTGACAATGTACCGTTTGTGTCCAGGAAGGGTTCATAGTTTCATAGATGTCGATTTCCGAAAGAAATCAGAACATGTATATTATTTCGTATATTTTTCATTTTATTGATTTTATGGAAAGCACTGTTCATTAAAATGTTGTATCCTATATTATAGGGCTTGTTTCTCTCTACAATTTCCTGTCTCACAATACATCTTTTCTTTGTTGTCATTAGTTTAGTGAATGTGATACATTTTATATTGGCGAACCATTTAGATCCTTAAATGCTTGAATTAAGTAGATCAGTAGTACTTAGATTCTTAGTTGCACTGTAGATTTTCTCACAGTGTAAAAAAAAATGAAATGATGTGTAATGTAACAAAAACCGCTTGGTTTACATTGTGTGTTCCTTCCACACTCTAAAACTGATTAAGACCCATTTCCAAGTTCTTTTGTACTACTACAGCTCTTCTATTTTAAAGTTATCAAATAAATTGCCCTTTTAAGGGGGCGCTAATCTGTTTGAAAGACCTTTTACTACGTCGTCACCGTTTACGCTGTCCCTAATTGGTTCAAAAGTTGAAGTTTGAGTGTCCCTTATTAGATGCTATTATGTAATTTGGATGGCGTTTAAGTTGTACAAATGAACTTTGCAATTTTATAGACAGGGTTTTTTACACAAGAGTAAATAATAAATGTATGATAAAATGTCATTCGGCCTTAGTTCGTACAAGTAATGCTGTAATATTAAAAAAACTTATCCTGTTTAATACGATTATCCTATATAATACGATATTTAACAGGTTAAAATATTTATAAAAAAGAGAGTAATATTTGTTTAAAATTTTAGGTTTAAGTAAAAGTATTTCTACACTAAAATGTTTTCTAACTCACCCCCTTATAATCTTACCCTTTCTCAGACGTAGTCAAATTGGTATAATTCTGTCTTATTACCCTATTCACGAACATTCGACTATTACGTTAATTTTCGACGGTTGTTTGCGGCAAACATTACGTCACTCGGCATTTTTCATTAGCCTAAAAGGGTTTAATTATTATTGTTATTCGTTAGGCCGCAACAATAGGGCCTATAATTTTCAATTGAATGTGAAATATTTCGCCGAAAACTCGATTAGGCTAGGCAGGGCTTTTTTGAGCTTAAACAGAACACCGAAAGGGCAGAATTTTAAGTCGGAGGCTAAGTTCAGCATTCGTATGCTAACTTGAGTGGGTTAGTAATATTATTTGTTAGGAAATAAGATAAATTCGAATATATTTTAGATAAATAAAATAAATATACATACTTTGGTTAAAAATGACACAAGGATTTTTAATCTTGTTAATTAGCCAATTTAATATTTGTGAAATTAGGCAGTGCCGTGTCCTTTTCTAATTTGAAGTTCAATAAAACACAAGAAATAGAGATAAGAAACACTTAATTAGGATGAGTTGCATAGAGGCCACTAGCTTTTTAATTTTAACAGCCGGGTGGTCGGGGTTCAAAGATCTTAAATAAAAGGGTGCCACGAGATTATACTCTATGAACTCGGCATAAAAGATGTTACTATTAAGTAGACGTCAACACTAACCTCGAACTGTTGAGTGTAACTACCATGAACTTCAAATGTTAATATAATTATTTAAACTTAAATGACTCTAACTTAACTATGAGACTAGACTGCAAATAATACAACTAAAAATATTTAAGCAATTTATTGAAATATCAAAAAGGTTAAAAAAAAAGGTTTAATAAAGGAAATGATGAAATGTATATGAAATGAAGTAAAGTTTAAACTGATAAGATTAAATGAAAAATGAAAATGGTCTAAGCTATCTATTCGTACTAAAACTAAGACATCATCCCCCTTAACTTAAACTAAGTATGCTCTAAGGGCGGAATACAAATAGCAAATCTAAACCTAACTAATATCTAAACAGTCTTACTCTACTCGATGTGATATACTTGAAAACTATCCCAACTTCCTCCTGCTGAACTACGGTGTATAGCTACAGGGTTGCTACGGCGCCGGCGGTGCACAGCAGCTCGATGAATGTCACTGGAGCCCACAATTGACAGTTGTTGAGGTTTCAATCGGTGAATATAAAAAAACCCTAAATAATATTGGTTGTTTTAGAAAAGAGCCTCAATTATAGAACAAGGACTAGCACAACGTGTAGGAGTTAATAAAGGTAATAAAGATGGACTAATTAAATCTGAACATTACCTCAAAGAGGGTTTATGATGTTCAACGAGTACCTCTACACGGACAACAGGAACGGATGTAATTCTGAACTGTTCTGTGCTGTACGGTCTGGATCGGTCTTCTTGCTCTAGAATTACGAACAACCAAATAAGACTTATTATTACGACAACCAAATAAGACACCACGTGGGCGTGGAAAAGTCGAAAACCAGTCAACAATATGAACAAAAATCAGTTGAGCATTGACTTAGAATAGGCAGAAGAATTATAGCATACCTTGGAACTGTCGGGGACTTCTTGGGCACGTGGAATCGGAATATCGATCGGTCGGAAAAATTAGGCTATTTAATCCCTTACGGAAATTGGTCGGTGGTCCATGTAAACTCAACAAAATCCAACTACGTCTCTGACCAAATATGTTTCGGAAACCTTAATCCTTCTTTACGAAGGCCTGCTATTCACCAACAGAGAATGCTTCACGAAACGGCAGCCAGTTCTTCACGACGATATTCTGACGGTGGATACACAAGAAGTGATGCAAGGATGCGATTTCCTTCACAAAATCAGATTTCAACCGGAAATCTCCCTCCAGGATATAGATAGAGAACTATATATCTCAACTAGTCCAACTCACAAAAAGGCATAAATAAAAAACGATGTTCTAGAATATTTTCCACAGCCATATTTCCATATCCGGTCAATGAACGAACTCAGATAATTATAAAATTTCAATAACCAAAAGGATAAATAAATCCAAAAACATCTGATTTGATCTGACAGTGACAAAATTCTAATGCTGGGCGGTATCCAGTGACAATATTCTGTGGCTGTATAATATCGCGGTGTATATCGGGTTGCATAATCGTAAAATTTTAAATAAAATAATATTTAACAATAGAATTATACAAAAACATGATGCAAAAATAATAGTTATCTGCGATAATTTATGAGCTAGCACAAAGAGGTCGTAGCGATGAAATTTAACTGTTACAGCAGAGATACCGCCTTTCCTATTCAACATATTTATAGCAGCGCTCTCCATTATAGTGGACACCAAACTGCAGGAAAGAGAAAAAGGAAGTTAACGTTGGACTAATTAGGCAGCTATGTTGAAGTAACGTCAGACATATCACAGTCACCTATATTTTATCAAATAATAAAGATCTACTCAGATCATGTTCATCAGAAATCATGTAAATGAAAATATCTAGGAAAATCTTTGTTTGAGGGCAATCTTAACAGTATTTTGAAGAGACATGAATTCTCCATTGAATGTCGGAATAATATACTGAGTGTTCTATTTAAAATAAAAGTGTAACATGCTTTTAAAGGCGACCAATGTTCAATATTAATTTTATCTCACCCTGTACAACTTTTTGAATCAAGTTTTAATTTGATTTAAAGTACAATAGTTAATTTAACTACATATTAGGCTATACCGGGTAAATTTCAATTTAGGTAGCTTTTATTGTAATTTAAAAATTGTTGTTTATTTCTAGAAAATGTTAAATATGTCAAAAACCTTACATTTCAGTCATATACTTCTCTTATAAAACTCACCTTTATTTTTCTCTCAGAATTCGAAAATCAATTAATTGTTGTTCCATTACAAAAAACACAACTTTGATATGTAACGTTTTTTGGGGACACCCTGTAATAATAATTAACCTATATATGCTCATAAAATTTCATTTCAATACAAACTGTCGTTCTCCCAGGAGCCTCCGCGGCGCACAGTGGTTCAGATTGCCAAAAAGTGGCGCATAGGCTATTTTTAATTTTATTTCAAATTCTAGACTTATTAGGTTTAATGACGGGTTTATTAACATGACAAAGATGGTCCAAGGAATTAACAAAATATATTTCAGACTATGTTTGTTTAGTATAAAAATATTTAAAAATAGGGATTTTCTATGAATTTTAATCAAAAATTATGGTCTTTAAAAAGTTTTGGAAAATGCTTCGAACCCAGTCAAAAAAAGAATACCCATTAGGTTATCTGGTCTAAATTAAAAAAAAAAAAACATAAATTGCAATATGCGTTAAATGGAGTCTTCAAACTCATTTTCTTCATGACATGATTCACCACCACTTTCTTCTAGTTCCTCTTCACTATCTGATTTACAATAATATTCTGTTGCCATATGAGTGTCATCTGCGGGTAAATCTTCACCTATTTTTAGTGGCGACTACTTTCTCTGGAAATTCAAACCCTAGTTGGACTGCTTTTGCCGTCTCAATTTTATTTTCCTCCCTTAAATTAGAAACTGTAGCATATGCCAGAACTTCCGAGGTGTAAGAATCTCTAATTTCTAGAAATAAATTGATTTTTAATCTTTGTCATTAATTAAAAGCAATAATGCAATATTTGCAGCATTATGTAAATAAAAAAAACATGTTTTTTTCTGTAAGATATTATAAATTAATTCCTTGGCAATATAATATACCTTTGCTCTCTTTATTTTTTTGAGACTTGGACAGTTCTGAAAAAAAATTCTTCTTGAAGGGCCAGGGTCATCAAAAGATTGATTTTCTTCCATTTGAAGTAAATTTTTATTTAGCCAGAGACAATTGTTGGAAATAAAACTGCTCCAAGTATAATTACATTTCCTCCACTTTTCTGACAATTTATAAACAAAATTTTCAATTTGCTTTTTTTTTCAATAATATGTTAGGAATATTATCACACATAAATGAAATAATTTCATCAATAATATCCGCTTCTGACCTATTATTAAAACCCATTTTCAAAAACCTCTCACATCTTGATCTACGGCTTATTGTTCCTAAAAATAAAAGGAATAGAGTACGGGAGGAACATGTAAGTCTCTATAGTTACACTTTTACCACTCCAGAGTTACTCATAAAATATTAGTATAATAATTTAAGAAATTATCCATGAAACAAAAATCAGACTACTGGTCAATTTAAAATTCTAATTTATATATCATCTACCTCGGGCTCTCTTGGGGTAAGATACTTGTGGTAAATTAAACTTGGTATAATACCTTTTAAACATTATAAAATACAGAAGCGGAGATCTGCGGAGTTCTAAAGATACGCAATTTCAAAGTTTATTTTTTTTTCAAAAAAATGCTCTGCTATGTTAGTGGTAACTACTAGCTTCATAAAAAATATTTAAGTTAATAAAATTCTCTTAAAAAGTACTTACCTTGGTCTTCAAAATCCATTATAATTTAATTTATTTCCAAGTCTCCGAACTAAGAACCAAAATATATTAGCAACACTAAACCATTATCAGCAAATAACTGATATATTTAAACTACAAAATCTAACGATAACAACATTCCTGTACGCTTTTTTATTACGATTAAAAGGTGGATCGTGATAAATTTGAATAAATGGACGCATCATCTGTTGAAAATTATATCATTGTTGAAATTTTCGATTTTTTTCTTGACCCCTATGCGTTGATTTTTTTGAATCTGAACCAATGTGCGGCGTATGAGAGGCGCCACCCTGTATATATTAAGGAAAGTAGTACTTTTTGCATTCCAAATAGATCTAGTTTAGAAAATAACTAGTTTTCTCTGGAAATTAAACTTGGGATGACTCTTAGTTAATTAAGTAACGAACGCAACCAGAAACAGTTTACGCAAACTTTCAGATAATTTTGCCGCTAGTTTCTATTCTATTTAAGCGCGTAATCTGTATGGAGACTGGAGATAGTAATTGGTTTTACAAACAAGAAAATTGGCTTTTAATGATTCCCTAAGTAAATAGCTCGATTAAAACGCCGCTCCTGCTTTTTGTCTATTTGTTACTCTAATTGTCCTAACTTAATTGTTGAATGTGTATGTATGTAAATTATTCCAATTGTGTAGCTTTTTGTTGTTCAGATTTATATCTACAATCTGGAATCTAGAAACGGGGTTTAAATGAGTTAAGTAATAAACGTTATGTCTTCTACGAAATTTTTTAAATAATTTCGTTCTTGGCATATAATTTAGAAATTATGTAACAAAAAACAAAATATGAACGTTGTCTAGCTTAATGATTAGATTTTTACAAATTGTAAATTTTGGGTTCGTTGAAGGACTATTAGAGCTACAATTTAAAAATATTTTTACAAGATACAGTGTGTCTCAAATATGTAAAAAATATTATATAGTTGTATTTTTTTTAAATTGAATACCCTGTATATTATTCTATTTTTAGATTCTACGATTGAAATAAAGGTAAATTTGATTAAGGTTTATCATACTTAAACTTTACCGTTTTTGAAATATTTTCAATTTTGTGAAAATGCAGTAAAAAAACTTAAGGCTTCATTTCTCCAAGGGTATTAAAGTTTTTAATACTACATACCTATTTACTGAAAATTATTTATTGATCAGATACTGTGTTCCAATAATAAAAATTATACTTCGTTATACAGAGTGTCCAAAAATTTATATTAAATAATTAATAGCTTTAAACGGCAATAACTTGTTTAATTTAAATAAACACCCTGTATATTTTACGTGACTAAGATGCAAAATTTAAGTGTCTATCAAATTGTATTATAGCATTTTTCACCTATCTCTTCAAGTTTTCGTAGAAAATTCATTTTCTTATAATATAGACTTCATTTATCGCTATACCCATGGAATGTTGACATTTTAGATTATTTTTAAAGATGTAACAAATTTTCAAAAAGTACAGATACTAATATTGTCGAAATAGTTTGCTTATTCCGTTAAAAAATAAAAAAAAAACTGTTTTTAAAAAAAAATTAAAATATTTTATTAAAGAGGACCAATTAATGTGATGTAATTAGTATTCAAACTACATTAATTTACTGTTTATGTTGATCTATAATTGCTCCAAATACTAAAAAACTAAATTTTGTATGTGTATTAGACAGTGTGGTAAATAGTAACAACTTATAAATTTTATTTCATTGTTTAACCCCGAATACTTACGATGCGTTCATTTTCATAACTTATAATTACACCGCTTAATTCTGATTCCTAAGTCAAATCCACATTTATTTAGAGTAATTTATTAACGGTGGTATATTTAATTGGAATACTCGATCTTTTACAAAGATTTAAATAGTTTTTTTTGTAAAAAAATGGGCTTGCGATATTATTATTTTTACTACCCGTACATTTTGTACATATGTTGCTTTAAAAAGTCTAAAATGTCAATATTCCATGGGTGATAAATCAGGTCTAAATTATAAGAAAATGAATTTACTGCAGAAACTTGAAGAGATAAGTAAAAAATGGTATAATACAATTTGATAGACAATTAAACTGTGCATTTGAGTTACGTAAATACAGGGTGTTCTATTTAAATTAAACAAGTTATTGCCGTTTAAAGCTAGCAATTATTTAATATAAAATTTGGGACACTCTGTATAAGGAAGAATAATTTTTATTATTGCAACACAATATCTGATCAATACATAATCTTCAGTAAATATTTAGTATTAAAAACTTTGATGCCCTTGGAGAAATGAGCCTTAAATTTTTTACTGCAATAAAAAAAATACGGGACGGATATGGAATGGGTATGAAATGGAAACGGAAGGTATAGTGAGAATCAACCTTAAACAGGGTGGTCAAAGGTTGCAGGTCCCCAGAAGATGCACTCAGCGCCTTCAAAAACGCAATTTTGAAGCTACCGACCAGGACCAGCGCAGTTGATACACCTCTAAACTTAATTAAAAAAATAAGATTTTTTTATGTTAACTAAATGTAAATTACATGATAATTACTTTAAATACGCCCTGTTTAAACCATAAAAACACGTACAAAAGTCTTTTGAAACCTCAATAAAAACTCTAACAAACTTCTAACGAAGACAAGCCCGTTTGGACCACTTCCCCGAATTGCCCGAAACGGTCTTTTCCCTTCGACGGTACACATTCCATTCGGAAATTCCCGAATAAATTGCCATTTTAAGCCAGTGCTAATCTTTCTGAAAGGTCTTTTATTACATCTTTATGGGTTCAGCATTGCTGCGGCCGTTCACGCAAAAATTACCATTTCGATTAGCTATATTCCACGTCTGGATAGTTCGAACAGTAATTAGGAAGGTCGTTGGAATTAAGTTAGGAAGATGCTTAGGTAATTAAACATGCGGCTGACTTTGAATTTAAGTCGATTTTTAATTAAATTTTACTGTGTGGCTTCGAGCAACTATACTCTGTTTTTTTTCTCAGGTAAGATTTCGACAGACGATGACAGAAGAAAAGCAGATGACGTCCCATACCAATCTATTTATTTTACTAAAAAAAGTTTCTAATAATTTTTAAGTTATCTATGGATGGGTTTTAATATAAATCCGTCATGCGTCGTGTCTTGTTGTTTTTAACCAGTTTTATTGGTTTATTTAAAAAATGAAAGATCGTATTTCAATTTTATTGGTTTGACGGAACGATGAACGACAAACGAACGCCGATGCGTATGAACTCGCCTTTAGATTTTTGTCATTTTTGACGCTTGTCAAAGTCTTGCCAAATTATAGGTTATAATTTTGTGTCACCTTTTGTTAAATACCCTGCGTTTTGGAAGATGATGCATTTTGATTCGTATTATTACGTGTGTTTTGTGTCTTTTGAAGTCTTTTGAAGTGGAGGAAAAATCGAGTGAAAATTAACTGTAGACCCAGAGCACAGTTTATGGTTAATACTCGCTGCCCAGGCAGAAAGTCTTATACACCAATGAAGTTGCCATCGATAAAGTTTGTATACCATTTCGTCGTAGATAAGTGCATCTCGTATATGGTAGAAGGATCAAACTAAACACATACTAAAAACTGGAGTAGCTGTAAAATATCGACATCACACGATAGGTAAATAATGGATTTTAGTACTGCAGAAAAATAATGTCAAAAGGTATCTACTGGTTTAAAAAAATTAAGATTAAAGTTAATTAATCAACCTTTAAGGTATAAAATTTGGTAGGTGTTATTATTAATAAAATAGTTTGTTTTATTTACCTATGTTGTTTTATTTATTCCTGTGGAATATTACAAATTTGTATTTGTTCATAAGTTATATTGATAAATATAATCATAAATGCGGGTAGTTTCATAAAGCTTGAAAGTAAATAATAGTTCTTTTTTTATATTTTTTTGGTATGTAGTGTCTTGTTCTTGTTTGTTTTGTATTAACACATACCGTTTTTATTAAATAAAATAACTCAATAACATTTTTTCAGTTTTATACAGTTTTTTTTCACAATATTTTGAAGTAATCACTTGTCATCTTGTCAATCAAATTTTAAATATATCCTGCTATGCGTTCCAGTTGTACCAACTTATTTCTTTTTAAAATACAATAAACTACTTTGAAATTAAAATGACAGACACATCTATCACTGTCAAGGATCTTCTCGTTGGACAGACTATAGTGTGGACTGATATTGTCTTTAATTTTCGGCAAGCTTTTTCGGTTTTCCTAAATATTGTTTCTCTATACACATACGGAGCAATTAGCGATGATTGAAATAGTTGAATAGTTGGCGATACTGTTTTGGAGGATATTTGGATTAGTGATTCGTACTGATGCTAAAACAAAGTATCAATCGAAAAATTTCAGCAAAATTATATACAGGGTGGTCCGAACTATATTCCGGAAACTTCGGCAGCATATTCTACAGGTAAAAATAAGTAAAAAAGTTCATATAAAGGTATGTCCTAAAATGCTTAGTTTCGGAGATACAGGGTGTAGAAGTTTTATTTTTATTTCGATATTTTGCAAATAGTTTCTGAATTGGTGTCTGGGAGTTTTTTGACGTGGAAATTTTGATTTTGATGTCAATATGACTCCTACTTGTAGAGGGCGTCAGCTGCATATTTTTCAACTGGTTTTAAGAGTAATAACTTTTCGTCAGTACCTGTAAAAAACTACCGAGTAAAAAAATATACATGTACGATGTTTTTTGCGTAAAAAAGATATCTTGGTACAAATCGCTACGAGAAACAGTTCTCAAGATATTTGGAATCTTAATTATCAATACCTGTCATCATTGACATAAATTAAATATGTTGACTAAATAGTTATTAGACTAAAATAAAAAATTTGAAATGTTTTTGTTCCAAAAGTTCAACAAAAACTGTTTATCGTCATTTTTTTGAAGACAAATTTATTATTAATTAAAAAAATAAAAAGTTCCCAAATTTATCATTTCAGTCAAATAACTATTTACTCAATGTGTTTATTTTTTGTCAATAATGACATGTATTGACTATTTCCATTCTAAATATCTTCAGTTGCTCGTAGCCATTTTTACCAAAAGACATTTTTTACGTAAAAAATCACGAAAATGTATATTTTTTTACTCAGTATATTTATACAGGTACGGACGAAAAGTTATAAATCTTCAAAACAGTTAAAACACATGTAGGTAGCGCCCCCTACAAATAGGAGTCATATTGACATCAAAATCAAATTTTCCATATCAAAAAACTTCCAACCACCAATTTTCACTAGTAATACCACTAAAAATGTCCGGATTTAATTTGACCTCGTGTGGTATTCGGTAAGAAAATTCCACACCAAATTGTGTTTGAAAATAAAATAATTAAAATGTATTTTTCGATTTTTGGTCGAATTGATTATTTAGTTACTATGACAACTAAGTGACACCCAAACCTAAAAACTATTTCAGTTTTGAAGCTGTCAAGCGGCACGGCTTAAAAAAATGTTTCGCTTCGGTCATGAAAGCAAAGAAAATATTCGCCAGGAGATTAAGCAGTTGACACCCTCGAATACTAGGAAATCGAAGTCAAGCGTATGGAAGCAGTTTACAAACTTTCATCTCAGCTTTGTAATTGAAATGTATCAAAATTATCATGTAAACAAATAAAAACCAGACTCTCAAAAAGATATTCTGTCATTATAAACGTCAAAAAATTTCCAGTATAATTCGCTGTTGGGTGCCCACAAGGAAAAAATAAAACTTCTACACCCTGTATCTCCGAAACTAAGCCTTTTAGGACATAGTTTTATACGAACTATTTCACATATTTTTATCTGCAGAATATGCTGCCGAAGTTTCCGGAATACAGTTCGGACCACCCTGTAGATGCATATGAAAGCATCAGAATTAATAAATGTAAAGATAGTATGAACAGACTCAACGGTCCAATTCCTTCAAGTTCTTTGTTCCTACTACTCTAGTGGCGGAAATCTAACTGTTACGCTCAGTGGGCTCTGACTCGGTTGGCTAGATTTTGCCACGCCCACTCGGTGCCCACTGAGCGAGTATATAAACGCTCAACTTGTAGATTGTACTTTAGTTTATAATCATCTGCTGATGATGCTAACATGGTTAGCGAAACGCGCGTCCAGTGTAAAAGTAAAAGTGTTTTGGTGTATTGTGGTGATTTAGTGTTTTTATTTTGCTGTGTAACACCAAAGGTTCCAACCGTCAACTGTAACCTGTATATTCAATATAAAATAGTGGGAACATAGTTTATTCAAATCTAGAAAGATATTGAAATATACAAAAATTATTTGAATCGACATGCAAACGAAAATATAAAATGACAACAACTGTCAAATAATCCGACCAACTGTATAGTCATACGTTCCAGATTGCCAAAAACCCTCCCACTTTACTGTTAGGCGGTACGAACTTAGCCGAGTAAGTTAGTAAAAAGTAAAAAAGAAAATAGAGCATTTTCTAATAAACAAGAGTAATATCAATAAGAAAAATCCCAATCTATAAAAGCCATAACATCAAGTCCCTCCTGCACCAAATCCAACAACGTAAAACTAACAGGAAAAGGGCTTTTCTCCTGCCTGCTGAAACTTCTAGCAGCAGCAGAAGCGAAGGAAAAACGAAGAAAATTAAGTTAAACGCCAGAACAGTTTCTCGAGCGCCTTAAAATAATAAGTTCGAGAACCAATAAAGGGCGAATATAAACATTATATCGAAAAATAAAAGGAGGAACAGAGAGGGATAAATGGGAAAGAAGGATAGGAAGGGCAGGCAGGGCGTTTGCTTGTCTAGGGCTAGTGTTATTTCTGGGAGCGTAAGGTTCGTTGACTGGAATCATGCAAAACGATGGGTTAATTTGATTTGAAGCTACCGGCGAAACTTATATGTAGATTTATTAAAATTATAGGTTTAGATTTGCCTAAAATAACGTGTTTTATCTTGTTTTAGAGTAATTTCGATAATTTGAAACAATATCTTTAAAATACGTAAAAATTGGGTTATAGAAAATTATTTTTTTTTCTTAGAAAAATAAGGTATTTAAACTTTTAGAGGTGTAACTTTTTCGAGAAGCAAAAGTTCATAAACGATTTTGAAAATATCTACTAACTGTCACTAGAAAATTGCCATGGCGACACCAGCCATCTTGATAGCCATTTTATTGAAAAATCGCTAAAAAAAAGCCTAATATAGTTTGAAAGAGTATTTAAATCTGCTTCGGCTTATTTTAAAAAATACACGGGCATTGCATTTGAAATAACGAAGTTTTTATATAAAATATATACAGGGTCCGGCAATAGTGCGTTGGGCATCTGTAGCTCCTAGAACAAAAAACTTGAGAATTTTGTTTTGAGTGAAAACATAAAGTATGTACTGGGATGTATTTCAGGAAAATATTTTAACTTTTATGGGTGGCTCAAAAAAGTGTGAGTGGACCTGCATAATTTTTTTTAAATGGAACACCCTGTATATTATTGCATTTTTGGCTTCCTTTCAGATCACTTTACATAACCCTGAGATATGAATAAATACATTTCGATAGATTCAGAGATATTAAAAAATAATTCAAAAATATATATTTTTCAGCCCTTCTAAAAAAAAAAATATTAAAAATACAAGAACTGTTCTGAAATCAAAACTATATTAGATATTTACTTTATATGGTCTGTACTTACTTTGCTATAAATATGAAAATCGTAAATTATACAGGATGTTCAAAATTCTACGGTAAACTTTCTAAAATATAAAACAATTTTTCTTCGTTTTTTTACATGGAACACCCTGTATATTATTTTTTCAATAGACGGAGAATTAAAAAATAAACATTTTTTGTATTTAGAGTAATTCAAAATGTTTAACGGTTTTGCAGATATTTGCGGTTTTATATTTCATATGGCATTTTCCACAGTAAATTTTTATCATCTCATTGTAAGCCAACCAATGATTTTTCTCTCATATTTTACCATTGAAAGCGCCATATGAAATAATACTGTCTGTATCTGCAAAACTGTTAAAGATTTTGAAATACTCTAAATACAAAAAATGTTCATTTTTTAACTCTCCATCTATTAAAAGAATAATATACAGGGTGTTCCATTTAAAGTAACGAAGAAAAAATATTTTATATTTTAAAAAGTTTGGCGTAGAATATTGAACATCCTGTATGATTTACGATTACCATATATATAGCAAAGTAAGAACAGATCATCTAAAATAAGTACCTAATATAGTTTTGATTTTAGAACAGTTCTTGTATTTTTAATAATTTTTTTAAGTAGTGCTGAAAAATATATACTTTTAAATTATTTTTTAATATCTCTGAAATTATCGTAATATATTTATTCATATCATAGGGTTATGTAAAGTGATCTGAAAGGAAGCCAAAAATGCAATAATATACAGGGTGTTCCATTAAAAAAAATCATCCAGGTCCACTCACACTTTTTTGAGCCACCCTATAGAAGCTAAAATACTTTCCTGAAATACATCCTGGTACATACTTTAGGTTTGCACTTAAACAAAATTCTCAAGTTTTTTATTCTAGGAGCTACAGATGCCCGACGCACTATTGCCGGACCCTGTATTTAGAATAGACCACCAGTTTTTGATACCCCTGTATACATTTAAGGGAGCAATCTATTTTTTTATTAAAGTATATTTTTCTTACATTGTTTTCCCACATATGGGAATATACTCATAAAATGTTTTGTTTCTACATTTTTCCGTTTTTGTATAATTAATCGAGGCGAATGAGGTGCGCCACCCTGTATTCTCATTCCTTAATATTTTTATTTATAAGCTAATAGAGTTTTTTGACAGTAAATAGAACTTCTTTATTGGATAGATCGTATTTTAACTTAATAATAAGACATAAATCTAAATTAAATCCTTAAATAAAAAAAACATATTCTTCAGTCTATCTAATTTGATCTTACACCAAAAGAAATTAAAGAAAAAATCCTGGAAGATTGTTCTCTCAAAAAAATCTCCAATGAATTCCTTTCCATTCTTTCCCAACTCTCTCCAACGTTCGTTGGCCAATCAAAACCTCCCCTCCCCTCCCTTCTATCTCTCTCTCCCAGATTAATTACATCGAAATTAATATTTAATTTAGAGGTCGAAGCCGAGCTTAATACTCCAGCGGATTATTAAGTGCGAATTAGACGAGTTTTATTGTCTGGCAATCGATGCGAATTGTTTTCTCGTTAACTCACTTTACCTAGGAGCGCTTCGTATTAGAGATGGGTCGTTATTTAGCCCTTAATCGATGTTGTAGAATAGTGTTGTGCACCCTTCGACTAAAAAGTCAATTCTTATTTTTAGTATGAGATTATAATTTTCTTTTTTATTTAGGCGAATTAATAGTTATTTTTTAAAACTATTTTTACGCATCCTACATACTAGGCTATACAAAAAATGTGAAGCAGCCAGTGGGTACAGTCAGTTTGGATTTAAAAATGGGTTTGGCACGAGAGAAGCTATATTTAGTCTACAAACACTGGTCCAGAACTGCCTCGACCGGGGAAGGGATGTATTCATGGTGTTCATTGACTACGAAAAAGCGTTCGACAATGTGAAACATGACCTGTTGATAAGATACATGCAAGACCTAGGACTAGACAATAAAGATATCAGAATAATAGCTAACCTGTACTGGAACCAAACTGCCGAAGTAAGGCTTCAAAATTTTAAAACCACCGAAGACATTGAAATTAAGAAAGGGGTAAGGCAGGGCTGTATTCTCTCACCTATGCTATTTAACCTGTATGTAGAAAGAGCGTTTGCCGAGGTAATGTCAATGTGTACAATTGGTATAAGAGTAAATGGCATCCCAATCAATAATATTAGATATGCCGATGACACAGTAATCTTGGCAGATAACGCTGACGACCTTCAAGCACTTCTGCATATGGTTCAGGAGAAAAGTGAGCACCTGGGCCTAAAAATTAACTCAAAGAAGACCAAGTTTATGGTGGTTAGCAAAAATAACATCCCTGCCACCCCTTTATATCTAAACGGCATTCTAATAGAGGAAGTCACTAAATTTAAATACCTAGGCTGCCTCGTTACAAACAGATGGGATCCAGAAGTCGAGATCAGAAGCAGAATTGAACAAGCTCGATCAACTTTTCTTAAACTTAAAAATTCCTAACGAATAATGATCTCAGCTTTCAACTCAGATATAGAATGGTTAAATGTTATGTCTGGTCCGTCTTGTTGTATGGTGTCGAAGCCTGGACTCTTAAAGTAACCTCGATAAACAGACTGGAGGCATTTGAAATGTGGACTCTTAGAAGAATGTTTAGAATCCCTTGGACAGACCTGGTAAGAAATGAAGAAGTCCTTGGAAAAGCCGGTCTGACTAGCCGTGAACTATTCGACGCCATTAAGAAAAGAAAGACGTCTTATTTGGGACACATCCTGCGTGGTCCTCGTTATGAATTCCAACGTCTTATCCTACAAGGAAAAATCGAAGGAAAAAGGGGAATAGGAAGAAAAAAACTTTCATGGCTCAGGAACATTCGACAATGGACGGGAATACATGACTTTATGTCTCTCCAAAATGCTGCTTTAAATAGAGAAATCTGACAGAATGCAAATGGACGGTCGCCTACGCAGGAATCTGCTTGGCACTTTAAGAAGAAGAAGAATAGTTATTTATTAACAGCGTAATAGAGAGATATCGCTAAACCGAATAACGTGCATGAACGTTAATAAAGCCAGGTGTTATTTCCTTTACGTGAGGTGGTATTAACTCTCTTCATTTATAGTTATCGGATCGGAAAGAATTCTGATCGCGTCGCGTCCGCTATTTAATCTTAAGCTAATTTTGAGTTTAAAACTAAAGGGCTAAAGTGCTTATTTCCAGTGCTTTATTGTTCAACGTCTGCCAATGGGTTTAGGGCAACAAAAGCAACAAATTCTCTTAGGAGGGCTAAGTCGTCATCTGCTGTAAACCTAAGACTCTTTATAGGTTCTTTAGTATTGGAAGAGGTGGAATCCATATTTTGGGCCATATTTATTTAATTAAAACTAATCCCAGCTACTTAAATATCAAATTACCTAATAAAACTAAAGCAATAATTCAAAACAATTCAAACATAACCTAAAATAAAAGATCTCGCCGGCCGGCTCCGGTTGTCAAATACGATAATATGATTACTGACGTTTTCTCGTTATAAAAAAATGACACCTTAATGATATCCTTATAATTCCATTTCATATGCTCAGAAACATGCCTAATGATTTTATCTAGTTATCTCTTGAAAAAAAGTCTTTTAAAAATAAGCGGTTTGCGATCGTCATTTTACTTTACTTGATAGGGAAAGGCGTATCGGCAACGCCGCAACAGCACACCGTCGCGCATCGCGTCGGCCGGTCGCATTTATCTCACTCCGACTTAATAAGATCCTTATGCGATTTACTTCCATACATGTAAATGCCGACCCAAAAGTAACAGTTGCCAGCACGGTATACTGGTGTAGTGCTCAATAATGCCTAAAATGTCTTGAGATTAAATTAAAAAGAATTAATTCCTCTGCTGTTAATGGTTCCATCCCTTGCAAAATTCTTCTTATAATCGGCAGTTTCGAGATTTTGCTTGCAAATCTTACGTTTCGAGTAGGTTTAGAATATTCCATTTGTTTCTGTTCTTCCCAAAGTAAATTCGTTGAATGATTTGGTTTTCATCAAGTCCAATTTCGCTGTCATTAATCAGTAAGGAGAGAAGAATTGTCTTCTTCAGTTGTTTATCATCTGAGCTCCCTTTTAATATTCACTATCGGACCTCTGAGTTTTGTTCCAAAAAATCAGTAGTTGATTCCTCATTATCCAACGTTGCTTTAAAGTTAGGACTCCGTATTGAATATTTTTCACACGTTTTGAAAACGTCGAAATGCCGAAAACGTTGCACTAAGGTACATCGTGCGGCTTCTTGGACACGATGATGACAATGACGGTAAAATTGCAATATTCTTTAACACAATTCTTATAAAATGATGAAATGAGTAAAAAACACAACAGTTACTTAAAAATATCAATTTTATCCATCCCTATTTTATACTACCCTCAGAGTATCCGAAAATAAGTTAAATTTATTACAAACAGATTTAATTTTCATAGTCTTGTATAGACGTAATTCCAAAGCTATTTCTAGCTGCTCAGTGTTCAACTCAGATGTTTTTATCTCCGTGGATTTTTAGTCCAGCGGTTTTTAATTAAAAACAGATATTTCGGGTTTTAAGCTTGCGTTTTACTGCCCAAATATCCGGTCGATTAAAGTTAGAGTCCAACTAAAAATGATTGAGAACGCAATATCAGGGTTCTCTGTAAGTTCACCGTTTAAAATAGGCATTTTTCAAAGTCTATACTTTTCTACAGAATTAATTTCAACCATATTTTATTAAGATTCACTGATCTTCTTACAGTGCCATACTCTACCTCTCGCATGTACTTGTGATGTGTGTCATCAGTGCTTGGTTTGGTACAAGTTTTTCACAAGTACACGGGACCTACACACAAGTACACGGACCTTTATTGCCGAATCCGAACGGCACTATTAGAGAGGCTGTATAAGGCAAATATACTCAAGGTTGTTTGCCATTGCCTTCCTTGAGGTGGCGGCTCGTTGGTCGTTCTATTTAGATAAATAAATATTTTTTATTTAAATAAATAAAGCGACCGTACTGGCTTGGGATCGAACCCAGTATCTTCCGCTCCGCAGATCGACACGCTAACGCTGGTGGAGCTACGGCAGGCCGCCTGACTGATCACATAGTCCTAATTGCCAATAGTCCGGAAGAACTACAACATATTTTCGCATATCGAAGATTTGGCAACATTCTTAAGACACATGTCACATAGTAAACTTTAACAATGAAATTTTTTGGGCATTTGTGGGAAGCTGTGTTTTGAATAATAAGCTGTATTATATTTAAATCTATATTTATGATTGTCAATATTCCTAGCAAAGAGGATGAAGCTAAAAATTTCCTAGACAATAAGAATAAAAATTATGGCGCCACCTGAAGATTAAAAATTAGACAATTTTATGAAAAATATTTAACAATTATTATGTTCTATTTTTTCTTATTCTTTTCTTTTTTACTTTTGTTTCCTTTACTATTTTTCTTTATTTTTTCTCGAAATCTTGGGTAAGGAAATATTCAAATGCAGGCAAGTGAATCACCATGATGTCACAGAAACAACACTATCCATAGTTGTTTGGAAATCTAGGTTCCATCAGTATGTCTGTGTAAAAGTTTTTACTTAATGCAATGGTAAAATGTGTTTTTTTTTCATAAAACTAAGGTTAATTTTAATAAAAAAAAATCACATTTTAGCTTTTGTTAAAATAAATTCTTCTACACAGGCTGTGAGATTGGTCTTTTAATCTTTTTTATCTTTTGGTTCAATAATTTTTGTATTATTAAGCTCAATCTTTTTAGCCAACCATACCAATAGGTATGATAGGCTATTAGCACAGAATATCTAGCTACGCAACAGAAGCCTCGTTACATGTATAAAATTGTAGGTAGCAAAAGGAGACAGACTTTTAAAGCCTGTCTCCAAATCAGATATTTTGATGCGGTAGTTTCGCTACTACATAATAGAGGGCAATAAATTTAAAAGAAAACAGTTTTCTACAAACAAAATTTAAAAGAATTTTGTGCAGTGTTGCCATTGTGTAATTCATATCGTAATATCACAAAGCCTACCTTCAAATTTGCTACATCATTTAAACATATTAAAATAGATCAGAGCTGTTTTTTTCAATTTGCCATGTTAGTTGGAATTAAAATTATGAGCTTAATTTACAATCACTTCCTGACGTTTGATTGTACAATGAACCTGAAATTTTCATTGTAATTCGGCGACAATATGGGTCAGCATTGTTCTACTATTGACATACCACTTCCTGACGTTCGATTGTGTTCATACCAAGTTCATATCGTATAATCAGGAAAAACGGCGTTAGCGATGGCTGCGTGAAATGAATATCGCTAACATTTATATATAAATTTATGGGAAATGTCATCGATCGTCCTTTTCCAGCCAATGAGACTTGCTTTTTTCGGTATCATACGGTATTTGGATATACTATTTTTTCATGATTAATAATCACAGAATCGTAGCTAGATATTCTTGTGCTATTAGATCGGCAAAAAAATGTTTTTAATTTCACTCAAATGAGTGGCTTGGGTCATAAATGACCTAAATACAAAATATTTTCATGGTGTCTGTCTCTCTGTTCGTCTGTCTGTCTGTCCGTCTGTAACACGATAACTCAAAAACCGCTGAACCGATTTTAATCAAATTTGGCACAAAAGTACTGTGGCACCCGAGAATCTGGCCATTAGTTTTTGGTGGGGGTGGGGGGTTGGTAAGCGGGTATGGGAGGGAGTTAAAAATTTTAAAAAATCGTAACTCCAAAATTACAGTAGCTAGCGAAACGCGGTTTTCAAATTAAGATTAGGAATAATATTTGCAACAAAATTTGTAATAACATCAAAATCAGTCAAAGTCGCAGTTTTCGAGATATTAACATATTTTAGTATGGGCGGCTATACGTGCCTCCCAGCGCCAATTTTTTTATATCGTTTTATTTCTTCGTACTAATTCGACCAATAAAGCACCGGAAAAGGGAAAAATAAAAGAAAAAAATCTTTTTCAGAGAAATCGAAAGGTAATAGGAACAAGCTGAGATCATAAATCACTAGTAATAACCGTTTCCGATAAAGAAAATAGGAGTAAACCGCCGCTAATTTTGCCAAATTGGTCTGTAGCGACCGATAATCGACCATTGCCTTGCCACCAGGAATAGTAAACCCGATTTAGCGCTAGGGAGTTCCTAAATAAAAGAAAAACAAGAATTGATTCCCGATTTGTATCGACCTTTTGGCTCAATTTTAACTCGATTTTTGATATTCTGCATTGAATACTCAGAAAGATGACAGATAAAAGGAAGTACTTGTTAGCTATATTGTAGATTTGTATAAATGATTGATTATTTGATTCTTTTTTTAATGTCGCCTTCTAAAAGTCTGGGAGAAATCAAATTACAATCTTCATTATCATCATCATCATTCTCAGCTTATTTAACCATTTCCAATTATGGTGTAGCCTCCCTCACATATTTAGGCACTCTCTTCAAGAGAGTCTCTTGGTAGTTGGGCCCACTGCTGTCTATTGTTGGCTATGCGGGCCCAAGTTATCCCTGCTAATTTTCTATTAAAATCTTAGGTTTGGTCTTCCTCTAGGTCTCTTAATTCCTCGTCGATACCATGCTGTAATTTTTGTGGTCCATCTGTTATCTGTTCTTCTTGCCAGGTGTCCTGTCCATTGCCATTTGAGGGACTTGACTCTATGAATGATATCTATTACCTGGGTCTTTTGTCGTATCCACTCTATTCTTTTACGCTTTTCGCTCTTGGTTATTGCCAGCATATTTCGTTCCATTGAGCGTTCTGCGACCTGCAGTTTTCTTATGATATCCGTTTTAAGTATCCAGATTTCGCATGCATAAGTCATGACTGGTAGTACACATTGGCCGAATGTTTTCTCCTTTAGATAAATTGGCATTCTAGATTTAAATAAGATTGAGTTTATTTCATAAGTATACAGACCGGAACACCGTAATAGTAACATAGGCAGAACCGGACGAATTAGCGTATACCCGTCCGCCGGATAAAAAGCAGGCGAAAAAATGCGATAAAATAAAAAGAGGTAGATATGTGATAAGAATGTTTCAGAATTTGTATTTATTCGTGTTTTAATAGCCAAAACGAACACTTAAATTCTCGCGACAGTTCTCGTGTAAAATTTATTTTTTAAGTAAAATAATGGATGTTTACGAAGTTCGTGAGAAAATTCAAATTGTAAAATGGTATTTCCAAAATAAGTCTTATCGGGATATACAAACAATTTTTCCACAAACTTTTCTAAACAGGGCAATTCTATCTTTACCTACTATATCAAGAGTTATTAATAATTTTGAAACACATGGGTGCGTGTCCCCACAAAAACACAAGAAGCTTGATGTGTTGATTAATGAAGAACAGAAGTTAAAGCAAGTGTTTAACTGTTTAATTAGTGGATATGGAACTATTTTGTGGCCCGCTAGATCACCAGATCTTTCTCCCAATGATTTCTTTTTGTGGGATTATGTAAAACCCAAAGTGTATGGTCATAATAGAGCTAATAATCTGGATGAGCTTCAAATAAAAATACGAGAGGCTTTCCAAACTATTAGCTCTAATATGTTAGCCAATGTCAGACGGGGATTTTACGACCGCCTAGGCTTCTGTCTAGCACAAGAAGATGGTCTTTTTCAACACTTTTTGTTTTGGCTTGTAAACACACTCAAATAATAAAGACTTAAGTATTTTTATTTTAAATGTTACCTTAAGTGAAGATAAACACTACAAAAATGTAAATCATAAATACTCGGCACTCCTCGCGTCGTATTCCTAGTCTGTCACGACCGACTCGTCCAAGCACAACTGCAACTGCGTACTGCCTGACTAGCCGACTAGCCGGCAGTGAATCTCGAGTACGAACGCAAATTGGGTAAACGTAAATTCGTCCGGCAACTTGCTATGTTACTAGTAGCCTGGTCTTCTTTGTATACTCATGCTAACTTAATTCTTTCGTTGATTTCTTGTAGTAGAGAGCCCGAGCTGTGTATTATTTGTCCCAAATATATATATTCTTCTACTATTTCCAGTGTTGTCTTATTTATTAGAATGTCTTTTCTGTCTACTAGTTCGTTGTACATTACTTTAGTTTCCGCCAAAATCCGCCAATACAGCGAATGTTGTGCATAGAATTAAAGTATGGATCGCTAAGACCTCGAACACAGACACACTGACGGCCAGGTCGCACCAGCCACGCGGCTGCTACCTCTAAAACCATTAAATCAAATGATACAGCGCACACTAACGACTTGGCCGTTGGCTGGTCGTTGCGACCAGTAAATTGTACTAAAATATTATTATTTTCTGCCGGTTATTGCCGGTTTTCTTCCAAATTAATATTTTTTCAGATGAAATCCTTCCAATTCAACGCAAAATATTTTATTTTCTATAAGATTGTAGCATTTTCATTTTCCAAATGCCACTTTGTTTTATTATAGACGGTATTTTATTATTGTATCGATATTCTTTTTACATTTCTACAACACCTAAATTTCGGAACGCTCTCTATCGAAAATATTGGATCGTAACCTGGTGTATCGACAAGACGGGAAACGTCAAAATCGCCACCTCGGATTTGGCCGTTACCGAGGTCACTGTGCCATTTTGAGAATTAAATTTATTTGGCTGGTATTTTTCACAATATGGGAAAAATATTGTGATTTTGTTATCCTATAGATGGTTGAAGGTCCCATATAGCTTTTGATTATTGAGATTTTAGTGGATCTATAGTTTTGGTAAGATTTTCTTTGACATTCCATTCGGTAGAAAAAAACCTTCACATGCCTTTCTTTTTAGATTCCAGTTTTTGATGAGGAGTGTCCAGCCCTCATTTGAGAAGAAATGTTAAATAATTATTGATTGTGTGCCTTCACAATGAGGTAAATTAATACCTTTGTAAATTTTTCGAGTTTTTTAAAATGTAAGGTTAACTAATACCGCATTTCTTTTTAGGTTTTTCTACGTTTTTCTACGGTTTTCTACGTTTTTCTACGTTTTTCTACATTTTTCTACGTTTTTCTTTGGATTTTTCTGCAAGTATTTCTAGATATTTTTCTAGACGTTTTTCTACAGCTTTTCTACATTTGTGTCTAGAAGTTTTTCGCAAAGTTTTTCCACAAGTTTTTCTTACGTGTTCAGTCACCGAAGTAATCAGTAGCAGCCTGTTCGGTTCGATTTCAGCCCTGCACCCCTCTGAGAAGAAGTTGGATGTTATGATGGTTCTGTATTATTAAGAAGATCCTTTTTTTAGTATAATTTGGTATACAAGGTCAGTATATTTTTTTTATAGTAAACTAAACTTTTATTAATTTGATTTTAAATAATCATTAGTGTGTTAAGAAATTAACCATTCTTAACATTTCACATTTAACCGGTTAAGTACTTGCCTTCAGCATTACTTTAACCCTTAATTTATAAAACTGTTACATTTTATTATTTTTTTAACACTTTAAGTATTTGCTTTCAGCATTGCTTAAATTTTACTTGTATTTAATTATTAAAATAACCATGTTATATTGATTGATTATTCAGATTTAACATCTATTTATGTTAACCTTTTATATAATTACGATCTTTGACCTGTAAGGGCAATCTTGGATACAGCTTTTCAACTTTTTCCCTTAACTATATAGAAACAAAAAGGTTCATCAATCTTCGTAATAAATCAATTAAAATTTAGATATTTAATATTCGAATAAAACCAAGACCATCTCTAAAAGTATTCTTTTTATATTATAATTGTTTGAATAATATCTGAAAAGACATAATTTAAAAATCTTTTAATTTTTTAAAAGTTTCTTAAATATAGTTCTTGTATATTAATGTATAAAGTTCTTGTATGTTAATGTACAAATGTACAAATTTTCTTATTTCAGTTTGTACTATCCTTTGTAGTATTAGCATCTTTTTGAAATAAGTGGCGCCCTTTGGTATGCAGGTATAGGTGGGTATCATATTTTTAGCCAAGTGCAGAAGCAAAAGCTTGTTCCCACCGCCTCCTATAAGAGTAGCCGTTCGCAATATTTTGACTTAAATTTTCAATAAAAGGAAAGTTTATGTCACAAGATATAGTGTTTTAGTGTGGTTTTTGCACACGTGCAGAAAATCCAAAGAAATAGTATACAGACTGGATCAAAGGGAAACTTAAATCTAGTCCCTTTTTTTATGAAAGGTTTATTCTAGTAAAAATTCAAAAAAAAATTATATGGCATACCTACTCTATTTATGGTTGGTATGATACCTGTTATTATACCTTCGAGTTTCGATGTTAAAAAATAAAAAAATCATATTTAAAGATTTTCTACAGCCACTTGTTATTTTTTGATTAAATTAGTTTTTTTTTAGTTGTATTGTAGTCATGTACAAGGTGGACAACTGTATTTTAAATATTATATTTAATTTAATGTTTTTCAAACAGGACCCATTAGACTATATTTTTACTAGGACTAATTCAATACTCTATACTAACACAAATATCAAGAAAAAGAGTTAAAAAATTAAATATTTCTGTTTTTTTGTATATAAATAAGTCATAAATAAATCATTTGTTTTCAATTCTTAAGAACAATACTATTTTTGTTCTTTATTGCGACCATTTGACGGCCAGATGGCCCAAATTGCTTCAAAAATATTCTATTCAGTTTTGTCTCCGCATATCGTAGTTCTTTTGTGATTTTCGCTCGGTATGGCTTTGAAGAAACATTACTTTATTTAATATTAGAACATTTAATAAGCCCATGAATAGGAAGTTCGCTTTTTAGTTAACTCGGATATTTTAACATTTCTGAAAACAACATTTTCTAATTGGTAAAACGTAAAAAGAGTTAGATCTGACAGCCCTGCCGAAACTGATCGTTCATCTGGCCGCATCTATGTACGATATATATCCGACCAACCGACTGCCAGGTCGTTGCGACCTGGCCGTCAGTGAGTTTGAGCCCTAAGTGAATTTATAAAAAAACATTACAAGTAATTGGTTGTTCGTTATTTTTCCAGTTCCAAATTTGTATCGATAAAACTATTGACTACTAACTTTTAGATTTTTCTCTATTTTCCTGTTCAAAACCTATTGAAATGGATCGAATAGCGAAAACGTTCGAAAACTTTGAAAATAAGAGCGTGTGAAATAAGGAGTTTGCGAAAAGAGACGCAAAATCAATAGAGATGCAATTCAAACACTTTGCCGTAACTGTTAAATTTGAATTGGCGCCATTTTATGGCGGAAGTTGTTATTTGAGTAAATAGTTCAGACCGTTTAACAGCTGCAAGTGAGGTCGAAATCGACCAAGTTTCCAACTGGAATTGTAAATTTATTTGGGAATACTAAACAAATTTCCAGGCGCACGATATTCCACACAGGGTTGTAACTTTTCCTAAGCCCGAATATTAAAAAAGTACTTTATAAAGAGTTAATTAAAGTTCTTTGACATTTGAGGGTTTTACAAGATATTATACAGGGTCCGGCAAAAGTGCGTCGGGCATCTGTAGCTCCTAGAATAAAAAACTTGGGAATTTTGTTTTGAGTGAAAACATAAAGTATGTACTGGGATGTATTTCAGGAAAATATTTTAACTTTTATGGGTGGCTCAAAAAAGTGTAAGTGGATTGGGATATTTTTTTTTAATAGTTACATAATCCTAAGATATGAATAAATATATTTTGATAGTTTTAGAGACATTAATAAACAAATAAAAAATATATATTTTTCAGCCTTTCTTAAACTAATTATAAAAAAATATTAAAAATACAAGAACTGTCCTAAAATCAAAACTATATTAGGTATTTACTTTACATAGTCTGTATTTACTTTGCTATAAATATGGTAATCGTAAATCATACAGGATGTTGAATATTCTAAGCCAATCTTTCTAAAATATTATAAAATAATTTTTCTTCGTTTATTTAAAAGGAACACCCTGTATGTTATTTTTTTAGTAGATGGAGAATTAAAAAACGAACATTTATTGTATTTTGAGTATTTCAAAATTTTTAACGGTATTGCAGATATTCGCGGTTTTATATTTCATATGGCATTTTCCACAGTAAATTTTTATCAAAGCCACCCAATGATTTTTCTCTGGTATTTTACCGTTGAATGAGCCATATGAAATAATATTGCGTGTATCTGCGAAACCATTAAGCATTTTTTGATTCTACTATAAGAAATGACCGCTATAGGTTGAAAATTAAAAAAAAATCTATGGATGAAAAACTGGTACGTTTATCATTTATTTACAATTAAGTATTATTATACGTATTCTTATATATATTGCATCTTTCTAATTATTCAATACATTTCTGTTAAAATACATTATACTTATATTTAAAATATTACTATTAATACCGTATTCGTAAAAGCTGTCATCTATAATTTTCATATTTTCTGTCCCTGATGGTATTGTCCCGGGCCAAAAAAATGAGGTAATGACCTGGAAAAATGGCAGGCAAATAAAGTAGCGAGATATGGTAATGTTTGCAGTATACTTTTCGGATATCTTTTACGAGACCTTTCAACGACACAAGATTTGCCGTTATTATGTAATAACATTACCATATTATTATAAGGAATAAAAAATACATTTTGTACTCTTTCTTTCTCTCTTCTTTTCAGTTCAAGTTTGTTTTTCTTGTCACGAATCCATTTTATGTTAAAATTTCGCATTTTATCTCCGATTTGTTTAAGGTTTTTGTCAATAATTGGAACAAAATAGGGACTGTTTTTATCAACAACACACACCGGGTGAGAATTTAAAAAGGTAGCAATCAAGAAAATCCCTTAGAAGGCCTACACATGTTCAACATGGTTGAGCCCATAGTTGGAACAACGAAATTGAATATTACCTCCATATTACCTAATTTCACAATATATCTATCTATAATCATCAAGTCTTGTTAAAAAAAGTTTTTCTTCTTTTACTTATTTGACATCTAGTCGATCTGGTAATTTTAAGATTGCCTCTGTAGGAGGTCTTGGGAGATTGACTGCCAACTGTCTTTCCATCTTAGTATATTATTTATACATTTATTTACTGTTTCCCATAATAATTCACCTCCCTCAAGGCTTCTCATCAAGTTCGTTTCAGTGAGATCCAGTCCACTCTCCTTCTTAAAATGATCTCTCTCATCCTTCCATCTTGGACAGGAGAACACATATGTTCAACGTCGCCTATTTGACCACAAAATAAACATGATTCAGAGCTTGCCCGCCGCATCTTATAGAGGTATTTTTGGAAGCACCCGTGTCCAGACAGCATTTGTGTTATGTGGTATCCCACTTCACCATATGGTCTGTCAATCCATTTTTTGATGTTGGGTATACGTCTCCAGGTTTTCCTGGCTATTTGTTTGAGCTCTCCCATGTATCTATACGCTCGTTCATGAGCTAATAAGTGGATAGGAGGAATGCCCGCAATGACACCAACTGCCTCAGTAGATACAGTTCTGTAAGCGCTACAAACTCTAATACATAATTTTCGCTGCAGAGCTGTTATCTTTCGCTTTGTTTTTATTTTGTCCATTGCCTTACACCATACAGGAGCTGCATATAACAATTGAGAATGTATTACGCTTACAAGAATTTTACGCTTTGGTGACCTAGGGTCCCCTATGTTCGGCATTAGTTTTGATAATGCAGCAAGAGCATTTCCGCTTTAGTAATTGTTTGGGTAACATGTTCACAGAATGTTGTTTTACTATCTAACCAGACTCCGAGGTATTTTACAACATTCTTAGGTACGATCAAAGTTCCCTCAACATCGAAAAGAATTGAGTAGTAAACCCATGGGTAAGAGACGGAAAACTCTCCGGGAAAACCTCCAAATAGATGGAAAGACAGTTGATGACATGCGTTTTTTGTGTGTGAACCATTATCTTTTTCTATGCCTACCCCATCTCACTACGTACTGTATTCCACATTGGTTGCCTGATATTTGTGTTAAAATGTAACACACCATGCTCTATTATATATATTCATCGAGGTCACCTTCTCTATGATGATGCCCATTAAAAGATTGAATAAGAAGGGATTACAGCTGTTTCCTTGTCTAATGTCTCCTGGTGTTGGTATGTCTCGTGTTCGGTATGTCTTGGTATGTCTCGATTATTCCCTGCTTTCACTTGAGTTGTGTTATCGATATTTAGCTCTCTGATGATTTTCACAATATTATCAGGCCCTTTTTTCTCTCTAAAAAATTATATCTAAAACATGTTTTAATCGCCGAAATAAAAAAGAAAATCATACGTCGTTAGTGTTAAAATATTGTACAACCCCTATATCAGACAAAACTTACGTCAACATCATTAGTGCCTACGCTCCCACCCTTGACGCTAAAATTGAAGATAAGGATAAATTTTACCAAGCTTTACAAAATGCCCTTCAACGAATTCCAAAGCACGAACGAATCATCTTGCTAGGTGACTTTAATGCCCGTGTAGGCAAACAACAGGAAATATGGCCTGACGTATTGGGAAAACATGGAATGGGAAACGCAAATAGCAATGGTGAACGCTTATTAACAACATGCGCAGAGTATAATCTTTGCATCACCAATACGTGGTTCATGTTGAAGGACAAGTTTATAGGTACCTGGAAACATCCTAGATCAGGCCACTGGCATCAATTGGACCACATAATCGTTCGAAGGACGCATCTAAAAGATGTTAGGCTCACAAAAGCTAGAGTAGATGCCGAATGCGGCACTGACCACCGACTTTAATTTCAAAATGAAAATCCAGTTAAAACCCAAACATCCACGCTGTAAAAGCAAAACAACATGACCAGATTGAACGTACGGGGTCTAGAAAACAACAATACCGCCGACGCCCTCCGGGAAGCCATCAAAGAATCACTTCCACCGATAACTTCAATCTCAGTATTGGAAGCTGAACAAGGCTGGACACAATTAAGGGATGCGATTCATAAAACCAGCGAAGCAGTACTGGGAAAGTCGAACAAAAAGAAACAACCAGACTGGTTTGACGAAAATCAACCGCATATACAGGCTTTGTTGGAACAAAAGCATAGAGCATATCAAGCCGTCACTGCAAATCCACATAATCCAAGACTGGTAGACAACTTTAAAGCAGCCAACAACACGCTTCGAAGAGAACTGCGCCAAGTAAAGGATAACTGGTGGTCACAAAAAGCGAATCAGATTCAAGAGTACGCCACGCATCACGATTATCGTAAATTCTTCGAGGCTGTAAAAGAAGTATACGGCCCAACTAAGAAGGTAAGCTGTCCAATCATGGCTCAAAATGGCGAACTTCTAAAAGAGGAAGAACAAATTAGAAATCGCTGGAAAGAACATTACAGCCATATCCTTAACCAAGAAAACAACCCCAATATGGAAGCATTAAACACAATACCTCAGTATAACAGCCTCGATGTATTAGACATCCCAATAACAGAACAAGAAATAAAGACCTCCATAAAACAGCTTAAAAGCAACAAATCAGCTGGCTGTGACGATATTCCGGCGGAAATCTATAAGTGTGCAAGTAAAGAACTTATTGGTCATCTAAAGGCTCTCTTTGATGTCGTATGGGAAAGCGGAGAGGTACCTCAGGATTTTCGCAATGCGAATATAGTGAATATATTTAAGAACAAAGGAAGTGCATCAGACTGCGGAAATTACCGGGGAATTTCGCTATTGGCTATCGGCGGAAAAATTCTTGCAAAAATAATGTCAAACCGCCTGCACCCACATATAGAAAAAATTCTTCCAGAATCGCAAACGGGTTTTCGTACCAACCGCGGCACCGTCGATTCCATATTTTCCATCCGTCAACTACAGGAAAAAGTAAAAGAGCAGCAGTCTAAACTTTATGTTGCATTCATCGATCTAACAAAAGCCTTCGACTCTGTGAACAGAGAAGCGCTTTGGGCAATTATGGAAAAGTTCGGGGTACCCAACAAATTTCTTACAGTGTGTAAAAGCCTCCATAACAACAACAAGTCAAGAGTGTCACATCATGGATCACTGAGCGACCCATTCCTAACAAATACAGGAGTTAGGCAGGGATGTGTCTTAGCGCCTCCTATTCAACATATTCATGGCAGCGCTCTCCATTATAGTGGACAGCAAACTGCAGGAGAGAGGATTGGGCATTAGATACAGATATGACGGCGTCTGTTCAACATAAAAAGACTCAGGGCAAAAACACGTACAAAATTTATCACAGAACTTCAATACGCTGACGACTGCGCTCTAGTTGCAAACACGGTACAACAATTACAAGAAATGTTGAACACATATACCTGGGCATACGAGGCTTTGGGCCTTAAGCTGAACATCGGCAAAACTAAAATCATGTGCACTCCCCCGGAAGATCACAACAATGCTATAAAAATCGGAGAAGAACTATTCGAATATGTGGCGGAATTCAATTACCTTGGCAGTTTGATTTCGGAAAAGGCCAATATTGACTCTGAAATTCAGCACAGGATTAGTAGCGCCTCAAGAGCATTCTGGAAATTAAAAGACAGGGTTTTCTACAATCATGACTTGAGTACAAAAACAAAACTTGCAGTATACCGAGCAATTATAATCCCCACCATGATATATGGGAGCGAAACCTGGGTGCCTTACCGCCGACACATGAACGCATTGAACAAGTTGCAACAGAGACACCTTAGACAACTCTTAAGAGTCCGGTGGTTCCATCATGTCTCAAACGTATCGGTCCTTGAAAAATCTAACTGCGAGAGTATTGAAGTCATGGTCACAAAATCCCGCTTAAGATGGGCTGGTCACGTATGCAGAATGCAAGAAAACCGCATACCAAAATCTCTGCTTTACGGTGAGCTTGTGGACGGTAAGAGGAGGCCGGGTGGACAACTGAAAAGATACAAGGACATTTTCCACGAAAATTTAAAGGGAATTAACATGCAGAATGAGTGGGAAAAAGCAGCTCACAATAGAACTCAATGGAGAAGGGTTGTAAACTCAGTTAACAGCGGCAACCAAAAAGTAGAGAGACAACAAAGCAATGAGATTTTTGAATGTCCGGAGTGCGGTAGGCATTTGTAAAACATTCAAACTTATCTATATCACAGCACTTAAATATCACAGATTTGTGGTTAGGGAACAGATATTTTACCACTTTCTCCATTGCTATCATGGAGAGATTTGGTTGAGGGGGAAAACCGATCATCCCTTTCATAACAATTTTATATCCATTCCCAAATATATCACAGTCAACTCCTGACCAGGCTATTAAAATCTGAGCGTTCCACTAAACAAGAGAATTTACCGTTATTTGATATTCAGTTTACAATTTGATTTAGTAGATCAATATTCTCTCTCTAAAAGGAACGAAATCTGTATAGATTATTTAAGCATACAAAAGCAAATACAGGAAAATATAGCGTGTAAAGTTGCACGCTTGCTGAATCGGTTCCACTAGGATACGTTTAGTTAGCTCACTGGAAAGTATATGATATGAATCACTGGTTACTGGTTAGTTATTGTCACCAAGTCATATATTTAGGCGTGTATCGATATACTCCGTAGAATTATCTGAAATCAAGCGATTCACTGAGCGAGTAGTCAGATACCTATGCCCAATCAGAGATTATTATGTTTAAATATTTTCCAATAAATTTGAAAAGTAGCAATCGGCAATATCTCTTGTAGAAAGCTAATATCAGAAAGATCTTAAATACAGTTGGAGGATTCATAATATGTTCAAATAAAGCTAATGTTAAGAATGGTAAATAATAGAGTTAAAACATGTGAATTTTCCTACATTGATTTCACTGTACAGATATTACAGTTTGTAATTTTTAGTCCATCTCTAATAATTATCATTATGTTTCTTCTTCAGACCCAATAGGCCACAGACCTAAATTTAAATTACAAAATATTTGTCCGCTTTAACCCCAAAACCGAGATGATTTCCATTAAAGTAGGCGTCGTCTTGTCGGTAAAATTCACAGAAAATAATGAAATTAAGGTTATGGTCTTCTGGAAAGAGCCCTTGAGTCCTTTGGCTTGTTTTCAGCACCGGAACAAAATATTTAATATGTATTATAAAAAATTAGTAATTCGTTTACGGTCTCCGAATTTGCCTTTTTTATTAAGAAATACGCGCATATTATTCTTTAATTATGTTTTGGGGTTAATTAAGAATTCCAGTTTCTTCCGCTAGAGTTGTTTTAGAAGGCAATGAGGCGACTGAAGAAAGCTGGGAATTTTGGTTACGAAATAAATATTTTAGATTATAATTAAATTAATTTATTATATAAAAATATCCTTAAATTAATTATTACTAAATGACTAGAGATGAGTAAATTTTTTGTTGAAAACGAAAAAAAAATTCCTTACCTCTATGTCATTCTTTTTTTTCCACATATTTAAAGTTACTATGCAGGGTTGTTCACCACATACGACACGGAGTGTTGTAGCTAAACGATTAGATGTTTGCAAATTGCAAGTTTTGGGTTCGTTGAAGGACGTATTGAAGTATTTCTATTTACCAAATTTTGTGTTGCAATAATAAAAATTATACTACCTTATAACAGAGTGTCTAAAAATTTATTTTAAATAATTACTAGCTTTAAACGGCAATAACTTGTTTAATTTAAATGGAACACCCTGTACATTTTATGAGAATCAGATGCACAATTTAATTGTCTATCAAATTATGCTTTACCATTTTTACCTATCTCTTCAAGTTTTCGTAGAAAATGCATTTTCTTATAATTTAGACCTCATTTATCAATATACCCATGGAATATTGACATTTTAGATTGTTTTTAATGCAACAAATGTATAAAATGTACAGGTGCTAAAAACGATAATATTACTAGCCCATTTGTATACAAAAAGATAACTATTTAAATCTTTATAAAAGAGTATACCATTAATTAAATATACCACCATTATTTCCGCCCAAATATTAATTAAATACATATTTCACTGTCTTTTGTTAATAAATTATTCTAAATAAATGTGGATTTGAATCAGAAATCAACATAATCATAAGTTATGCAAATCCACTTTAACAAATATTCAAACATTTTTTTTTTATTTTTTAAGGTAATAAACGAACTATATCGACAATATTAGTATCTATACTCGTTAAAAATTTGTTACATCTTTCAAAATAATCTAAAATGTCAATATTCCATGGGTATATTGATAAATGAGGTCTAAATTATAAAAAAATGCATTTTCTACGAAAACTTGAAGAGATAGGTAAAACATGGTATAATACAGTTTGATAGACAATTAAATTGTGCATCTGATTCTCATAAAACATACAGGGTATTCGATTTAAATTAATCAAGTTATTACATATATACATTTTTAGACACTCTGTATAAGGTAGTATAATTTTCATTATTGCATTGCAACATGTAATAAACAGAAATACTTCAGTACAATATTTGGTTTTAAAAACTTAAATACGCCTAGAGAAATAAAGCATTAAAAGTATTACTCTATTTTGACAAAAACCTAAATATTTCAGAAACGGTAAGAATAAAGTGGGATAAACCTTAATCAAACTTTGTTTTAATCGTAGAAACTAAAAATATAATAATATACAGGGTGTTCCATTTAAAAAATGCAACTTTGATGTTTTTTATATATGTGGGACGTATCTTGTAAAAATATTTTTAGATTGTAGCTCTAATAACCCTTCAATGAACCCAAAACTTACAATTTGCAAAAATCTAATCGTTTAGCTACAATACTCCGTGTCGTATGTGTGGAACAATCCTTTTTATTCATCCACTGGGAAAATAAGTCCAAAAAAATTTCACTGCCTTCTGTGCTATCTGTATTACCTAACAAAGTATGCTCTCTTCCTAAGACAAATTTATCTTGAAACTTAATTTCCTCCACGAAATGAAATGAAACCGTTTAGTTGTCGCATTT
Organism: Sitophilus oryzae; assembly: GCF_002938485.1. Lineage (NCBI taxonomy): Eukaryota > Metazoa > Arthropoda > Insecta > Coleoptera > Curculionidae > Sitophilus > Sitophilus oryzae. The sequence goes on along the minus strand of NW_022146108.1, from coordinate 3,314,013 downwards.
CCTTGCGTTTAGGCGCGTTATGTTTTGATTAAAGGCGAATCTAACAACGTTGTAAAATGCAATTTGGTCGAATTGTTTTTGAGATATCGCGCCATCAGCACGGCGAAAGCGTCAAAACTGGCCATTTTTCTTTTTACTGGCGACGATAAAACTTTATTTCTCTACATAATCCGCTTGTATTGTTCGAGTAAAATTACGTTTATGGTGATAGTTTATATACGGGACGTTTTGCAAAAAAACAACCTAACGTGTAGGAGTATACAGGGGGTATCTTAAAAGTCCATTTCGCTAGTCCGAAAAAGTAGCAAAATAAGCGTTCGGCATTTAACGTTTTATGTAAAACTGGCGAGGTATTTTTACACAAATGAAGAAGGAAATTAAAGATAAAGGATTATACTATATCCGTATTGTAGCATATTTTTAGACAACTTCTTTGTTTTTACGATTTTGATGGTCAAACATCAACAAAATATTCCTTATGTTTGGACTAAATTTTCTCGAAAATAAAGATATAATTTAAAATTCCGTTACAATACGGAAATAGATTGAAGTTTTGTGATATATAATTTATATAGTTTTGCAACAAATTGCTCGCTATTTTATGGCAAATTCTGAAGCTCTCCAAATCTTAATCAAGTCTTAATTAAAGTACGTGTGTTTGGAATTTTGGGTGTGGCTTCACACGACAGGGTCGGGCTAAGCCTTAAGCAGATTTCTGAAATATAATATATATTTCCTTCGGCCACACACCCGCTTTACCCGACCCCTGATAGCGACTCGAAAGTACTGAGTAATAGACTCTTAAGTGTCACGGCTGATAGTACATATTAGTCGAATGTTTTCTTCTTTGGATAGAGTGGCGTTGTAGATTTGAATATGATTGAGTTTCTTCCATAAGTACTCCATGCTAACTTAATACTTCTGTTGATTTCTGGCAGTAGAGATCCAGAGCTGTGTATTGGTTGTCCCACTGTTTTATTTATTAGAATGTCTTTTTTGACTACTAGTTTGTTGTACATCACCATAGTTTTTGCCAAAGTATGATGTTTTGCCAAACTATGTAAATGTCTATGAAGCTATCCCCAAAACCCAAGACAGACCTATAGGCATCCAGGTTTTCTCGGCTGTGAGATCTGCCACGGTACCCTTCCGTAGAAGATTCAGCTTCAGAAAGGCTAAATGGGCGGACTTTACCGAGGAATTGGATAAGGCAATCAAAAAGGTCGACGCTACACCTAATCACTACACGGACTTTGTGGACACCCTGCGCAAAGTATCAAGAAAACATATTCCAAGAGGTTGTAGACAAAACTGTATCCCAGGGCTGACTAGTAACACGAAGGACATACTAACCAAATATGAAGAGCTATATTCCAAGGACCCCTTTAGTGATGAAACAATAACATGCGGAACAACTCTGATGACCACACTTAGCGAGACAAGTGGATAGAGTCCCTAGAAAGGATGGACATGAAACACAGCAGTAAGATAGCATGGAACCTCATCAAGAAACTTGATGGTGACCCCAAACAAACCCAAGAACCATCTAAAGTAACAGCCAATCAAGTAGCCCACCAACTCCTACTAAATGGAAAGCCAACGACAAAAGGTCAGAAAGCACGACTGCATCGAGATATCCGCAGTGAGAATAGATATTTTGGTTCTCCTTTTACAATAAAGGAACTCAACGATGTCATAAACACGCTGAAAAAGGGAAAAGCTGCCGGAGTCGATGATATGTGCGTCGAACAAATCAAACATTTTGGGCCAGACACAAAAGAATGGCTCTTACAACTCTTCAACCACTGCCGAGAGAATTTCAGGATACCAAAGCTCTGCGAACAGCTACAGACCAATCTCGCTGCTGTGTCATCTATTTAAACTATATGAAAGACTGATACTAAACCGAATTAACAACGTCGTCGATTTAAAAATAATACCCCAACAGACTGGCTTCAGACCTGGTAAATCATGCACCAATCAGGTCTTAGCGCTCACAGAGCATATAGAAAAGGGATATGAAAACAAAGTAATTAAGGGGCTGGCCCTTGTCGACCTAACCGCTGCCTATGACACCGTCAACCATCGCAAAATGCTGTCAAAAGTATATAACACAACAAGAGACTACCAATTAATGAAAATAATAGAATCACTCCAGCAAAACCGTCAATTCTATGTCACCCTTGAAGGTAAAAAAAACCGCTGGAGATACCAAAGAAACAGCCTAGCCCAGGGAAGCGTGCTGGCTCCGATTTTGTTTAATATCTACACCAACGACCAACCAGCACCGGAAGACACAAAACACTTTGTATACGCTGACGACCTGGGCATTACGGCTCAAGGAAGAACCTTTGAAGAGGTTGAAGCAAGGTTAGAGAGCGCTTTAAACGCCATGTCTGCCTACTATGAGCTGAACTCCTTAAAACCAAATCCTTCTAAAACACAGGTCTGTGCATTCCACCTTCACACAAGACTAGCAAACCGCAAACTTAAGGTCGCCTGGAACGGAGAGATCCTTGAACACACAAATAAACCTGTGTACCTTGGAGTCACACTCGACAGATCTCTAACCTACAAACACCACTGCGAAAAAAACCGTCAAAATTTTTTTTTGTTTCCATTTGATTCTCGGTCTACCCCTTCTTCTCTTTCCACCTATTTCACGTTTCATTATCATACTAGGAATTCTTGCTTCAGCCATTCTTTCAATGTGTCCTAGCCATCTCAGTCTTTGTGCTCTTGCTAGTCCCGTTATACTCGGTGCCCGATATAGTTGCTTTAATTCTTCATTTGTTCTTCTGGTCCATATGTTGTCTATCTTCTTTCCTCCAAAAAACTTCCTCAGTATTTTCCTTTCCCAAATCTCTAGCCTCGAACTTTCCGTTGCATTGAACGTCTACGTTTTACATGCATACAGTACTATTTCATTGTTTGGTACATTCTGATTTTAAAACTTCTAGAAATGTTCTTACTCTTAATAATTTTCTGTAGTGCGCTGACACATCTATTTCCTGCCATTATTTTTGCCATAATTTCTTGAGTTACATTTGGATTCCTTAGAAATACGGCTCCTAGATATGTGAATGTATCTACTTCTTCAAATTTGTATCGTTTACCTCTCTCAGAATCCATTTGTAGACATCTTCCCTTCTCAAAATCCCTATATGACCACTCCATAAATTTCGTTTTCTTCTCATTAAACACTAAGCCTACTTTTTGCGCTTGATTTTCTAGTCTTTTGGTCACCGATATCAGCTCTTTTCGATCTCTTGCTAAGATAACTAAATATAAAAAAAGGTCAAGATTAACCTTGTGAAATTCAAGGAAATATTCTATATATTTGAATTTTAGAGTATAATATACATATTTACAATACAATTTTGTGTTGTACCTCTCTGTAAAATCTTCTTAACTACGCCTTTGGATGACCATCCTTTACAAAAGATGTTTCTCGTAAAACACCATCACATATAATAGGTCGTGAATTGTTATGGTCGTAGAGCAACTTTTATCTCGGCTGTAAATTAAGTCTTAAATTGTTGTTTTTTAGTTTAACTACATTTTTAGGAAAATTGTTGATCATCATTTTTAAAAATCATGTTGTATGGATGCCATTTTACTTTTATTATTACCGCTTTCCCGTTCAAAATATTCTAATAAAGTTGCGATGAGTTTTTTACGGCTATTAAGCTATCTTGTACACTTGTGCACTAAAAGAGGTTCTGAAAAGGACAATGTTCGACCTGCAAGGTCTGCTATTTATTTAAACCAAAAAATCGTAATACAAAACTAAAGTGTCAAAACGAATGAAAATGCCAGGAAATAAATAAATACATGCGGCAACTTGACATTTTTTATAGCAGAGCTACCATATAAATCCTCAGCGTGAAAGTTAAATTCCAGTTAGTCAGCCCGGTGGCGAATATGTCCATGGTTTGCATCAATGAATTTAAAAATCGCGTCCTAAATTACGTAACTAAAAGTTTAATTGGTATCAAATATATTTTTTTGGATTTCTGTTTCAGTGACAAAATTATATGTATTTTTCCAAGAAAAGAAATCTTACAGATTCATCGTGATATTATGTGTCAACAGTATATGAATTGTTATACTAATATACTGTTGGTACATACTTCAAAATGCTTTTAATATCGTTGGTGAAACGTGATAAACTGCTAACTCCATTATTCCTAATTTTACAGGAGAGCAAAAAAACGGCACAAAAAAAAATGTACACATGTAGGAAGTTTTTTGATGCGTTAATATGATAAAGAAATAAGAATTTTATTTGCTGGGGAACAATAAAACTCAATATTTCGTGTTACGTCATTTTTTTCAGATACAATAGGGAGATAGCAGATATTCGTCTTGCAGAAATAAGAAATAAAAATATACTTCTGGAGATAGCAACTTTTATTGTTTGAAATTTTGAAAATGGAAATGAATATTACCCACATAGATATAGAAATAATCAATTAAATTTAAAAAAATATGATATTCATAACCATATATTTATAATATCGTCGGTCTATAGAAGCAAAACATACAAGTCCAAAAACGAATAAATTTTTAGCATTTTTAAAGAACTGAAGTAGCAGAATTTTGGACTTAATGAATATGAAAATAATTTAAAAATTAAACTTATAATTCTGAGAAGATATGGTAGAATCCTTCCATGCTTATCCTAATTTTTATACAACGGTAGTAGACTGAGCTTGGAAGACCAGTGCGTGATTTTATTAAGTTTTTATTACTTTTTTCCTTATTTTTTTTAATTTTTATAAAAATTATGTATCATTTACGTGAAAAAACGTTGAAAAAAATAAAACTCATTAGGTATTATAAAAACTCTTGTACAAGTAAGTAATGTTATTTAAACTATTAATAGGCACGCCGATGAATTGCTCGTGTATAGAGAATTTCGTTTTTCCCCTTACCCTTTACGGAGACCCCGTATTTACAGAACGGATCAACGCAGGGTCGGACTGGTCATATTATATAGATAACTATTAGGGGGGCCGAGCCTTCGCAGGCCTCCTTTATAGTTCATTATTTATTCTTAACAATATTTGCTTTTGCATTGCATTATGGAATTTGCATTGTTGGTTTACCTTGTATTAGGGTAGTTCCCTGATTTCTATACAGGATGAGTCTTAAATAAGTGCAAATATGTTCAGGGCTGGTAAATCTCGATAAAAGAAACATAATATTTTCTCTTTACCGTTTTTTCAAATAAATCCAAAACAACCGAGTTATTTCACTTTTAAAATTTCCAGTTTTTTAATATAATTTTGAGAATCATTGGATTTTCTTTCTTGTAAATTTAATCTACTACCTATGTTACCATATTACAAACAAAGTATGTTTTTAAATTAAAAATTAAATAAAAATCCAATTTTTTTTTTTAAATTTCAAATTTTCAAAAAAAAAAATCGCGCAAAGAACCTCATAATCGTGTTTCTTGGGTCGAAACATACTACCCTAAAAATATTTGCACTTATTTAAGACTCACCCTGTATATAATAAGAAAAAATTGACCAAAAATTAAGGCGAAAAATAACGCAAAAAAAAAACACGGGCTCCTCCTTACATTGCCACCCGGGCCTCTTTGGTCTAGTGCGACCCTGGATCGACGTACTCTACTAAAAAAACATACGACTAAGAATCTGGTTTTGTGCTTTAGCGTGATCGTAACGGAAATTACGGAGATAGCAGCATTTCGGTGGCTATTTCAGATCACTAGGAGTTAGCAGATATAGTTAAAATAAAAAATTTTCTTTAATGAAAAAAAATGTGTTTGCTTTCCCTACTTATAGAGTATTTTTTTCTCTTTCTAATGGTATAAAAAACTTATTAACGTAAAAAATGGAGTTAGCAGGTTATCACGTTTCACTGACGATATGACAGTTCTATGTTATGCCGACGACGCTGTGCTATTCACAGGTAAATAAAAATCCTCCACAAAATCACAGGTAAAACGCTGCTAGATAGAGAACGAAGCGACAACATAAGGCAAACATGCAAGGTGGATAGCATTAATGAATGGGTATCGAGCAGAAGATGCGAATGGAATGGATTTATAAGCCGAAGGGACGAGGGAAGAATAGTAAGGTCAGCTGGAAACAAATCACCACTGGGAAGAGGAAGTACGGGAAGACCAAGAAAAAGATGGTGTGATAGTCTTACCATCGATTGAAACTATAGGCATAATGTGAAGAATGAACAGGCAATCTGCCTAATAGAGAGTAGGAAGAAAAATAAGAAGAACAGTATATGAATAGACAAAATAAATGTTAAGAAAATTACTAAAAATTATTTTATTTTTAAAAAAATTTCTTCGTAAACTTTTAACGCCAACCAAAGTTTCTAAAAGTTTAAAAAATGCAAAATATACAAATGACTTACTTCTTCTTCGCCGCTTTAAAAAGCAAACTTTGCCTAAAAATCTCGTTACAGTACGCAAATTTGATGAAGAATCAATTTCACTTCCCCGATCCCTCCCGCTTTAATTAACTCATTTCCCCGATTGTTTACAACCCATAAAAGACGCCAGCAGGAGAAGCAGTGGCGGGTTTACCCCCTCCACACCCTTACTTTTTCCTCCGAGCCTGCAGTGTTGCCAGAGTTTGAATTCGTCCGAAGAAATTATGACAAATCCATATAATAAAGGTGGATACTAGAGAGCACCAAAAAATGTTTTTTTTCCTTTTTAGTTACCGTTAAAATATCGTTCAGGATAATGAAAAAAAATGGTAAAGTTGGTCACATCCAAACTTTGTAAAATAAAATGAACAAAAATTGTAAATATGAATTTTTCAAATGAAGAAAAGCGTGTAGATACTAGCGCATCAATAAAGTGGTTCCAACATAACTGTCATTATGATCCCCCCATAATAAAATATTTTTTTATGAAAAACTTATGAATTAAGAGAGGCACTCGAAGTGGCGGTACGAGAGAAGTTAAATTAAGTCGACCGGTGCTTCTGTGAGAATAGGTAGTAATTCAATTTTAAAAAGATGCAACTCAAAACAATGGCGGATTTTCTGAACATTTTCTAAAATAACTTAAAAAGAAACGTAACATTCACCGGTCAACGTATCCTCGAATAAAAGAAAAGTTGAACCGATAATCCTACACGCTTTTCTTCATTTGAAAAATTCATATTTACAATTTTTGTTTACTTTAATTTAGAATGTTTGGATGTGAGAGCTTCACATTTCTGAGAGCAAAGATGATTAAACTTGTTTCTATGGCTAACTAAGTGAAATTGTTTAAAAATTAAAAAATTGGCTATAACTCTTCATTTAAAAAAACATATATTTGTGTCATATGTCAAAAATGACAGGCTTTAGAGAAAAACGCAGGACACGGTCTCATTAAGGATGTGATTATCTACAACTTTTATCTGAAAACTTTTTGTCTAAAATAGCTTATAATTGAATTAGGGACAATTTTAATAATAGGCGAAATTTTTTTTTTGAAATATCTAGTAAGCCATGAACTTTTTCAAAAATTTGAAAGGCGCATATTTAAACAGGGTGAACAAGAAAAAACTCTAATGTCGTATTATTCTAACTGAAACTAACCATGTCAAATATTGTAGTTGATAATATTGTTACGAATTCCGTGTGGGTCCTCTAATTCAAAACAGTATAAAATACTTCTTTGGTCTTGGTAGAACAAACTAACTTGCAGTTAAAAAGTAGTCTTGGTCTACAAGATTCTTGTAAGTCTTGCAATTTTTAAATAGATTTTTACGAGATGCACTTTCTACATAGAAAATCTTTAAATAAATAGTATTTTTAGTAATTTAATGCAAATAAAATTTTAAAGAAATTATTAGAACATTTGTTTCAAGAAAATTTTTATAATATTTGAATATTTGAAGTGAAACTTTTTCTTACTTCAATTAATATTTCGACGTCCTCTGTCATTCCCCTAAAGGAATCATCCTGTATGTATTCAATTTTTGAAACAACCCAATGGAATGGTATATCAACGACGGACGACTCATAACGGATGCATAAAAACTCACACTTATTCTTAAGGAATCCAGATACTAGGAATAAGACGAGTATAAAATATAAAATAAGGATAATCTTTTCAAATAGAAGTGTTGGAGATCAATCCGATTCGCAGGTGCTACCCATCAATTTTAACGATAGTTCAACTATGAAAAATCAGACGTGTAAGGAAACAGAAGAACTTGCAGTGATTTCATATATAGGTCTATTTTTGTATATAATTATGACGTTTGTATCAGCTGCGATAATAGTATTTAGTACCTATGCCAAAATATCAAAAAGTAAATGTATTGCATACTTTAAATAAATATTAAAATTTGTATTTGTTTTTTATTCACCCTGTATATAACATAAGAGAGGATTGATTGATGACGTAAGACGAGTTTGATGTATGACAGATGACCTTTGACAGATGGCCGTTTGATGTTTGACATTTGACAGGTGACAGATGACGTAAGACAGGTTTGACATTTGACAGGTTTAACATTTGACAAGTGACACGCGCAATCCTATGATCTCACCACCCTCGATCGCGCCCCCCAGTTCAGTGCTCACCACCGCGCACGCTTGACGTCACTTCCTGCGCCGGGAGAAGGATGGTGAATCGGCCATCCCCCTCTACTTTATGACCCCACAAAACTGCAATTCTTTCCCCATTTAACTGACTCTCTATCTCCAGTAGTTTCCGAGATACCCATAGAGAACATCGTAGGAAACTCACCCTGTATAATAGATTTATTCGCTCTAGAAATAGGTACGTTTAATCTTTACATCTGTTGATAAACAGAATTTTTATGTTACAAGGAAGGTGTATACGATGGACAGGCACGAATCATGTAGAAACAAATTTGTCAGTAATAATATATTACCGGTTACTAGTATGTATATATTGAATTGTGTTCAATTTGTAGCAAACAACCGACATATGTATACTAATAATAACTTAACACATGAGTATTCAATTAGAAACAAGAATTATCTGTTATCTTATAGGTATATATTTTTATGTTTGCAAAGGAACTTTGACTATACTGTTATTAAGATATATAATAGTTTACCACTTAATATCAGAAATTTAAAATATAATAAATTCAAGATCGTCTTGAAACGATTTTTCTGCACGCAGAAAGGTATTTATTTGATGGCGTACATTGAAAAATGATTTCCTTTAGTTTGTATTTCTTTTCTCATTTCTTATATTTTTATTTGTGTTCTTTATTGACATTGTTCACCGCCTTTGAGGTAAACCTAGTATTTGAGAACAAATAAAGCAGTACTATCATTATTATTATTAAACTTTGGTATGACTGGTATTCGAGATGGAGAACTAAACCGTCCCAGATACTGGCTTTTCTCAAAGCCCCGAGACTGTATGATGAGTTATAACTGAAGAAAGAAGGTCATAATAGATCTATAAGGTCGCGGTGATTAACTTCCCCTCTCCATACAATTTACTATAATAATAAAACCTAATTAATTTGCTCTAATATAACCAGTGTGAAGATTAGTATTACAAATGGTAAATCGTAATCCAATAAATTATGAACCAGTTTTTATGTTCACTGAGTGCGCCGAGACGACAACCATTCGTGTCATAAACTTTGGTACGCGACGTATCAAAGATGGACAACCAGTCTCTGTAAAACCGTCTTATATACTGGCTTTTGTCAAAGCCCTAAAATTGTATGATGAGTTATAACTCAAGAAAGGGAAACACAATAAATCTGTAAGGTCGCGGTAAATAACCTCGTCCTGAATACATTTTACATTCTTCTACAATGACGAATGTTTCAATCTGGCAACAGCGACAGCCTTGTTAAAGTCCATTACACCCCCGCATCTTGGCACCCTTCGCAGTCAATCAACCTTTTGCATAAAATTAATTACCTAATGATTAATTTAAAATCTAAGAAAATCAATACGTATGGTTTGTTGTTTTCTACTGTTATTTCTTCGTTATGATGTTTTATATTTTGTCGTTAAAATTTATGTGTCATATTTATAGGTTCAATTTTGGGAAAGGTGTAAAAGAATATCGTTTTTAATAAAAACGGAATCACTTTAATATAGGTTGCAATTTTCGTTATGTGATTCTATACCAATTACCTATATCTATAAAGTATATAATTTATTGGAGCCATCTTATTTATATACAGAGTGAGAATTTGAAAAAAGCCAATATTTCTGTATCAGAAAAATTGATTAAATGTGCCATTTAAAAATCAAAAATTTTAGTCATTTCCAGTGAAACCACTTCCTGAGAGCACACATCGCATGTACATATGTAACTTTGGTTTCTTACATACAGTGTGTCAATTTTAAAATTTCCCACCCTTAATATCTTTCTTGCAGTTAAAAATATGAAAAATCGGAAAAACACGTCAATTTTATTAGTATGGGGGACACTTTAAATGAATATTTTTGGCCTTTTTCTTTCAACCCCTTAAGAGGGGTAGATGTCACCCTTCCAATCTTAAATGAGAATGGGAGTCAAGTGGCATATCGTTTTAAAGGGCATTTAATTCTATTTTCAGTGGTATCCTACTTTGTTGCTTTTTGTCCAGATATTTCCGAATAATCACGTTTCAAAGTTGCAGAAGCAATTAAACATGCCTGCATTGAGATTTTGGTTTTCAGGCTAGTGTTTACACAAAAATTATTGCAGTAGATCTCCTTGTAGTACAAATGACTAGAAGATTCCAGTACCCTGAAAAACTCAATGTTTGGGAAGGTATTTTAGGTGACCATTTAATAGGCCCATTTTTTATTGATGGTACCCTGAATGCTGACAAATATCTTGAGCTACTTCAGAACCAAGTTTTTCCCGCCGTTCAAAACTTTCCTGATCTTGACCTGGAAACAGTATGGTTTCAACAAGACGGTTGTCCCGCTCATAATGCGGTTAGAGTAAAAGAGTTTTTGTCGAATAATTTTCCTAACCGCCTTATTAGTGGGACTGGCGATATTAGGTGCACTAAGTCAGGCGGCCTCGACGGCCAGCGGCTGGGATCTTGGTTAGTTATTCGATTATTCTTGAAATTGGCTGCAAAAATTTGCTGATAACTTCAGCTTTCAGAGGCGGTGCGTCGTCTTGCTGGAAAAATATGTTTTCAAGTTCCATTAAGGGCATATCATCAATAAGGGGTCCAAAGCCTACTAGTTAAAAGCGGCAAACTTTTAAAAATTCTTTATTTCGAAGGGGATTATAACAAAATATTAAGTGTGCTATATTTTTGGAAGGGTAATTTTAAATTCTTTTCAGTTAATTAAAAATATAGAGGGTGTCCCAAATAAAAAATCAATTTTTCTGTGGATAACTCTAAAATTATTAATTTTAAAAAAATTATATTTAAACCATTAAATTCTCCGTAAAAAGGTGCTTTGGAAATGTTTTCATAGAAATACAAAATTTTCCATAGCAAAAAAGTTACAGCGATTTGTTAAAAATGCACATTTTTGAAAAACACCCCGTAACTCCGAAACGGTAACAGATATTGATGTGCGGTTTTCACCGTCATGTTTTTGATGAAAATTGAGCTCCAGACACCGATATTAGTTTTCGTCTATCTCCTATAGAAAAGGGTGTTTCCATTTAAAAGCGTCGAATTTGACCCACCCTGTACATGCCTGGCGCCCAATATCTATGTATTTTTGATTTATTATTGTTATTTAGTTTTTCTCTCCAGCGAAATGCCTTATTTACGACTGCTCTCCGATGAAAAGCTACCGTTCGCAGAGGTAGTGGTTTAAAAAACGCTATAGTCTCTACTTTTGTGATACATGACGCGGTACGAATATTATTATTATTCGATTTTTCAAAAGGTTTGCCATCATTGTCCTATAAGAAACATTTCTAGTAGTACAGCATTAACCGAATTAACTAGAAACAATACAACCCTATTCCTCCCCGATGCCTTAATTAGATTTTGCAGTGGGGACCGTCATCACTCCGCTGCTAACATCCACTCCGTCTCGGAATAATTAAATTCGCCTTAAGTCATACCAATATTGACATTGAATTTAACTCGTGTCAACAAATTTAAGTGTGGGTGAGTGTCTCTCGAAAAATTAAAAACTAATCTTAGGCGCCAGCCAGCCAGTTCGCTGTTTTTCGAGCGTTTTAATTATGTAGCGGAAAAATTAAGCGCCAATGTAGCAATTAAGAAATTAAAATTGGTTTCAGCCTTTTCTTATTAATGAAGGTTCAGACTTCAAGTTATGACTGGAAAATGTAACATAGAAATAAGAAAAGGACTGTAGACCTTTAAAGACCGCAATGGAACAGGTTTTTAGCCAGTAGTAGTTAGTTTTTTAGTAGTAGTAGTAGTAGTAGTAGTAGTTTTAGCCATAGCTTAGTCATTCATTAGCCACCTCAAAAAATATAGTCTAATCTAAGACTTATATTAGGAAATTCCTCATGTAAAAATAAGATTAATTTTTCATATCATCATAGGTCCGATTCTGCTTTGTTTCGTAGCTCCACAGGGTGTTGAAGTCTTAATATTTTTTCGATTTATTTTGATTTAATTCCAAGTACCATTAGCGTTTCGAATTAAATTTTGTGGGTAAAAGTTACTATAAATCTGTGTGAAGTGTCGACATATTCACTAAGGGCGTGCATATGGGTTAGCAATGGAATATTTTTCTAAAAAAAGCATGTACGCCACTGACCTTTTTTTTCTCTTGTTAGCGAAATAGTGTAAGCAGTTTAATGCCGATTAAAAATTGCTTCTTGATATTTTGTGGATTTCGGCCTCCTTGGTGAGACAAAAGCAATTTTACTAATTTTCCTTGATCCAAGTAATAGCAACCTTTAAAAAAAATATTTCATTAACTTGCGAAATTTTAAATAAGTACTCATTGATTCCTCATCAAAAAATATGAAAATAGTTCCTATAAACATGGGTATGGAAATGCATAATTAAGTTAAAAGTGGTTAAAACTTTTTAAAATTAGGTTTTTTGTAATTATCTCAAATGCCATTATTTTTATTATTTGAAATTGCTGTAGGTTAACAGACTAACTGATTAATAAAATTGATTAACTGTTATTACAGGTTAGCAGACTAGCTGAACTAACAGTAATAATAACTAATATTAATAATATTTAATGGTAAATTAGGTAAAATACATAATTTATTAATTTTATTTTTATTTTAATTTTATTTTTTGTGATTAATAAAATTGAGTTTATCTCATCAAGGAGACCGATTTCGACAATTTTTTAATTGGCATTAAAGGGCCTACAAAATTTTGATACCTGAAGAAAAAAGTCAGTGGCGCACATGTTTTTTTTTGGAAAAATATTCCAATGATAACCCATGAATCCATGAAACGTCCCTGATGAATTGATAGACAATTTTATAGCATTAAAAAATGTAGCACTTATAGTAACTTTTACCCTCACAAATCACTAAAAGTACTTGGAAGAAAATTATAACAAATCGAAAGATTATTAAGACTTTAACACCCTGTAGATACACAGCAGAATTGAACTTATGTTGATATTAAAAATAAATTTTATTTTTACGTGTGGAATCTCCCCGCGAGAGATGGCACATGTTTTTTGAAACACCCTGTATAAGTTTGTTAACGCAGAGCCTGAAAATTAATTTTAAGCGTTTATTTTAATGGAAGTAACTCCAAACGACACCAACTACAATTAAAACTGAAAACTCAGATTTCCACCGTAACAAAATTGAACCTGTCTAAAGTAAGAAATTAATAACAATTACACCATAGTAATTGCACCGACGTCATTCAAGTTTATAAAACAATATAATTCACCAGTAGTAAGTCCTAACATATGCTTTGTCGTTTGGATGGAAATTCGCGCAAAACAACTATTAGAGTTAATGATTTCTAACGAGAGTTTCTTCTCGCAACCGAGACCATGTCCAATGATTTCCTTGGAAAGACCAAAGTTGCGGAAAAAAGGACGGAAGTGACACTGAGACGAAGTTTCTGAAATTCTGCGCTAGTTAACAGCGGCGCGGCGAACGGCGAGCGGCGGTGCGAGTGTTTTTAAGTCAGTTTTTTTCTTATAGTGCGTTTAGACTTGAGCACGCACGAGCTGAGCGTGCGCGCACGGCATTCGTTCGCGCTCTCGGCTCCGTTCAAATTAACAACTTATTTTTCGACGAATGAAGTGATCCATTTGTGCGCAGCAGAGTTGTGTTGGCGAAAATAATGGACGATCAAGAAATAGTCGAGGCTGAAGTCATTGTGTTATGCACAGCTTAATTATTAAAAAGAAGAAAAATCGAAAACATCGTCGCTGGTGGCAAACCCAAATTTTTAGAAATCGATATAATTTACTGCAACAACTTAGTGTCTGAGGAGGGCTATGATCAGTTCAAAAACTTTACAAGAATGACCAGGCCCGATTTTAAATATTTACAAAATTTAATACCACCAAAAATTACGAACAAAAGATACAAATTTTAGAATAGCAATTTCATTAATATCGACATATTCAATATTAATTTTATTTACAAGATTTTGACATGAGTTATATTTTTTTTTGATTTTTTAATAATACAAAGAATGTTTAACATCCCATAATATAGGCAAGTTTTCATATTTTTCATTTAATAATAATGAAGATTCATTGATCCACTCCATAATTTTAATAAAGAAAACGAAAAAAAATCACACACGCACGCACGAACGCAGACAAAACAAATTGCCGGTCCAAATTGAGCGTTCGCGCACACATAAAATCCCTTGGAGCACAAAACCAAACCGACACCAGACGGCTCACGTGCGCGGCTGCTCGCGCACAGACAGATTCAGAGTGAGCGTGCGCGCACAGCCGTTTACACTTGAGCATTCGCGGAGGATCAGTGCGTGCGTGCTCAAGTCTAAACGCACCATTAAACATTTACTAAAATTGTTATTGAAAAACATATTTGGAGCCTTTAATCATAGAGCAACTGAATTCAAGCCGGAATTAATAAACGCTATTTCAGTTATTAAGGGCATTTAATAGGGTGCACTTGAGGTCCTCTCTCATTCAACAAAATAATAGATAAAAATTTATAGAAAAACCGACAATATAGAGTAAGAAAGGTTTTTATTTTGTTGTGTCCTGTGCGTGTGTTGTTTTGCCATCTTTGCTGCATATACAGGGAGTCCCAAGAGAGAATAGACCGGAGTTTCGAAATAGAAACCCAGTGAGAAGGATTTTCAATTCGTAACTTTTCGATTATACATGTTCCTACCTAAAATTAATCGTTTTTAAGTTATTTAAGATTTAAAGCGTATATTTTTCTTGATTTTATCTAGCTTCTTTTGACATTAAGTGTCAAACAATCAGACAATTTATTTCCTTCAGTCAGAAAACTAATTATTTAAATTTCGTATATTATAAATACTCCTCTTTTTGCCACTCTTTTAACCACATCTATTAGTTTTGTTCTATCTCTCCTTTCTTTCTATTTTCCCTTTTCTATCTTCCTTTTGTTCTATCTCCCAAAAGAGTGGCAAGTCTGAAGTGGCAATTGATCGGACATGTTGCAAGGCAGGATCCAGACCGATGGCCTCAAAAAGTAATTCTATGGAGACCTAGGGGAACAACAAGAAGTGTGGGCCGACCAAAAAAGAGATGGATCGATGATATCATAACAGTGGCGGGAAGAGAATGGATAAGATTGGCTAGAGATCGCGAAGCATGGAAAAACCTAGAAGAGGCCTATATCCAACAGTGGATGGAACCAGGCTGAGAAAGAGAAAGAAGAAATACTGCTGCTTAAAACTTTATGATGATTAATACAATTATATTTATCTCATATTTTCATAAAATGTAAATTCATAAAATTTTACAAGTAATTCAAGTATGTAATAAAAAAATGGGTGTACCCATTTGAAATAAGAAAGTTGCTGTCAACTTCCGATATTTCCGGAAGTGTCGCCATATTGAAAATATTTTTATCAATAGATCTTGTGTTGTGAAACAATGACGTACAAAAAATCCCCGATCTAGATATCATAGTTCTCTAGAAACTTCTAATGCACGCTCAACCTGGAACCACCCTGTATAGATTACTTAAATACGGGCACAATGTTTGTTCTGAGTCATTTTCAAGCAAACAAAACAGCAATAGTCAAAACATTATGTCATCGAGCAAACATCATATATGAAGTGACCTAGCATGTCATATATTCTGAACTAAACGAAGCCTGAACTACTACTCTAAGAACGGAAAACAACAAAACAAAAGAAAAATTCACTCCCAGGTACCTTGTGAATGCGAGAAATATTTGAGAAACAAAACATCCTCTAAATGTCCAAGTTAACAAGTATAAATGTCATCGCAGATCATACACAAAGAGGTGAAAATAATACAATCAAATATTGCGAACCATGTTTGGTCCAAGCAGTACAACAAATCAACCTTATGTATATCTAGCAAGACATCACAAATAGTGTCGTTCGGATTCGGCGATAACCTGCAGGTTTTGTATACTTCTGTAACACTAATGTGTGCATTGCCATGCTCTGTATAGAGAATGGCACTGGCTGAACAAGTTGTTCTAAAGTTACAAAATTTTACTATCTGTTCCAAGTAAGTTGTATGTCGCAGCTCTACGCCACTGATCGCCCTCGCTGTCCCCCCGTTAATGTTCTAATCGTTTCGTCGAGATATTGTTGCATCGCTTTATAGCGTCTCATTTGCATGAAAGCCGAGCCTAAGTGAACTTTTGCCAAGTTCCCCGAGCGAGTGTATGTGTTTTGGCGCAGAATTTGTCCCTGTACCGACTAATTTGAGTTTGCAGAAGCACAAGTAGAGATGCGCTTCTAATTTTAAGAAAAGAGTCTTTTAAATTTTAACGTATAATTATAACGTATAATGGTAAAACAAATACAGAATAAGAATAATTATAGAATATTTCAAACATTCCAAAATTTCTAATTGAGTTGCTTCGCAGATAGAGAACTTAAATATTAAAAAAAATACCCATTTTGAATTAGGCAAAGAAAGTACAACGTCCTCCTAATCAGAGTGCTAGCCCACCAAGCGTTTGAGGGTAATGAAAAAGCAAAGAATTTAGCTGGACCTGGACCGTTCTGCTCAATGTTCTCAATGAACACCTCAATAGATTACAGTTAAAAAACAACGGCAAATTCCGATTCTGTAGGGAAAATGGGAAAACACCAGAACACCTCATCAATGAGTGCGTCGAGACGACAACCATTCGTGCCAAAATGTATTGATATCGGAGATGGAGAACTAACCTCTGTAAAACCGTGGCCGATACTGGCTTTTGTCAAAGCCCTGAAGCTGTCTGACGAATTATAATTACAAATTATAATATTGAGATCATAATGCAGTTCAAGAAAAACCTAGGATATAGAATGTTTAGGAAGGGAGTTAATCACCGCGACCTTACAGATCTATTGCGTCTTCCCCTTTCTTGAGTTATAACGAGTTATAACTCATCATACAGTCTCAAGGCTCTAACAACAGCCAGTATCTGAGACGGCTCCACAGAGGCCAGCTCTTCATCCTCGACATCAGTCGTACCAAAGGTCATGGCACGAATGGTCGTCGTCTCGGCGCACTCAGTGATAAGGTGTTCTGGTGTTTCCCCATCTTCCCCACAGAATCTGCATTCGCCGTTGTTTCTCAGCTTCAGTCTACTGAGGTGTTCGTTGAGGAGGCAGTATTCTGTTAGAAACCCCGTGAAAATCCGCAGATTGTTTTTATTTAAATCAAGGAAAACCTTTGATTTTTTTTGGTAGTAAGTTCTGAGGAACTTTTTCGAGTGTCTCAGACCGTTAGAGAATACCAATTCCAAGTTACGGATGGAGTCTTCTAGATTTTTCAATTCCGCTTTCAGTTGGTTCCCGTTTGGAAAACAGAACGGTTCTGGTCCAGTTATTGGAGTGTTCGCTCCTTTCCTAGCTAGATCATTTGCTTTTTCATTGCCTTTTATCCCTTGGTGAGCAGGCACCCAGAGTAGAAGGACTTTATTTTCTTTGCCTAATTTGTTCAGCTTCTCTAGGCATCCTTTGACTTCGAATGACTTCGAATTGATGGTTACTGAGTTGATCGCGTTTAGTGCTGCTTGACTATCGGATAGGATGGCAATTTCCTGTTTTCGATAGTTGCTATCTAAGATAAATTGTACGCATCTTTCGATAGCGTAAATTTCTGCCTGAAGGATACTGGGGTAGGTGCCCATTTGGTTTGGAGTATTTGGTTTTCGGCCCAAATACCCCTATCCCAGTCCCTGCTTTGGTTTTGGAAGCATCAGTATACCACGTTATGGTATGATCTTTTATATGCTGAGTAAGCGTTTCTTCCTTCCAATTTTTTTAATTACTCAATACTACAGTGAGGTGTTTCTCAAAGTTGTAAATTCTTGGTATGTCATCGATTGGGAGTTTGAGAAGTGGAATTTTCTTTTTGAGGGTGTTCCAAGCCCCTGACCTGAAAATTCTCCCAGTACTGTTACCGTCAATGACTATTCAAATTCTAATCATTGTCGCATTGGCATAACTACCGACGACAATATGCAGTGGTGTTAGGTTTAAAATGACCTCCATTGTTGCTGTTGGATATGTTCTCATCGCACCTGTGATGCAGATACATGCCAGTCTCTGTACTTTGCACAGGTTTTGCCTTGGTGTACGTTGCTCTAGTTTTGTATACCAAGCAACTGCTCCATAGATGATCATGGGTCTTACTATCATGGTCTACATCCAGCACAGAATGATAGGGGCGCAGCCCTACTTATTTCCCGCTAGTTTTCTGCATATCATGAGAGCCTTTGTGGCTTTGCTGGTAATGTTCTTAATATGCCTGTTCCAGAGAAGTTTACTATCCAGAGTTATTCCCAAATATTTCACTTCCTGTGATGGCAGTATTTCCTTTCCATCTAGATGGATTCTTTTCAAGTTTTTCAAACTTCGCTTTCTGGTGAATGGCACTACCGCGGTTTTATCTGAGTTGATACTCAGCCCGACAGTTCTGCACCATCTCTCAGCGATGCGCAGTCCTGTATGAAATCTGTATGAATGATATCAACTGTTGAATGGTTTTATTCGAATAAAATCATTCGTTCATTTGTATACTAAAGCATATGTGACAACCTCGCCGTGCGACTAAATGGTTATTGTTGAGCCACGACTATCGAATGCTTTTGATAAATGAAATTTAGTATTCGTTTGATTTTTGTGTACGTGCGTGCATTATTAGTTATTTCAAATTTTTATAACTTCGTTCACCTATGTAGTGCCTTCATGTTTCCCCCGTGCAATCATGACTATGTGATCTGCATACCCTATGCAGTGTATTCCCGCTAGAGTTAATTCTTCCAGTAGTTCATCTACTACCAAGCTCCACAGTAGGGGGGAGGTCACTCCACCTTGTGGAATTTCTTGCGTTGTTTTAACTACTACAGTTTTGGTACCTATCTCAGCCTCTGCTGTTCGTGTTGAGAGCATTTCCCAAAACCAGCAAATTATCGTACTGTCCACCCTTCTAAAACCTAGGATAAAAAGACTAGGATAATGGATAATGGATAGACGTAGATCTTCTTGGGTTCATTCTCTATACCGTATCGGTTCTCTTATTTAGAAATCTAACTTCGCAAACAAGTTTACGTTAACGTCGCTCCTGTCCTCCATTGTCTGCGCCTTCTCTTTGCACCGAACAACACATTACCGAACTTTCGGCAAAGAATAAATTTAAAAGTCGAAAAACAACGTTTCTTCGACGACGCAAAAATATACACAAACAGTTACTTAAGAACAAAGTTTGGCCTGCCTGCCTGCTTCTTCCTGAAACATGCCTCCGAGTTAATAGTTGGACTAACTCGGTCTAACTGTGTTACCGGGTCTTCCGGCGTCTTTCGCAGATAAAGCATCAGCCGGGCCTAAGTAAACAGGGCGAGACCGGCTATTTGGTTAGGAGGTACTTAACTTCCTAAGTAGATTAGTGGAAATATTGATAGCGTTATTTAGAAAATATACGTCTATAATCTAATAGGTAATAGTCGAAAAGACGGGTTCAAAAACGTGCAAGAGTTTTCTGAAGGTTCATATTTTCAAAATCGATTGCACTTTAGTTTTAAAAAGCAAAGGTACAGTCAGCAGTTCCAGTTCCGGGACACCTGGCGCTGAGAACCGCGCAAAGGTGTAATTTTAATTAACACTTTCAAACTGTTTTCTGAAGGCCGAAAATATAGCACAACGGTTACTAGTATATTTATACTTTTAGTAAAAGTGAAAGCTAGTTTTACTTTTGTTCATTTTGGCTGTGTGGGATCGCTGTATGCATTTTCTCAGGTAGACGTTAAACTGTTTCTCAAACAAAACAGGACATTCTTAAATTCATTACCCCTAATCGGTCCCCATAAACGTATTCCCGGTTGACTTGTATCTGCATAACAAAACCCCTTTCTCTCTGCTACTCTTTCACTAGGGTATTCTACCCCCCAAAAGGGTTGGAGAACTTCACTATCCTCCGCGGGGATCTCATTTCTCCATGGCGGTCGCCAGTCGGCAAAACAATCGACCCGGCCGTCCGTCGGTCCCAATCGGTGTTGGGGGGCCTTAAATGGACGCAGGGGGGATGTGTGCCACCCCTAAGGCTCCCCAGGGGTTAGGCGTTGATTGCGGACGCTCTATCGGAATGAAGATCGCGAGCGCTCGAAATGCGGGATGTCGGTGCTTGTAAGAAGCGAACGGATGGTTTGGTTTGATTGAAGGAGGATATAAGCGGATTACGGAGAACGGAGAGTGTATGAGAACTTCTTTATATTAGAGATACTATTATTAATCGAATATTATTAGTTTTCGTACGTTACAACAAAATATGAGTATAGTAATACTAAAATAGAAAGCAATTGAAAATTTGGAATTTTTTGAACATTTTTTTGAATAACATAGGTATACTAGATTAAATTTACGGAAGATAGAAAACCCAGAAAAGGTCCAGTGGTTCTCAAAATTTAAGCAAAAAATCTTTATTTTTCAAACATCACAAAAGTATTAATTTTTGTGAAGTAATTGAAAATGTTAAAAAGTCATTTTAACAAGCGATGGGAACTATCGAATGAATTAGACTATCGAATGATTTCTGAATGAATGATTTCAATTATCGAATGATTTTATTCGAATAAAATCATTCATTTATTTGTATACTAAAGCATATGTGACAAACTCGCCGTGCGACTAAATGGTTATCGTTGAGCCACGACTATCGAATGCTTTTGATAAATGATATTTAGTATTGGTTTGATTTTTGTGTGCGTCAGTGCATTATTAGTTCTTCCAAATTTTTATAACTTCGCCTTATAAATGCTGTGCTATTTTTGCGTTTATTAATAATATTTAAAATACTAAAATAGTAGTTTTTTTAATTGACGATTGTGTGCGTGTGCAGGTGGTCAAAATTTTTCCGAAAATTTGTGTGATTTTCCGTAGCCCGATCTTTCAATTATTTTATTTTATATGGAATATGGTTTATTTTTTAATGGGAAATTTTGAGAAGTAGCAATTTTTAAGAGAGATGAGATGAACTTAGAATTAATTTTAAAAATACATATTTGTATTTTAGATGTTTTAATAATATGAATTAGTTGAACTTAATAATCATATTTAAGTAATGTGGTTAAGTAAATGGGGTTATCGAACTCAAACTATGGCATGAGAAAATTAAATTGAAAGTTTTACACGTGCCAATTTTAAAAAAAAGTTAACGATGTTTGTATTTTGTTTATGCTAATTCTCTTACATGTAGTTTTTTGCGAAGAAATATTTCATTTATTTTTTAAAGTAAATGCCAGTAAAAGTAAATATTATTTTTAAATAGTAAATATAAAGTACCTAATATAAATAATTTTGATTTCTATATTTTCCTTCCATTACACTGCATGCTTAGAAAATTAATAAATGTTTATATTTCATGATTTTAAAGTTTGTTGTTAATATAACAAATTAGTTCTGTAATTATTATTATTTAATAAACCGACTTCTTTCATAGCATTGCCACCGACCGCTGTCGGGTTTCTCGGAAAGAAACCTACGTCGCCGTCCAGTCCAACTAAAATCCAGTTAATATTTTATTATAATCGATCCTGACGAATAAATGAATTTCATAAATCTGAGGTATGGCCGGTCTGGGTTAACCCTGGTACCAAAAACAACACATTATCTTAAAACACTTTACTTCTTTACTACCACAAAGATGTTCAAGCAATTTTCAACCTTTTTGTTTCATACATTCGACAAACCCAAACCCCATTTTTTTCCTGGCCGACTTGCAACATCAACCTAAACAATAGCGTCGCCTCTTTTCGTTACAATCGCTCCAAAAAGGCATATAAACCTTCGAGGGGACAGGAAGAAAGGGTCCCGAGCTGATAAATTGCTCAATTTGCGCAAGAAAAATTCTAATTTTTGTTGCCCGGAGCCTTCCGGACTATTTTATTAACTTCTCCTGGGAGGAGTAAGATTAAGAGGTGGAGGGAGATCAAATAGAAAGGAGAGTAATAACGGCAGCACTCTTCCTTTGCAGAGTTGATGAACCGCTATAAAACTTACATTGCCGCATTGTGTATTTTTTTCCTTGTATACTGTTTGATAAAGGTTGGAGGCAATTTGTTTTGAGTGTTTTATATGGTTATGTCGACTACTAAGTGGGATTTCTTCTAAGATTAATTTCAGCTTTAATATAAAAGTCTTGCATACAAATAAAAATAGATCGTGTGTTGTATTTAATATTTTTTTTTCAGAACCTCAAAATTGGTGGAATAAATTCGTGGTTTCAATTAGCATAGATGTTTGTTCCTCTAATTTTAGGGAGTATTCCGTTGCTTACTTTGGTTATGGTTTTATGTTCCGTTTCTAACGGTTTCCTGAAAATTTTCTTATTACGGAACACGATTCCTGAAAAATATCTATCATAATTGTCACCAAACTAATCAGCGCGAGAAGGCTGGCTTTTCTGGTTTTGTTTGTCAATCAATGAATCAATGTCATTTATGTGACAGAAATCAAGCAAATATTGGAAATTCGAGTGAAATTCTCATTTAATTTCTAAAATTTGTAATAATATTTTGTATTTATATCCAAAAGCAATGGAGGTAGGTAGTAAAGGTAAATAAATTTTATTAACTAAATAGAATGACTTTTTAAAAGGACCATTTAAACTTATCATGCAGCCATCGTTTCTTAAAGTCAGGAACATTTAAAGAAAACATGAGAAACAAGTAATCATGAATTTTTTGTAAGCTATAAAAAAATAAATGTTGATTAGATTTGTTTATTTATTATTGATCTATTTTAATATTGGACATGCAAATCTTCACTTGAGCTGTCTAACGAGTTTAACAGTTCATTAATAAAGTACTTTTCAATATTAAACTCATGAGAAAACATGAGAAACAAGTAATCGTAAATGTTTTGTAAGCTATAAAATTATAAATATTGATTAGATTTGTTTATTTAATATTGATCAATTTTAATATTGGACATGCAAATCTTCACTTAAACTGTCTAACGAGCTTAACAGTTCATTAATAAAGTACTTTTCAATACTAAACTCCATTGAAAAGATGAAGCAAACGTAAAAGCAGAGAATAGGTACTTTAAAAATGCATAAAAGATAAATTTTATAATAAAGGTATTGAAATTTAGAAAGCGTCAATATTTGACATTTCCAGTATTTTACCAAACCGTTCCGTATTAAACCGATGTTTATTAGGAACCGTTCTTTACCGTAGTTTACCGGTCTGGTTCGCCTGGTTTTGCAAGGGAATACAGCCTAAATGTAAGCATTCGAAAGATAAAAATTAGTGGTAATCATTTTCAATTAGTAGAAAAAGTTAACAAACTTTTAACTTTTTCTACTAATTTGCGACTAATGCCATTTATAGCTTTATATGCTTTGCTTAATGTAATATTATATTTTATAGTTTATATTATACGAAACCGTACCAAGTTTTGAGCTCCATTTATGGTAACGTAGTAGTAAGAATAATTATTTTAATTATAATTGCAAAAAGATCATTCTATTATAGTAATGGACGAATCTTCCAACTTTTGTTACATACAATTTGGTGGCAGCGGTGGGATTTTAAGCCTACAAGAAAGTTATTGATTTTATCCCAGATTAGAGGTGGAAATTCTAGTTCCTTGGGAGGACCTAGTTCCTTTGTTCTAGTTCCTTCAGACGAATAGTTCCTTGAGCTAGGTCTTTAGTTCACAATAGTTTCCGACTAACATTGACATCCCCGTTGCTTGCTAATGGGTTTCTTTGTCAGTCAGAACTTTTCACACTATGATCTGTATAATTTTTATAATGTACCAAATCTAACGAGACGGTGTAATTGTGTATATTAAAAACATATATGTATAGGGAAATTGAAACAACTTTCGTTGCACGTCATCAATGACACCATGCGTCGTCTTATGGAGTTTGCTGGTGGTCGTATTATGATGTGCAACAAAAGTTGTTTTAATTTCCCTATAGGTCAGTTTTATTGCAGATAAAAATAAAATTAAAAAAGAAACTCAAATCAGAATTTAAAAAACTATATCACAAATCAATTGGAGCAAATATTACGAAAATTTTACGAAATTGAATTTTTCCTCACTTCAAGCCTTTTGTTTTTGTCGAAAAATTCAGAATATCTACTTCGTTTTATAAGATATATCTTAATTTTAGGGACCTAAAGTGAAACATTCCCATAAAATATTTAAAGAACAAACTAAAAATCAAAAACAGCATCCACGACAATTTTCTATGGTAATTACGCTGGCTGTGGCAATAGACAAGGCCGAATCCATCGTCGTTGCCTTGTATTATATCTTGGATCTGCCGACTGAAGAGATTCCCGTAAACTAGTCTTTTAATTAGTTCTTCTAGGTCCGGATCCGATAACATACGGCTGGCACTCCCCACGCCTGCCTAACATCAATCGCGCTGGCCGATCCGTACGTAAACTAGTCTTTTATTTAGTTCCTCTAGTTCCTTAGTTTCACTCCTGCCTAGCATTGGGCTACACGCTCGATCTCAGAATAGGTCCTGAGGAACTAGTTCTTTGAGAACCCAGGAACTAGTTCCTTTCATTCCGGGGTCGGAATAGTTCATTGGAACTAGTTCGTTCACGAACTACACACCTCTATCCCAAATAATACTCGTTATATTAACCAGTATTTAGGACTTTTAAGAAAAGAATTCAATGTGGACCCTAGACTATTCTAGGTTGCTTTTTAAGCTGAAAAATATTCCCTTATAAAATTAAAGAATAGGAGACTGGGTATGCAAATATAGAAAAGGGACAAACACAGCAGCGTTTCTGGCATAGAACGGCGCCTTAATATTGCGGAAAAAGTCTACTAAATGATTTCGTAAATTGTCAAGTACATCCCCGCGCCATTTAAATTTCAACGTTCGCAGAATTAGGGCCATCAATATCCTTTCTGTTAGAACACAGTGGACCCCCGAGAGTGGAACTATTAAGAGCCGGAACAATGTCGAGCGCCGTGAAACCTTGTCTTTAATTTGCATGCAAATGAATTTTTACCACCGTCGGAGCCCAGGCTAACGTATCGTACGAATTTAGTTGAAAGGTTGTACAATAAACTAAGAGAAAAAGGCTTAATTTTATCCCGGGAGAAATACACCAATACGAAAAAAATCCTTCATCGAAAAAGAATAATACGAAATAAAGCAGAAGCCTTTCATAAAGATTGCTTAAAGAGGGTTGTTAAATTTCCTAAGGGGATTATGGTTTGGGGTTGCATGTTAGCAAGAGGTTTGGGCAAATAGATCGTTAACGTCTGTTAACGTCCAAAAATATCAACATATACTTGAGACCTCAGTTTTGCCTAGTGCTCAAGAATTGTTTCCAAACAAAGACTATATTTTTCAACAAGATGGAGCATCGTTCATTCAGCAAAATCAACTAAAAATTGGTTCGGTAATAATAATATAAAAGTTCTATCCTATCTTGCAAGTAGTCCGGACCTCAATGTTACAGAAACTGTGTGGCATAAAATGAAGCAATATTTAAGAAACCACCTTCAACGAACAATTTTTGATTTGCGGACAAAACTGCAGAAAATTTCGGATAATTTTTCTCCTCACATGTGCCAATTTTTGGTAAATAAAATGCCATTAAGAGTTCAGGCAGTTGTTAAGGCGAGAGGTGATGTAATTCCGTATTAAACAAATTTCTTGTTGTGCTGTCCCAATATATAGTTGTCAGCAAATTTGGCTTGATTTTGGCAAAATAAGCTATTATCAAAAGTGATTTGTTTGCAAAGTTATAAAAATATAGTAAAATTGTCTAGATCATATTGTAATGTTTGAATTTAGAATAATAAACAAAATAAATTGAGTCGTTTTAACAAATTACTATTTTTATTGAAAAAAAAGACCTTGTCCCAACATAGAGTTGTTAGGGCTCGTACATCTCCAAATTACAGTTAACAAAAAATTATTATGGCTAAGTTAGGTGACTCTGTTTTGTTCAAATAATTTTATGTAATCCAGAGATAAAAACACAACTTTATACGCAAACATGGAAGCGTTTAAACTAACTTCCACAGAGGAAGTAACAAAAAAACCAGAACAACACTAATTACCGTCTGAAATTAAACGCTATACAGCCCGCTTTCCTGGAGAAAATTCTGATTTGTGCTCGTACACAGCGCGCAGAGATAGGACGGCGACGTCTGGAAGCGTTTGTCTTCCTTACGGGAATTCCGACCAGTTCAAAAAGGATTTAAAGCGAAATTCCCCAGACCAGGCCGCCCGCTTTCTCTATGTTAATTTGACGATTATGTTTGTTTACTAAAACGCGTTTACGTTCTGGCGCTGTGGCAGCGCGGTGGAAAAGTTTTTGCCGTATAATGTAACTTATTTTACTTGGTTTCTTTGTTGGAGAGAAGTTGTGTTAATTATTAAACATAGAGGAAGACCGGTGTAAATGTTTTACAGTTAAAATGAAGAGAAAATCAGAGAAATATTGAAATCAGCTAGTGTTTACGATACAGGGAAGATTTCGACAGAATATGACAGAACGCGATTTTGGAGAGGTATTTTTTTGTAATGTCGTGTCGCACTCCACAACGAATCAGGAACCTGTTACTAACGAACGACGATCATAATAAGGACAAAACTATAAATTATTTATAACTTGCAAATAAATTATTTATAATCGCTTTTGGAGTTAGCTCAACCCGTAGTAACCGCATAGCCCCGTGTTTCGCTCCAGCCGTTGCGCTCCTAGGGTCGCGAACAGTAGTAACTGGAACTGGTACGTACGTAGCGTCCTGCAATCTCGACCGCTTCGTCTGTCGCGAAGAGATGTAACTGGCAACGACCTATACCGCGACGTACTTCGCTCCAGTGCCAGTGGTTGCGCGACTGCTGGAGCGCTCGTAGGGTCGTATATTCGTCGGTCGCGAACAGTAGTAACTGGAACTGGTAGTACGTAGCGTTGCACTTTGATCGGTCGCTGTTTACGGTGATGCTCCGGTTACAGTCGTTATGATACTTTCGGTAGGTCTAGGTACTAGGCATTTTTAATTGCTAATAAATACATGTTAGGTACATTATATACTTAAAAATAAACACTTCAGGAATATACGTAGATAAAAACATACACGTAGATAAAGAAATTTAGCATATGGCTGAAACAAAATATATTAGGTTATTAATTATTTGTTGTTAAATTGCTGAACTACATGGGAATATTTTAGTGTAAATGTAGTAAACCTTATTAACATTCAATGCGTTCAAACACCCGTCTTGTAGATGTCGCCGCTTATACCCATTTTATTAAATAATTCTGGTATGCGGATAAAAAATATCTTCGATTTAAGTAAATTTGATTCTACATTTATTCTTAACTTTTGCAAATAACGGCGGCAGCCTGTGGTTTAAAATTTCACCATACATCTTATTAGTTATTATATTTTGTATGAATTAACTTGGTGCTATGTAAGATTTATCCATAATATTTAAGATCAGCAAATCATTTATATAATTTTCTAGCCATTATAGCAAAGAGTTACTAAAGAGAGGGAGAAATACACGAGGAACTTAAACTATCGCCTTTTACTTCATCAGACCGACCCTCAAAATTTCCCCCTGTTACATCTTGGCGCCCAACTAGAGGCTGGTGAAGTATTATATAGACAATAGAAGAACTACTGACTACGTGTATTTATCTGAGATGAATAACGGTGCCACCCCAAGGACTCACAACTACGACCTTCGTGGTAAGAGCCAGAGTCGACTTTTGGATCTACGAGGTCGACAATCTCTTTCGGATCTGGAGGCAACTTTATGTTTGTACCGCCACCGCCGGCAATTCATATGCCAGCGGCAAATTTCATGCCATCGCCATTTTGTAATCCGACTACCTGTTCCATGCAGCAAGAAGATTTTAAAACGATAATTTCTAGTGTTATTAATGAAGTACATAAGTTAAATATAAATAATAATAATAACAATTCTAATCAGGGCCATTTTCAAAATATTTGTACTTTTAAACCAAACGCTGACGTTCCTATTTTTGATGATAAAGGGGATATACACCCTGTAGATTTTTAAATCAAATAGAAGCCATGTATAAGTCACAAAATGTTTCTGTAGATCAGTTTTTAGTAGATAGTAGAACTAATTTATTCTTCAGAGGAAATGCAAAAATATGGATGAACGCTCTCTTATCAACTTTCACTAATTTTCAAGATTTTAAAAATCACTTCTTAGCTCAATATTGGAGTCAATCTCAGCAACTTACGACTAGACTGAAATTAGATTCAGATATTTACCCTATAAATGACAGCGCTACATTTACAGAATATTTTAATTCCTATGTAGTTTTGGCTAAACATTTAGAACCTGCCTACCCGCCCCCGCAATTAATTCAAATTATTGCGCGACATTTTTCACCAAGTATTTCATGTACTTTAATCGGCGCAGTTACATTTCAAGATGCCCTTCAGCGTCTTAGACAGGCCGAATATTATTTTAGTGCTAGTACGACGGATTCTTTTTCACATTCAACAAGACCGGGAAAAAATTATTTTTATAAACAAAATAATTCTAGACATGGATCACAATCACAACAGATGTCGGGACAAAATCAGACAAAAAACTTATCTAGTATGCAAACTGTGGATAATGTTGAATGTGAGGAAAATTCGGAAAACTAGATTGCTTTCCACAGACGAGCCCGGCTGTGGAAAACGTTTTAAAAGGGGCTTTTAGTTTTAATAATAACGTTAGAGATGGATTACTTAAAGATGAGTGTAGCTTTAAGCACGAAATTGTTAATTATAGATCGCCGATTATCAATACGCAATTGTATGGTTATTCTTTTCCCGCTTTAATTGACACTGGAAGTGAAATCTCCGCAGTCTCTGAAGACGTTTGGAAATCTTTTTCTGATAAAATTAAAAGTGACATTCTATCTTTTCCGTGTTCTGGCATAAGAGTTATAGGGGCGTTTAAATCAAAACAAAGAAAAATACCATTAGAAACTTTAATTTGTTTTTCGTGTGAAAATAATATTTTTTACCAGGAATTTTTTGTCATACCTGATCTTGTTTATTCAATTATTTTAGGAATTGATTTTTTACGAAAATACAAAGTACGTATCGATTTAAATATAAATAAAATATTTTGTTCGGTAGGCGATGAAGAAATTGCTTTATCAGAAAAAAATTATTCTCACGAATATGATGGTACAGAATCGTTAAATTTGCGCAGTTTATCAAAATACGAGAGTTTTGTTACAGCAAATGCAGTTGTGCAGTCAACTGATATACAGAGTGTCACAAAAAATACAAATTTAAGTTTTAATGAGGAACATATGTTTAAAGAATTGATTAGCGAATATGAATCGATTTTTTCAAATATACCGGGTCGTGTAAAAAATTATAATCATCAAATTAAACTTCATAATACCGATCCATTTTTTATTAAGTCATATCCGATAAGTCATATCCATATTAAGCTTATCGAGAAGCCGTCAATAAAACTGACACGTAAATGGAAAATCTGGGTATAATTGAACGTGCTGCAACTCCATACATATCACCCGCCATAAATTGTGTGAGCTATATAGTTATAGCACATATATTGATACTATTTATTAAATTTATAAATTATGTGAACCTCGTGTGTTCTTCGATCTCTCAGTTCACAGGGAGGCAGATGAAATAAAATATATTAGGTTATTAATTATTTGTTGTTAAATTGCTGAACTACATGGGAATATTTTAGTGTAAATGTAGTGAACCTTATTAACATTCAATGCGTTCAAACATCCGTCTTGTAGATGTCGCCGCTTATACCCATTTTATTAAATAATTCTGGTATGCGGATAAAAAATATCTTCGATTTAAGTAAATTTATTTCTACATTTATTCTTAACTTTTGCAAATAAAGGCGGCAGCCTGTGGTTTAAAATTTCACCATACATCTTATTAGTTATTATATTTTGTATGAATTAACTTGGTGCTAGGTAAGATTTATCGAAAATTTCACCCTGTTACATGACGTAGGTATCTCGAATAAGGATTCAAATTATCTTACTTTTTATTGTTTAGGCTAAATTATTTCTAAAGTGTTTTCTAAGAAAAAAAGATAGAAAAATATAATTATCATACAAAAATGTATTTACTTTAATTTAAATTCTAATGGTTATAACTTGTATCAGAAGAATATAAATCTAAATATTATTGGCAAAAATATAAAACTTATAAAAAGCTGTTCTTCAGTCTGAAGAAAAAATAGCGAATAAAAAGTATATCATATTTATTTCATAAAAATTTTACGATAAATTGTAATAATTATCACGATTTAAAGTAGAAACTTTGTTAAAATATATTTTTTACTTTATTATACTTCACTGTAATTTTACTAAACTGTTTATGACAGAAAATTATCCGACGAAACTCCTGCTCACTTTTAATTGAGAAAGTCACACAAGAAAGAAAACAATAATTAATTCTGGCATAATTTTCCTCACTTTGTCAAAATCTCGAGAGAGGAAGAAAACACCTGGGAAACTCTCGCCTGTTGATGTACCAAAAACAAAAGTTTTCGGGAAACTTGCAAATTTACCCGAATTTAAATATTTTTCCTTAACATAAATTTTAATAACATTATACTTTTGTAAAACACTGTAACTTTGTAACTCAAAATTTACAAAAAAACTTTATTATTGCACAGGAAAATAAAACAAAATACTTTATTAATAATAATTTCAATAATTTACAAACTGGTAGTACTGAAAAGTTCATTACACTACTAGAGTTGGTCCCACACAATTCTAAAAAGACTCTAAAAACCCTCATTGTTGATGGGTCTTTAATGAAAAATTTTATAGAATTTTTTTTTAGTTTTTAGTTGAGAAACATAATTTCTTGATAATATGACAACATATGTAGTAGATTAAATTTACAAGAAAGAAAATCCAGAAAAGATCCAGTGTTGGTTCTGAACATTTTAGCAAAAAATAATTTTTTTGGGAAATTTTTAAAGTAAAATAACTCTGTTATTTTGGACTTAGTTATTTGAAAAACGATAAAGAGAAAATATTTATTTTACTAAACAACTAACAATAAAGAGAAAATTTTTACTATTACTTTTATCGAGACCTACCACCCATTAAAATACTTGCACTTATTTCTGGGACGCCCTGTATAGTAAATGTAAATTAAGTTCTAAAGTTATTCAGCTCTTTTCCATTATTAAATATTGAATACTTATTAACATGTTTCAAAATAGCTCTTCGTAGTTAATTATATTCTTAATTTTACGCATATTTTTATTAGTTCTTATATATTATCATAAGATACTTTTTAAAGTTCTGTTTTACTAAAACTAGGGCTTTGTCTTTCTAGTAAACCAGAAGGCAGCTTTTTATTAATTAACTGTTGAAATAAATTAATCTCTCTCCCTCTCTCTCTCTTTCTCTCTCTTGATCGTTTTTAATGCTGCTTGACTGTCGGAGAATAGAAGACTCACCTTAGTTGATATTTCCAATTGCTTCTTTTCAAAGTTTCACCCTGTATTAACAACTTCTAAATTGTAATCTATCATAAACCGTTTTTTGCAACTCATCCCAAAAAAAGGCAACATTACTAACCGACTTTAAAACGATTGTGGCTCGAAAAGGGCGTTACCACGGAACAATTTTATATTTACCATCTGGACATAAAAGGCCGAACTTTACGGTTGGCGTTGTTTTGATTAGAGCTGAAAGTTTACTGCGTGCAATAAAGCAGTTTAGGTTGGATTTTAGTGCCGGATCGAATGGGAAAATTCTCGCACTCAGCACTCAGTTTGATGGACGAATGAAGATTTTTCGAGAACAGTTAATCACCAGCAATCCGAGCCTTCTTGGTCGTTTCGGGCTTCGTAAAGCGCGAAAAGAAATTTTTTATATTTTATTTTGTGTCTGTATATTATTACAGTTTTTGAAACTACATACACCTCTCATAATTTTTTTATTATATTAACTTATACCAATCTCTAATAGTTTTCGAGATAAAAAATAAAACATTTGTAAAATTGACAAAAACTTGATCTTGAATAAGCATTGGTTGTATCATAAATTCGGCATATTGAAAGCTAAAATTTGGTTTTTAAGTGAGTGTCACAAAAAATGAAGTTTTACGGATCTATTAACGTCCCTAAAGTGTATCTTTTTTGGCCGCTTTTTTACTTTACGGCCGCTTTTGTAAACAAAGCCATTATGAGGGCAGCCTACTAGACACATTTAATTTACTTATTTGAGTTATTTCCACGTCCGATATTAAGATTGTCAAATTATAAAGGTGGTCTACAAGACACACTTAATTTGCACGTTTGGATTATTTACTCATAAAACAAAAGAAAAGTTTCCGTTGCTGGGCTATTTATTTACAAGCTTTCCGTTTCTATCAGTGAAATGAAATTTAATAGTTATTAACGTAATAAGGCCGATAAACAACAAATAACGGCCGGGCTGAAGTTTGTGATCCGAGGCGATAGCCGAGGATCATAAGCAGCCAAGGCCGTTATTTGTTATCGGCCGTGTTGCGTTCTAGATTTTTCGTCATACTGCAGATTTTTTAGAGCAATAAACACTACTATTTAATAACAAATTTTATTGAACAATAACACAAGTAAGGATAAAAAATACATAATGTCTTATACTAAAATTCATTTTTCATGATAATGAACATGGAAATTAAAAGTGCACTTGTTGTTCTTAGAAATCTGTAATCCTTCCCAGGGATTTACAGATTTTTATAGAAGAAGATGATGCTACTGAAGAATGGCAAATATTTGTATCCACTAAAGACACATTATTTTTGGAGCTATCATGAAAAAGTTGATTTGTTATTTTCATTCTTTTGGAAACTGATTTTTCTATGTAAGTTTCTGCCACTGTTGAAGACTCCCATCCTCCTAGCTCCTTTAGCGATAGTAAATCACCACCATTTTCGGCGAGCATGGTTGCTGATGATCTACGAAATGAATGCCCTGTATAACGTTCTGGATTCTCCAAGTTCAAAAATTTTGCAATTTTCTGCGGTACGCTCCCGATGGTATGTATACCGACGATTTGCTTAACACACTTGCCTTTTTCTTGTAACCAATGAAAAATTTTGGATTGTCAAAGTTACGAGGACGCAGGTTGATGTATTTTTAGTGTATAAACCATAGGCATCAAACGGAAGGCCCGTTTTGGAATAAGAAATTTCCTATCTTTCTTATTTTAGTATTTCTTAATGAGACAAGAATATTTTTCTCTCGAATCTTCGAAATCATCAACTGTGAGTGACCAAAGCTCGCTGCGCCTACAAGCTCCAAGAATACCAAGCACCAATACAATTTTTCGAGTAACCAGGTGTAATCATCGGCATCCAGTAGAAAATTATTTATGTCATTCTCCGACAGAACTTTGGCTTTTTTGGTGAATAACCTTCGTTTTTGCGCCTCAGAAACATGAACAGTTTACCAAATCTATGAACAAATATAATTTAGATGAGTATGATTAAATATCGAGAAGAATATAATGGTTTTTTACCTTGATATGTCGATGTTTTCATATACTCTCAACGCAAGCTTCAGCATGGATATCTTTGTCCACAGTGATGTAGGAGAATACATTTCAGACATTCTTTTAGCATAAGCCAGCAATACCGCTTCATTTACGCTGTTTATACTTCTATCCTGCCGCCACTTCAAAAAAAATTGTCATATTCCTGCTGATATCTCTCTGGTTATAGTCGGAAGTAAATTTTGAGTAGCCGCAGCCGCTTCCTCCTGTATTTCCAACGGAATTTCTCGCGACATCTCGCTATGGTCTATTTTCCCAATTTTTGAAAAGTCCAACTGACAATAAATAGTCATTGATGCAGGTGACAGACGTTACGATTACCTTAGAAACTTAACGGCCGCCGGCCGTTATGATAACGTCCGGCGGACGTTATATGCATCTTTTCCATTCTGATTTTGCTTATGTTATAATAATATAACAATATAGTATGACGAAAAATATATAACTAACAAATAATAAAAACCACATTATACGGGATATACTGTGATTAAAAACAGTTAAAAAGAAAATATGAGTGACAGTGATAGTGACAATCCAGCTGAAATTTATGAAGCCGCCAATGCAGCCACTCTAAATTTATTACCTGAAAAATCCAGGCAAATTTACTTAAAACAGTATGACATTTTTATGAAATGGTGCAACATACATAATATTAAAAAATTAAAAGAAGAAGTACTTCTCGCATTTTTTCTGGAAAAGACCAAGGTTGCAAAAAAAACAAAGACATCCACTTTCATTTGGTTAATAAAAATTTGAATCTAATCTTGTTACCCACTTCAAAAGACACCTCCAGAAGTTGTTAAAATTGTAACCGCATGTTACAATTTTAAATAAACCATAGCCAAGAATGTAGAAAGTTGACATATGATATGTCATTTTAATGAGTGTCATTTTCTATTGAATAATTTTATTTACTATTGAATAAATTTTTTTATTATTAAAATTTTGAGAAATATACATTCTTCATAAAAATATGCCAAAATAAAAATTTTCAAAATTTCATACCACTTTAGAGAAAAAAACTGTAAAAACTGTCTGTAAAACGAATAACTTTGAATTTGACAGTTCCCGCGGGCTTTTCTAGTGTTAATTTTATTAGGTTAGCAACTTGCGGCCATGCTGACGCAATGCCGTCTCTAATAGAACAGCCTAGGAACGAGATTTATGACGTCACAATAGTTAGATACTACAGATTAATAACTATGTTGTAGAATACATGGATACATAATTATTTCTCGATTTGTTGGTTTGTATTTTAAAAATTATATAGTTTACATGAAATATACATAACATACAGTTAATAAATATATATATATATATATACCTATTTATATTAATAAATACTTTGGCAGATAAACTATGAACCATACAAATGCAGCAAATGTTTTACAATATGACTGAAACCGTACTCCATAGTTAATGTAGATAGTTTTTGTGTTAAGAATAATAATTTAAAAAAAATTTGTGGTCATCTTTTGACAAGTTTATATTAGTTTATTAATTGCAGTAAACATTATAATATATAAATAAATTTTGTGAATGCAAATAATAATACATCACTATTAGTAGATATTGAATGTTTTTTGTTAAATTAGATCGATTTTCGAACCCCAAAATTTAAAATATATTTTACATTTTACCCATTATCTTATGTACCACCTATTCATTATTTGTATATTGTAAAACATTTGCTGCATTTGTATGGTTCATGTTTATTAGCCAAAGTATTTATTACAATAAATAGGTATATATTATATTGTATTTATTAACTGTATATTATGTATATTTTATGTAAACTATATCATTTTTAAAATACAAACCAAAAATACGAGGAATAATTATGTTTCCATGTATTCTCCAACATATTTATTAATCCGTATTATCTAACTAGCGTGACGTCATAAATCTCGCTCCGCGGCTGTTCTAATAGAGACGGCATTGGTCTAATATTTAGAAATGTCAAAAGCTGATGACATTTTACTTTTGTCAATTATGACATTTCGTGTTGATTTTTGCAAGAAGAGGAAGAATTGTCACTTATTTTATTATTTTCCTTTTCTATTTCACGGAAGTAAAAAGAGTTACCTGTCTGATTCGTTCAGGCTAGTTCAGGCACTCAATTTAAAGAATATCAGTAACTTTTTTGACAGAGGGATTTTATATTTGCCATGTTGGTAAAAAATAACGGTCAAAATTCAAAGTTATTCATTTTATAGACTATACCAAAGAGACTAACACCTCAGTAGGCTGAAGCTGAGAAACAACGGCGAATGCAGATTCTGTGGGGAAAATGGGGAAACACCAGAACACCATATCACTAAATGCGCCGAGACGACGACCATTCGTGCCATGAACTTTGGTACGGCTGATGTCGAGGATGGAGAGCTGGCCTCTGTGGAGCCGTCTCAGATATGATAACTCGTTATAACTCAAGAAAGGGGAACACACAATAGATCTGTAAGGTTGCGGTGATTACCTCCCCTCGTAAACATTCTACATTCTACTCTTAATTTCTCACAAAAACATGTTTATCATATACTGTGTTTTTCCTTGGAACAACCGAACATAATAGATCTGAAACACAACATTACAATAGCTAACTTAACAAAATTTTCCTGTATTACAAAGAAACGAGTTTTACAAAACACTCGAACGATAGTAGAACTCTCAGTATAAAATTTAGCTTTCCAAATTTGTCGTCGATCGTGGATGAGAGGGGAGACGGAGGGCTGTTCCGTTGGAAAGTCATTGTTATTTTGGGCAAATAGCTCGTTGCTTTCGTGAATATCGTATCATCTCCGGGACGTGCGTTGTTTTAACCCCGGGGCAAAAATCGAACGGCAAAAATCGAAGGGCAAAGATCGAAAATATGTCGTCGGAATTTTAACAGTGGCGAGGGGTTGAAGGAAGGGGGTGAAGAAGGGGGTTAGAGCTCCAAAAAAAGCCTTCAACGAATTAGGCTTCCTCCGATATCGGTTCCTTGCATGCGAACGAAGAGCTGAATGTGTTCTTCGGATTTACAAAAACTTGAATTGTTATTTTTATAGTTGGGTAATTTATTTTCTGAGTATCGTTCAATAAATTAAATATTTTCTTGTTATTTAATTTATGTATACCATACGATTGAAGAAAAAACGATGTTAGAGACGGCTGGGGAGTGATAATTCTGTCGATGTCAAGCCCTACACATCATTTACTTTAATAATGTCTGTGATGTCTCTTTTTAATTTTTTTAATGACACTTACTGCTTACTGGCGCCACAGGTCTTAAGAAGGTTGTAATTTATTTTTATATTTAGCAAAAATAATTTTTAAATGGTGTAGTTTAAAATTCGGGAAATAATATTTTAAAAATGTCTATACCTCTGTGGTATCTTCAAAAAAAGTCTTATAGGTAATTCCAAAAAATATTTTTTTGGAAATAGGTTTATGTGTCTGAGACTTTCTATCTTTTTTAATCTTTCTATATTTAGTGTTAATCTGACAAGTTTTAT
Organism: Sitophilus oryzae; assembly: GCF_002938485.1. Lineage (NCBI taxonomy): Eukaryota > Metazoa > Arthropoda > Insecta > Coleoptera > Curculionidae > Sitophilus > Sitophilus oryzae. Next base: position 3,276,407 of record NW_022146108.1, on the reverse strand, counting down.
GTAAATTTTTAGTAAATGACGTCTAATACCGCCTTTGACAAAGTTTTTTTTATCATACGGTTGTAGTAGAGGTGGGAATTCTAGTTCCTTAGTTCTAGTTCCTACAGAGGAATAGTTCCTTGAACTAGGTCTTTAGTTCACAATAGTTCCCGACTAACATTGACATCCCCCTTGCTTGCTAATGCGGTTCGTTGTCAGTCAGAACTATTCACAATATGATCTATATAATTTTTATAATGTACGGAGATATAACGAGACGTGTAATTGTGTATGTTAAAAACATATAGGTAAGTTTTATTGCAGATAAAAAAAAATAAAAAAAACCCAAATCGGAATTTAAAAAACTATATCGCAAATCAATTGGAGCAAATATTACAAAAATTTTACGAAATATTGCGTTTTCCTCACTTCAAGCTTTTTGTTTTTGTCTAAATATTCAGAATATCTACTTCGTTTTATAAGATATTTCTTAATTTTAGGGACCTAAAGTGAAACATTCCCGTAAACTATTTAAAAAACAAACTAAAAATCAAAAACAGTATCCACGACAATTTTCTGTGGTAATTACGCCGCGCCGGTTGTGGCAAGAGACTAGACCGAATCCATCGTCGTCGCCTTGTATTATATCTCGGATCTGCCGACTGAATAGATTCCCGTGAACTAGTCTAATAAGAATAGTTCCTCTATGTCCGGATCCGATAACATACGGCTGGAACTCCCCACGCCTGCCGAGCATCAATCGCGCTGGCTGATCAATACGTAACGTAAACTAGTCTTTTATTTAGTTCCTCTAGTTCCTTTAGATCCGGATCCGATAACATACGGCATACGGCTGCCACTCCCCACTCCTGCCTAGCATCGATCGCGCTGGCCCGATCCGTTCGTACGTAAACTAGTCTTTTATTTAGTTTAGTTCCTCTAGGCCCGGATTCGATAACGTACGGCTGGCGCTCCCCACTCCTGCCTACCATCGGGCTACGCGCGCTAGCCGATCCGTCGCCGTCGCATATTATTCTATATCGGTCACAGTCTCGATCCCGGAACAGGTTCTGAGGAACTAGTTCTTTGAGAAACCAGGAACTAGTTCCTTTCATTCTAGTTCATTGGACCTAGTTCGTTCACAAACTACACATCTCTAGGTTGTAGTAGTGTTAACTTTATTATTTTATACCAGGTGCGTCTCAAAAGTGGCTCACCCCCTATAACTTTTTTAATTTTTCTGATAAAATAAACGAGATTTGATATATTTGTCACATAAAATAGGATTGATTGATGTATTCAATTGTTTTTTATCACTTCCTGTTTCACCGGAAATGATTATAACTTTTAATTTTTAAACGACACCCCCGGTATTTTATTAATATATTCGATAAAAAATTTTCCGCATATCTTTAAAGAAACTGACGTCCATATTGTTTTTTTCAAACGTCACAAAAGTATTAATTTTTGCGACGCGAATGACAATATAAAAGTCATTTTAACGCATACGCATGAAAGCACGAAAATATATTATTAAACTGACATAAAGTGTCAAATTCAACGAGCGTAACCATAGTTCTCGATATATAATTACCATGCCCTAGACACTCAATGGTAATTTTATAGAACTACAAATTTAGTTTCTTCCGCATCCCCAGACGGCGCAAAAGATATTAAAGTACAGGTTTCTAATTTATATATGAAGATGAATGACAGTCTCTATGTTAACTACTGTCTATGGTCTAGTTTTTGTCTAGTTGACAAAATGTAGGTGATCCGTCAAGTTATTTTTAAATCATTATTTAAATAATTATTAATTTAGATATTCCCGATTTGTCGGAAATTTCAGTGATTTCAGTGATTTGTGTTTTTATTAGTTTGTGCCTTCTGATATTTACAGTCGATCATCATTTTCGTGTTAGATACTAAACTTTTTATTAAAGTCATTTTGACATTTTAGAAATGATTATGAACCAAATAAAAAAAAAAAAAAATAATTTAATCATAAATAAGTAAGTACATAGTTGGTAATATATAGTATTTTTAGTAACAGTTAATTAGTAGTCTATAATATTTTTTACTATATTATAATTTAGTTGTTAAATCAAAGAAAAATAGGCGCTTAATGTGATCTATTTTGGTGTTTAAAATGTAGTATGTATTCATAATTTTAATTTTGTTTTAATTATGTTACACTTCTAATGGTCTAATAAAACATAAAATGTAGTAAAACAGTCTATATTTATTATTTTATATTTTACAAGGAATAATTTTGCGCTTGAATAACGTTACCGTTTTAGTTAGCGTTATTAAGTAACGGAACGCTAAAATTATGTTATGCCAAAACTCTCCATTAGTTTCTTCCGATCACCAGGTGGGTCTGAATGACGGACCCATTTGTTTTATATCAGTGTCCAATCTATCTCTAGTACGTGACATTAGTCTATGATAATTACATACAATGTATTACTTTTAAATGTTTTTATATTACTTGGAACGTTTAAAACTGTTTCAAAAATTATTTGTGGCGTTTGAAAAAAAAATAGCATGTTCTATTCGGAGTAAAAATGACACTTTTTGTGGCTCGCCTGTATGTCGGAGTCTATAGCTGACTCTCTTCCGTCAAACGCACAGTTTCGCCACAAAAAGTGTCATTTTTACTCCTAATAAAACAATATACTACTTTATCAATGTTAAAAATTGTGATTAAATCATTTTAAAATTTGCTTACCCTCTACAACATGATTCTTCTATACAGGCCTTCTGCAATCTGAAAATAAAGACAGTTTTACATGAATAAAGTGAAATATAAATCTGGAAACTCCAGAACACCGCATTACTGAGTGTGCCGAGACGACAACCATTCATGCCATAAACTTTGGTACGACTGATATTGAAGATGGAGAGCTTGCCTCTGTAAACCGTCTGAGATACTGACATTTGTTAAAGCCCTGAGACTGTATGATGAGTTATGACAATATAGATCTATAAGATAACTGTGATTAACTTGATTAACATACAATATACAACCTATCCTCCATAGTTCGTACAAAGAAACATTTAATAAAGAAATACAATTTAATGTTAAACTGGAAACGACGTATAAGATATGCAACAAAGTAAAGAACGAAACTTAAAAATCTGACTTCGATTTGAGCGCCCCGGTCTTAGTAGTGCAGCTGTAAAGCTTCAAGTTTACGACTAGAGGAAATTTTACTTGTAAACGAAATTCACGACGATTTGTTTAAAAAGTTGCCCGTTTCCTAATAAAATGCCTAGAGGAGAAATTTAGATGTTTGCTGCGCTTTCGGCAAACAAGGATTTTCCTGAAACTTAAGAGCCGAGACTTCGAAGGAAATCAAGTTTATTTGTGCTAAATCTTGAGGGTATCTATCGTTTTTGATTTACTCTATAAATTATTGATAAGATTTAGGACTAAAAATATGTGACTTATCGAAAATTGTAAATCGATAACGGAGCCATGGTGATTAAATTATTCAAACCAATTTTTTTCACACCGATCGTTATAGCTATTTATAATCTGTGAGTTTCTTCGATTCTTAATAATCTCTGTGTGGTCATTCAAGTGAATTTCTTTTAGTATATTTATTTGTGAATTTCTACAGATGGCTAGTCACCGTAAAATGTTGTTGATCTATTATAAACGGATATTAATATGTCTGTTTTTATTGATTCGCTATATTATAAGACTAATACTGTCATTTCCTATACAGAATGCTGCCAAATCCGAACGGCGCTATTTGAGACAAAATATCATATATTTTTAGAGTTTTGTTGTAGCGAAAAAAACAAAAAAAATATATATTTCTGAAATATACAGGATATTGAAATTTGTCATAACTTACGAATTTATGATACGCATATATATATTTCTATCGTGTGCTCCGAGCATTGTGGTTAATTTATATTGTTATAAGGTGTAATACGCTTCATACGTGCTTAATATTTTAAGCTATTGCGGAAAATGACGTAGTTCCAAGTCTAATTTATTTAAAAATTAATTTTGTGAAACAGCATTACGTCACAAAACCTGGTACCTGAACACTAGTAAAAACTGTATTCTATACTAATATATAAAATCTTTAAGTGACTGACTCACTGATTAATCATGATCCTGCTCTAACCACTCAACGTAAGAAGTTCAATTTTGGCATACAGGTTGATTCTAGGGTGTAGAGATTCGATAAGAAGGGATTTTTCGAAATTTTAGTTCCACGGGGGTGAAACCACCCCTCAAATATTATAATATTTTTTATTTAAAAAAACCCTCAAGTTTCCGAAAAAACGCTTAAACACGTATATTTTATTTTGTTTTTTTACATATTTTAAGATTTTTTAAAAATGTATAGAGTGTGTTTCGAAAAATCTGGTCATTGATTAATCATGATCCTGCTTAAAGCGCTTGACGTAAAAAGCTGATTTTTGGAAAACAGATTGACTTTAGGGTGTAGAGGTTCGATAAGAAGGAATTTTTCGAAACTCGAATCCTAAGGGGGTGAAACTATCCCTCAAATATTAAAATATTTTTATTTAAAACCGGTGAGTTTTCGGAAAAACTCTTAAACACGTATATTTTATTGTGTTGTTTTACATATTTTAAGATTTTTTATAAATTTATACAGGGTGTTTCATAAAATATGACCATTGAGTAATCACGATTCTGCTTAAACTGCTTGACGTTTAAAGCTGATTTTTGGCAAACGGATTAACTGTGGGGTGTAGAGGTTCGATAAGGAGGGGTTTCTCGAATCTCAAATTCCAAGAGGGTGAAAACGCCCCTCAAATATTACAATATTTGTTATTTCAAAAACGGTTAGTCTTTCGGGAAAACGCTTGGACAAGCATAATTTATTTGGTTTTTTTTACATATTTTGAAATTTTTAAAAAATCATACAGGGTGTTCCAAAAGTTGGGTAATTTCTTAACCACGATTTTGCTTAAACTGTTTGACGTAAAAATCATATTTTTGGCAAACGGATTTTTCGAAAGTCAAATTCCAACGAGATGAAACTGCCCCTCAAATATTACCAAGTTATATAATAATATCGCCATATTGTTTTTTCTCATGCTGACATAAATGTGAGAAAATTTTATCCAATTTGTATGTTAATGGAAATTCTTGCTTTGCTTTATCATCACCATTACAAATGATTAGTTCGACGCGAACGAAGTCGCTGGTACACGTTAGTATCATATATTTTCAAAGTTTTGTTGTAATAAGAAAATCAACAAAAATATATTTCTGAAAAAGGTGTACAGGATACTAAAATTTGTCATAACTTATGAATTTATGATAAGCATATACAGGGTCGCTTTTATGTATGGAAACGATCGATTATTAGGTAAAATATAGGAGGTACCGCAAAAAGTTACATACAAAAGTTATAGGATTTTTAAATATCTATTAGCGAGTAATAAATTTAAGTATACAGGGTTGTTCATAAAGTCGTGGCACATCAAAGTTTCATTTTTTTTAAATAGAACTTCATTACAGATTTCAATTCTTCCTTCAATTCTAAGCAAAAATCCAAATACACACAATTTTACATAAAGCAAAAATCCAAATACACACAAACCGTTTCCAAGTTATTGACTTTTGAAAATATCACTTAAACAATTCGATTTAATTAATTTCGATGTGTGTGGTTTGATTTAATGATGCCATTTTGCCGAAACTGTAATACTGTTGTAATGTGGGTTTTTAAATTCTTATTAGCTACTAGAAAATTTAAGTATACAGGGTGGGTCATAAAGTTGTGTCACATCAAACTTTATTTTTTTAATAAAAACTTAAATTTTAATAGTTAGAAAGACGAATCCAACAAATCATAAACTTGGTCGACTTAAACTGACTTAACTGTGTTTTTTACAGACGAGACGTCAAACTTTTTTTCATTACAAAGTCATTCTTTTTAGGTGCTCAGTCTGTCTCTATAGCGAAAAATTAACTAGCAAACGTCAAATCCTTACCTTTGCCACGTCTACTATGTGTTCGTAGACGTTTCGAGCGATTTGTATTCGGCCGATGACGTAAAAGGGAAACTTTGTGAAATAAGCGTAAAAATCAGCGCGCGATGGAAACAAGCAATTTATATACGAGACGGGCTTTGGGAAATTTAAAATAAACACGCGTCGCGACGACGCATGAATATTTCACGCGACTTCCACGACGAAAGTTATTAGAGAAAACGAAATCACAGACAAATAATAATAATATGTCGACGGGTTTGTACGACATATATTTTCCTCAGGTAAAATTGAGAAGAAAGATGCAAAGAAACGAATATTAAGACAAGTAAGATCAATAAGAGAAGTAGAACATATTTTCGTTAATATAACTGGTATAGTCTGTCCAACGACAAAATCCTTGGCATTGATAGATGTGTCTGTCAGTTTAATTTCATTATTTTACAAAGAAATAAGTTGGTACAATTGGAACGCAAAGCAATGAATTGTTAATATATTTAAAATTTTAATGATAAATGATTATTTCAAAGTTTTATGAAAAAAAAACTGAAAAAATCTAATAGTGTTATTGTATTCTAAAAAAAGTCGGTGTGTGTTAAGAGTCCATTTCACTAGTCTGAAAAAGTAGCAAAATAAGCGTTCGACATTTAACGTTTTATCCAAAACTGGCTAGGTATTTTTACACAAGTGAAGAAGAAAATTAAAGATAAATGATTATGCTATATCCGTATTATAGTACATTTTAGATAACTTCTTTATTTTTAAGATTTTGATAGTCAAACATCAACAAAATATTCCTTAAGTTTGGACTAAATTTTTCTTGAAAACAAAGACATAATTTAAATTCCGTTACAATACGGAAATAGATTGAAGTTTTGTGATTACAGTGATATATAATTTATATGGTTTTGTAACAAATTGCTCGCTATTTTATAGCAAATGCTGAAGCTCTGCAAACCTTAATCAAGCCTTTATCAAAGCACGTGCGTTTGGAATTTTGGTGTGGCTTAACACGGCAGGATCGGGCTAAGCCTGAAGCAGTTTTCTGTGAAATATAATATTGTTAGAAATAAATGGTGCCAGCCGCCAGGGACTGTATATATTCTAAAGGACTGTTCGATCGCGTCAAATCGCCGCTGTCGTAGTCGCCGTGGATGCTTACGTCACGCAGGGACCAGCGCTCCACAGTGCGGCGGATGGTTATTCTAGCAGGACAAAATCTCAAGGGCGATGTTTATGACTTAAAATCATATGGTTAAATTTATTTATTTATTAACAACAATTTATTAATAAATAAATAAATGTCGGAAAGTGTCGGTTAGATATTAAGTCCCGAACGGGAGATAGCGGCCTGCGTGCAATGGTAGTACTTTCGTACCACCGGGGCGCAACTATCGATAGTAAATTTTTCGATAGTTGCACCCCCGATATTTCGATAGTTGCGCCCCGGTGTACATAATAATAAATACATAAAATTATGATATCAGGTGAAATACTTACAAAAAGTTCTTTAGCAGTTATTTTTTAATTACTTTGTAATCTTGTGACACCTTGTATATTTTATCTTAAAAAATTCTATTTTATTTTGAAAATAATAAATAAGATAGATCTTTTAACTTTAATTTTAACACTCGGTAATTGTAAATTCATATATAGTAAGTATCTAAGATAATTTTTTAAACTCAGTACCTTTTGATGGAGTTGTTTTGTTTGTATACTATCCGATTGAAATGAAACTTTTTGGGCACTCACCTGTTAAGCTTGAACTCCCTGTGACTGTGACTACCTGTGTTGGTAGTAACTCAAAAGATCTACATCATTCAATATATCGATATTTGAAAAAAAGTGAAAGTTTGATATCTGCAGAACGAAGGCACGAAGGATTTTAACAAATAATATACGTACAGTAGAAAAGTACATACCTTTGGCAATCTTCAACATAATTTGGCTTTGGAATAAAATGTATAAGCACTTTTTTCACGCCTTTTTTTGTATGATCTCTGCCTTGCTGCGCAGAAAACGACCAAGTTGATAAAAATGTATCGAAATACAAAGAATATTCATGTATTTTTATATCAATTGGAATGTCTACTATTTATTTTTATCAGTAAACATTTTTTGGCTTATTTCTAACCAGACGTTTTTGTCCCGCTAAATTTATCTTCCAACGCACTGTGCGCTCGTCCGTCAAATGCAAAAATAACTGTCACTGTCTAAAATCTTTAGCGCCACTTCAACTCGGTCCCTAGATGACGTAAAAAAACTGACGGTGCAGGAAGATAGGAATCGAACTATCCTTATCTCTATAGTACCTTGGCCAGCAGCTGCTGGTCACGTAGGTGTCAACTAATTTCAGGTGGATAATAAGGTTGATTGTTGGAAATTCATTGTTAAAAACTTGGCAGTCAAGATGATAGGAGGCATTCTCCGTGCTCGGATGGACAAGCCGTTCGTTCGCTTGAGAAAGATAAGTGTTATAGTTTTGTGTGTTTCCGTATTTTGAATAAAATATTACGTTTAAATTTCCCGGTTGTTATCAATATTTATTTCCTTCGGCCACACACCTGCTTTACCCGACCCCTGAGAGCGACCCGAAAGTGCAGCGAATCAGTGGCGGACACAGAGGGGGGGCCCAAATTGTGTTAAATATTAGGCTTTTGGGTAAAAAATTGCGCCCTAAAAGGCATATTTGGCATTATTTTTTATTTGGGCCCCCCCTAAAATAAATTTCTGTATCCGCCCCTGCAGCACTCTTAAAAATTATTTTTACTCCATATATAAATAAATTACAACCTTTTTAAGGCTAACTGGCAGTAAGCGCTGTTAAAAAGTAAAGAAGAATACGGACCAAGTAAATTACGTTTAGGGCTTGACCTCAGCAAAATTATTATCGATTGTCATTCTTCAGCAGTCTTTGACGCCGGTTTTTTTGATCGTATGGTACTTTTAATATTCAAAATACTCATCTCGGGATTGATATATTTGTTTACATATATTTCACAGAGCAAAATATTATACAAACATTATCTAAACTAACTAGCGTTAAACCAAAATAAATAGCCGGTTTACATTTCGTTTGTTTTAAATTAAAAGCTCACTCTGTAGTGCATGATTCTCGTTTCACGGTGAAAAGAGCCACCGATTGACAATTGAGTAAACATAACCTCACATCAAACGGGCCAGATTGGCAACACTGCCGCGCTGGCCGCTAATGAAAAACATATTTGACCCCTAAATTATTCAGGCCCGGGTATCGAATTATCGGTTACGCTGGCCAAATCATCGTGTTTTTCATTAGATAAATTGTATTACAGTGGCGTCGTGTTTTTTCCTTTCTTTGCTATTCTGGTCGGTGCCCATTATTCAATTTTTGTCGTTTCGCAATTGTACGTGATGAATTATTTCACAATTCGTTTCAAAACGCTTTTGTTGAAAGGTTAACGTATGATTGTTACGCAGTTTTTTAGTCTAAAGGTGCGTCCACATTGCTCGTGATCCTGCTCGCGCTCTTGCCTTTGATTGTGCTTGCGTTGCTTGCGCTTCCTGTTTCTCGTGTTTCTCCAGATCTTTCGGCTCGCAACCAACGGCGTTCGGCGTTCGTGCTGTTCGGACATGGATGATAGCGAAGTATTTTTAATAGGGGCTGCTAGTGCGATCATTATCGCAAAACGAAGGAGACAGGGAGAAAAAAAGGCGGTGTTGGATGTCTAATAATTTCAAAAGTAGATACCAGCACAGTGAAAGTAAACATCTACGCGATTTACAAATAGACAGAATGTTTTTTAATGTTTTTTAACGCATGTCCGCTACTGATTTTAAAAGACTTATTAACTTAGTTGGCCCCCGTATAGAAAGAAAAAATACAACTTTTAGGAAGTGTAATCCGGTTAAAGAAAGAGTTAAATAAGGATTGGCCATAACATTAAGATTCCTTCAACTAGAGACCCACATACCAGTTTGGGTTATTTATTCAAAGTTTCCAAGCAAAGCATTTCAAAAGTAATACGAAGCGTATGTCAAAATATCCAGAGGCAGGTGTATAACAAAATCAAACCTAGGAAATGGAGGTGGATTAAGGCGACGCGGTAACAACATCGCTGGCAGAGCTATTGAGTTGAATCCACAAGTCAGTAGAAGAACTGGTCGTCCAAGACACATATATGGCAAAGGGCAATTCACATATGGCAAAGAACAAAGGAGATCGAAGCAGTAAACCGCTCGTTGGCGAGATATCAAATCAATTGCTAAAAACTGAACCCGCTGGAGAGAGTTTATTGAAGCCTTATGCTCCACGTAGGAGTAAAGGACAAAATGAAATGATGATTTTTTGTCCGCTGTTTACAGTAATGCACCAAATTAAGTTAATTAACAGGGTTGGCATGATTTAAATCATGATTTAAATCGTGATTTAAATCAAGTGATTTTTTTTTATTTTAATCATTGATTTAAATAAAAAAATCAACTTTTTTAAAACTTTACAATAAATCGAAAAATAAATGTAAAAGTTATAAAAATGTGTCCTAGAAAACTATAAAAAATATTTTTATAACAGATATACCCTATATCTATTTATTAAATAAAATGTTACACTTGCTATTGTAGCGTTTAAATACTTTTAATAAATCGAAAAACAATTGTAAATGTTATAAAACTATATAAAACATGATTTGTATAACACATACCTATACCAAGTACATATCTATTCATCAATTAAAATGTTGGACCGATTTTAGAAGTAATTTTGTGTGCATCCATTAGACTAAAGGACAGAGATTTGCTTTGAAATTGATGTACTAGTGACAAAAAAAATGGTGTTCGAATAAATTTCATTTGCAACCTCTAGTGCAGAAAAAGGTTCTTTAGATGTTAGACTAGGTGTATATCTTCAAATCGTTGTCAGAAAATATGTTGTTTTATATCTTTTTTTGAAACAGCTGTATATTGATGAAGATAACTTCTGCCTTCATCAATATATCTTCTAGTTCTTTCCAAATTTCTACCAAAATTTCGACCTGCAGTAAGTATATTACACTTTGACAATAGATAATACTAATTTCATTCTCGACTTAAGACTATTTCCGAATAATAGTGTATTGTGTAAGGAGTAAAAATTATACTTTTTTTGACGAGATTGTACGTAAGTACATTTTTACTCCGTGTAGAGTATACTATATTTTTACAAATTAAACATTACAAATCATTTTTTAATCACTATCAAACGTTGCAAATAATATAAAAAGTAATACCTTGTAAGTAATTGAGTAACAATTTGTACACTCGTTGAAAATGACGCTTAATATCAGTTTAAGAATATATTTTGTTATTTTGTGCTTAGGCGTAAAAGTGCTTTACTTTTATGCCTAGGCCTTGAAATGACAACAATTAATACTCTTGTGACATTTAAAAAAAAAACTTTTAATCTGAAACAAGCCACTTTTTTTGCGGAATATATTGGTGACCAATGTGGGAAAATGACACGCGTCGGAGAATAATAATTGTTAATGTTATATATCGGGCAGAGTTATGAAGATTTAGTCATATAGGATAGGACTTCAATTGGAATTAAGTCCTAATTATTTGGAAATCTGATTCAAATGTTTTCTATTAAAATCAAAAAAATCCGATTTAAATAAAAAAAATCTGATTTAAATCAAAAAAATCTGATTTTTTCTAACCCTGTTAATTAAACACTACCTCTATAGTGTGAAACCGAGGGGTGTCTCACTATTGGAATTACATGTACAGGGTGGTCGAAATTGGTCTGTTTTAAAAGAAAAAACCTATTTCCTGACTAGATAGAGCAAAACCGACATAGATGTCATGGGCTCGATTTCTCAGAAACGTTTAATGGCGTAAACCGCCTGTTGATATTTTCACTGCCAACTGAGATACGGGGTCTTTGTGAATTTTTTACCATTTTGAAAATTGCCCATAACTTTTTTATTTTGCGGAATAATACAATTCTGTAAAAACTTTATTAAGGCACATTTTTAGGCACAATCCAGTGGCGTAGTCAGTTTTTTTCTATGCTTGCTCTTTTTGTCAGAAATAATAAAAAAAAATATTTTTTTAAATGGAAATCATAGTTGGCTATGAACTTAAAAAAATGCTGGCGTGGCCTTTCCAATGATCTAAAGTTATGAACTAAGAATGAGAGAAATTTAGGTTTTTGATCTTTATATCGAAGCGGGCCTTGGTTTTGTGACCTATTTGCCTAATTATTTTTTATCACAATTTAATATTCTATTCTATATTATTATATATCTGCATAATTAAAGACTTTTGAAAAGGTAAATTAACATTCTATATTAGTATTAGTAATTACAATTGAAATCGATACAATAAACAAAGAATAAAACTAAAAAAAAGTGTGTTTTGAGTAACGAATATAGTTTTCTATAAAAATTCATCAAAGATGTTCAAACTGAGCACCCCCTTGTTGAATACACAATAAACATCTTTTGCGCACAGAGTTACAACAATTTATTAGGCGAACTGGTGTAATAAGTCCAAAAGCTTGCCTAGTAGCCTTCTGTAATTCTTCTCTCGTCCCAATGGTTCTTCCCTTATATATAAGGCCTTTTAATTTCCCCCATAAAAAAAGTCAAAAGGAGTTACATCACAGGACCTAACAGGCCAAGATATGGGATCCCTTGTTCCAATCCAATTCTCTCTAAATTCTCCATTGAATAGCGCAGTTGTAACCATGGCTTTTTAATTGTAAATGGTAATACTAATATAGAATGTTGATTTACCTTTTCAAAAGTGTTTAATTATTCAGATAAATAATGATATAGAATATTAAATTGTGATAAAAAATAATTAGGCAAATATAGGTCAACACAAAATCAAGGCCCGCTTCGATACAATGATAAAAAACGTAATATTTCTTTCATTTTTAGAGATAGATACACATAACTTTATATCGTTGGAAAGGGTTAAACACCAGCATTTTTTTAAGTTCATAGCCAACTATGATTTCCATTTAAAAAATTATATTTTTTATTATTTCTGACTAAAAAAGCAAGTATAGAAAATAAACTGACTACGTCACTGGATTGTCCTTAAAAAAGTGCCTTAAGAACGTTTCTACAGAATTTTATTATTCCGGGAAATACAAAAGTTATGGGCAATTTTCCAAACGGTAAAAAATTCAAAAAGACTCCGTATCTCGGTTGGCAATGAAAATATGAACAGGCGGTTTAGGCTATTAAACGTTTCATAGAAATCGAGCCCATGACATCTATGTCGGTTTTGCTCTATCTAGTCAGGAAATAGGTTTTCTCTGTTAAAACAGACCAATTTCGACCACCCTGTACATTTTCTTGGCAGTGATTGGCAATCTTACGGCAGTCGCCTATAATAATTACAGGGCAGTCATAGGCAGTCTTCTTCGCAATCATTGGCAGTCGCTCGGCAGTAAAATGAGATTTTGGCAGTACATGGACATTTTTTTACCCAAGTGAGACCTCTCGTGTGAAACTCTTAAGTCATTTAATTAATAAAAAAATAATACACTTCCTCTATACTAACATAAAACATCGTTCAGGTGCTCTATCGCTTTTAACTCCAACACAGGAGCGAACAATTAGTTATATCTCAAATCGTCTTTTTGCATACAGCTAATTTAATTTTTCCTGAGACTCGTTCCTAAGTGAAATGGGTCTCTTGGGGGCACTCTGGGGGCTGGGGGGTGGGCGCGTAGCGACACTACTTTTTCTTAATTTCCTTAATTTGGCCTGCAGGGGGTGGAGAAATGGGGTGGGATTGGGACAAGCGGGTGGGTAAAACACCTTCCGCCCTTTACGGAAACGTGATCTTTTAGTTTAATTAAGACTTCCTGGCTGGAAAAATTCGAGTTAATTAGTTTGTACCGTCCCTGGTGCCGAGGTGGGAATTGGGAGAAACTTGTTTGCAAACAATGCAGTTTTCCTGTCCGGAATTAATTTTCTTTAATTTGGGAATTAAGATGGCGTATTTTCATTTAAAACGCTGCAAAAAATTCGTTTGAAGGTCTCTAAAATAGTTGTGACGGTTTTTTTAGCGAAACATTTTTTTCTTGAAATTTTGGAATTTTTGGAAAAAAATTTTCGATTTTTTAAAATTTTTAGTTAAAAAAAATATCTTGATATTGTAGCAACATAGGTTGTAAATTAAATTTACAAGAAAGAAAACTCAGAAAAGATTTAGTGGTTCTCAAAATACAGGGTGATTAAAAAAACATGTACCATCTCTCGCGGGGACCATTCTTGACGTAAAAATAAGATTTATTTTTCATATCAACATAGGTCCGATTTTGCTTTGTTTTGTAGCTACAGTGTGTTAAGGTCTTAATAATCTTTTGATTTATTGTAATTTTCTTCCAAGTACTTTTAGCGATTCGAAAATATTAATATAAGACTTAACACCCTGCAGCTACGAAACAAAGCAGAATCGGTTCTATGATAATATGAAAAATAAATCTTATTTTTGCGTGAGGAATCTCTCCACGAGAGATGGCACATGCTTTTTGGGAAACTCTGTATATGTAAGCAAAAAATATATTTTTTAATTTTTAAAGTAAAATAACTTGGTTGTTTGGGACTTATTTAAAAAACAGTAAAGAGAAAATATTTTACTCTTATCAAGATCTACAAACCCTGAAAATATTTGCACTTATTACTCATCCTGTATAATCACAGAAACCTAAAAAGACGAAAAATTCAAAGATTTTAGCGTATTTTATATTGATCTAAATAGTATTTTTAAATAGGTATAACTAGTTTTAAAAAATACAGTTATATGAACAAAATCTAAATTTAAATTTGCTTTTATAGACTTTAAATCATTTCCAATCTGTATAGTACGGTTTTCCGATTTAGTTTGAGAATTTGAAAATTTAAATATGGGGAAAATCCAATTTATTTGCAAATTTTCATTAGTAAAAGTTTTCTAGCCAGTATTTTTAAATATGCATTAATAACACTTGAAAACTAATTTATATAAAAAATCAGCTGGTCAATGACCAAATAAATAATCAAACGTGTGTTAGAATGTCCATATTATGTTTTGTATACAGTGTGGTTCAAAACAACAAAAATAAAAATTCTTTTATAGGTACTGAAAATATTTCGTATGATCGAAAAAAGTCGTTTGCTTGGCTTGGAAATGACGATTATTGACATTTACCATAATATTTTACATAAGAAATAACAGCATTCTTCATTTCAAGCCAATTCTGACGCCATTCTTTGTTTAATCATGATATTAAATTGTTTAATGATGGAAAATCCGTATTATTAAAGTACTGTATCCAAAATTATAATTAGTGTTTTATGGGTGACACCTTCCAAAAAAACGAAAATAAAACCGAAACAATGAAATCTTTTTATCTAAAACACACACGACATTAAATTCCAGCGTGCATTTCAACTAACCACATTGTTCTCCTTTTTTTTCACGTCGCTTAAAATTCTTGTTTCGTTTACAAACAAACTGCGGGTCATGTGTCATTATATCTCCCGTCTGATGAGATACCGTCACACTCCAGAAGTGTTTTGAAGTATTTATCTCGTTTAGAATTCCATGTAATTTCGTAGCTTGTAGTCGGCGGCTTAGCTGTCCGTATATTTTATTTTGTTTTTTGAATGTAGACAGTTCGAAATCTACGTTATTCAACTGAGTTGCTCTAAAACATTTATATAAAACCTACTTTTTTCCATACTTTTGTTTGTTTTATATTAGCTTTTTATACAGGAAGCCCCATTAGTCAGAATAAGTCCTACACTGAAAAAATTAATTTGTGAATTTAATAACAATATTGAGGGTTATTTATTGCCGCAGATTATTGTAGTAAATTTATCGTAAGTTTTTTTAGATTTACAACTCGTTTGTAAAATCACTGTATGGCTAATTTGTGGTATGTTTGTAAGCATGTTATAATATCTTTATATTCATCAATATCCTTTGCGAATTTATGTAAAAATGTGTATCTGATAGTAAATTTGTCTTTTAAAATCGTCAACTTCTTGTACTATTACTAAACTAAACAACAAATTAAAACGTTTTATTATAGTGAATTTACAATTACTTTTGTAAATTCACAAAGCGTTAGTAAATATTAATAAATTTAATAAAACACTTGTTTATAATTATATTTATTATAAAGCTTAATAAAAAGTAAGAAAACAGAACTTATATAATGTAAGATACTCATTACCATCTCTTCTTATCTAGAAGAACCTTACCGGAATTCTGAGCCTAACCAAAATAGGAACAAAATTGTCATTAGATACAAAATAAAAAAACAAGCAAGAAAAAGGTATCTAATCAAAACAGTCAAATTACCAACTTAGAGACAGACTATGGTTGTATAGAGTCTTTTACTCCGGTGCTCTATTAAATCCTCCTTTCGAAACACAGTCTGAAATAATAAATAATAATTGAGATATGTTGATATAGAGAGATCATGGAACAATTTTGTTTACGTAAAAAAAGCTAAAATTAAAATGCAAATTATTATAATAAATGGAGATTGTGTTTTCTAAGAGGGCTGGCTTTATATTTTCAGAAACTACTTATAAACATAATTAATATAATATGTATGTATCTCCAAAAAAATCCTTTATGGGTATTTAAAAATTTCAAAAATTAATATAACACCTAACAGTTTAATGGTTAGTTTTGACGTTGTTAGTCTTTTCACTAATGTGCCGGTAGATAAATCACTTAAAATAGTTAGGAATAGATTAGAACAAGATACACATTTAATAGATAGAACAAAATTAAACATAGATAGTATTTTGGAATTTTGTGTTACAACTTTGTGTTAAAACTACTTATTTCCAATTAAATAATGAATTTTTTCAACAAGATTTCGGTATGGCAATGGGTCAATTACCTCTCTCTCCTTTGTTAAGTAATATTTTTATGGAAGATTTTGAAAATAATACAATAAATAGTTTTTCAAAAAAGCCTGTAATATGGCTGCGTTATGTTGATGATATTTTTGCAATATGGTAACGTAACGTTTCTGAAATAGAAATTTTTTTTGGATTATATAAATTCTCGCGAACCTACCATATAATTTACTTTAGAAGTAGAGAGAGGTAATCGTTTGCCATTTCTTGATGTTTTAGTGTCAAAGTTTCAAAATAAACTAATTTTAGATGTTTATAGAAAACACAGACAGATACTTAAATTTCACATCTAGTCACAGTATAAGTGTAAAAAAAGGTGTTATAAAAAGTTTATATGATAGGGCAAAAATAATAACCACATAAAAAATACATTAATAAAAAACGACTATCCACCATATTTTATTGACAAAACATTAAACGAAAAATACAAACTCCAAATCATAGACACAATGATAACAATACACAATATATACAACTTACAATTCCATACATGCGAGGCGTTTCGGAAAAAATAAGGAGGATAGGAAAACAATAATATAACATACGAACATCTTTCAAAACACAAAATACACTTAGATCCATTTTATCACATACTAAACCAATGAATACAGAACAACAAACAAAATATGTCATATACCAAATATCCTGTGAATGCGATAAATTTTACATTGGTGAAACATCTAGACCCTTAAATGATAGAATTAAAGAACATATAAAGATTATTTAAGAAAGGGAGATTTTCACAAATCTAAGATTTGTGAGCATTCATGGGACACAGGGCATAGAATAAATTTTAATAACGCCAAAATTATAATAAAAGAAGCGATAGCCTCTAAAAGAAAAATAAAAGAGGCTTTTTTAATTCAATCTAATAAAAATAAATGTATTGCTCATACATCTGTAGATGTTAGTAATGTATGGCAATCCCTTCTTTGATTTTAAAGAACATAAAATAAATAAACATAACATACCTAAAATTTAAAAATAATCACACAGAAAGTGTGGGGCTTTTTGGTTTTACCTTATTAAGTAATTGTTATCAGGTAGTAATTGTTAATTTGAAAGTTATCTTGATATAATGTCATTTTAACAGAATGTCAACGGTTTCTTGTAGACGTATCTGTTTTAAAAAAGTAAAGTGTTCTCGAATAATTGAATTGAAATATTTCAAATAGTTTTTTTCTTTATTGTTTGTATATTTTTTTGCTTCCGACGACGGAAAGAGATAACTTTCCGAAACGTTAAGCATTTTTTCTTTGCTAGGCAAATTTGTATTACTGTAAACATAACTTCTGACAAGCAGCGTCCGTTTAGGTTTAACGCAGAAGTGTTTACAAAAAATAACTATTTGATTTTGTAGATTTTCTTGCAGTGCAGTGGCGAAATACCCATAAAGGATTTTTTTGGAGAGATGAATCTACCACATAGGTATAGACATTTTTTATAATATGTATAGTTACCCTTAAATGATAAAAACACTAATCAACCACGCTCTGAGACTTTCACCTGAAATGTTCTTCGTCTTTCCTCCTAACTACGTTTTTAATCAATTACTACAATTACTATTGCGCATCAGCTTTACAAGAAGTCACGTGACGTGGCGTCATATTTTACTAAATATGTAATGGTACATTTTTACAAGTTTAGTTAAAACGCATTGTGAAAATAATATTGTTTTGTAATATGTTAAACGTCGTATCCAACTTTGCAGAGTGGGATTGTGTGAACCGTCGCTCATAGAGCCTACCCACCAAATTTGATCGGGATCGGAGGGCATCAATTTTTTGACGTTTCTTACGTCAAAACTAACTGTCACAGCGATACGTGTCCTACAAGGTCAAGTTGGCCTTGGTCCAATCTACCGACATGCCAAATATTATTTAAATCGGACGATTTTTTCTAAGCTGTACACTTTTCCTCTCGCCTGTTGTGTCGCGTGTCGTGTCACGCCCTTGAATTTTTACTCCCAGCGAGCGTAAAGAAGTTTCATTTCAATAGGAAAAAAAACATAAAAGAAATTATATTTCTACAATAATTTTTTTCTACAGTAATCCATCACCTTGTACGAATCGAAAAAGAAAGCGAAAAGAAAGGAAGAATATAAAAAATGCCCCCTATTGATTAGAATGATTTCCGCCGCGCATAGTAGGCGCCCTCTCCATGTCAGCCCTACGTGCCGGAGCCCCCCAGGGGGGCGGAATCTCATCACAAACAAATTTCAGCCGTCTCCCCGATTCGATATTACATATTTTTCTATTTGGCGAATGTCTTTTCTCGTGTCTCTCGTGTTTGTGTCGGCGGCGTGTGTCTTTTCAACTAATAGAAATTGTTTATACTGAATAGGAAACGTCAAAAATGTTTTTTTGGTTATACGCTTGGTACACGATGCTGGATGTTGTCTTACTTGTTTTTAAGTATTTGTGAAAATGTTATAAATTGAAAAAGTTCCCGTGCTTTCGCGGCTGTACAGTTTCCTAAAAATTAGTTGTTTGTCGTTGGGTTTATTTATCTATACAGGGCGAGTCTTAAATAACTGCACATATTTTCAGGGCTGGTAGGTCATGTTAAAAGAAACATCTTTTCCCTCACGGTTTTTCATTTAAGTCCAAAATAGTTCAAGAGTAAAGTACCTTTATTTGAAAGAATTTTGAATAATTGCATTAAAAAGATGTTTTAAAAATAAAATAAAAACATTTTTTGCTTAAATATTCGAAACCAGGATTTTTTGTAGGCTTTCCTTCTGCTAAATTTAATCTACCAACTACGTTGCTATATCATCAAGAATCATATCATTCAGAATATTTCCAATTATGATGTATCGTCCCTCACATATTTAGATACTCTCTTTGTAACTGGGCCTATTGGCTCTCTATTGTTGGCTATGCGAGCCCAAGTTATCCCTGCTAATTTTCCAATATCATGGTTCCATCGCAGGTTTGATCGTCTTCTAGGTCCCTATTCAGGGTAGGTCCCTTTATAAAACAATTTAATCCCGCTATCTCGTGATAATCTATCCCAATAAAAAATAAGCTTGTGGCAACACTGGGTAACGATCTGTGCCATACGCGGCTAAGAAAATCACAATAATAAAGTTGATACTGTACCAACCTTGATGTATTCTCTGGTTGTGTGCTAGGAAGTAAATTTTCATGCATATTTTTATCGATAGGTTTGTAGCTTCTGAATAACAATCTAGGTAAAGCATCTACCAACCTTCAAACCAATAATCAACGAGAATAGACATTAATAGAATTTTTTTTTAATTTAATAAAATTACTAATATTATTAAACCCCAAGAAAGATATACATAGTAGAGTTCAACAAGGTAAGAAAGTAATCGGTCTCTTAAACCCTCTCCTGTGGTCAAATAAAACATTCATCCAAACAAAGATAAGGATTTACAAAGCAATCGTAGAGTCAATTTTAACATACGGTGCCGAATGCTGGCAATTTACAGCAAAAGAAAGAAGGATGGTTGAGTCATTGGAGATGGACTTTCTCAGAAGAGCATGTCGCATATCAAGGATGGAACACATTAGAAATGAGGAGATCAGACAAAGAACAAGGCGAATATATACCAGCACCGACAACATCGAATCGAGACAGCTACTATGGTATGGGCACGTAAAAAGAATGGGAGGGGAAAGATGGCCAAAAAGGGCAATGGAGTATCGTCCCCAAAGCAGAAGGAAAAGAGGAAGACCTACAACTACGTGGTTAGATGGAGTAGACCAGTATATGAGAGACAGAGCTATTAACCAGGAAGAATGGCAAAATCGAGCAATATGGAGGTCGAAATGCGGGATGTGGCAGAAGCTGTAGGACCACCGCTTTATATATATATATATATATGTATATATATATATATATATGTATATATATATATATATAAAATTACTGTAAATCACTATAAATAATGAATAATGAACAAAACATTTGACAAAACAATAGACCACACAAAACAAATTTTCGGTTAGTAGTTGTGTAACAGATTATTTCCTTTATATTTTTATTTATATTATTAACAGATTATTTTCTATGTCCTTTACGTTCAAGTCGATGTTTTCGGTTGTTAGTTTCGATAGAGGGTCTTTTTAACAGGAAGTAATAAAACAAACAACTTTTAAACGTGAACATTTTTAAATTCCCAAACTTATAGAAGGACTAAGCAAACAAACTGTAGAACTTAGAAGTAAATAGAAAAATTGTAAAGATAGACCTTAGATAAAAACGTTGGGACGTTGTAAAACCAATAACCACCCTTGATAAAATGTTTAACTATCGCCGGATGTTTGTAAAGGATCTGGGAACTTTAGAAAAGCACGTACCTAAATGTAAATGGCGCCAAACGAGGATTAAATATGTAAAATGGTCATAGTACTGCCATCTAACAACGGGAGGTCAAACCAACTTGGTTTGAAGGGCGGTGTCAAGCTGACCAATTAAACAAAGAACAGTACCTTTAGGAATGATCCTATTGGCTAAGTACCGAATGCACCACCCTTTAACCCTGTAATGTTGGAACCTCTGGGCTGTTTTTAAGCAGAAAAGTTAGTTCGGTTTGAGTTTCCAAAAGAGACGGTTCGCGAAACTCGGTAAAGTTCACGATGTAACCCCCTGTAGTTTTTAAGTCTGGTGTCTGCTAATAGTTGTTTTTAAGACTTTTTGTCAAATATTCGTAATTTCTGTTTTATTATCCTTCTTTAAAATTATTTTAATGTGTAAAATCTAGTAATGAAAGGTGCAATTGATTAGGTGATTATCATATTTCTCAATAAAAGCAGACACCAGACAATTTCTTGTATTTTGCCATCTCTTTTCTATTTTTAGTAGTGACAAGTAACTTCGATCATATATATTTTTTTGTTGTTCTTTAATATTAAATTTAAATGATTTCCTACAAACTCGGCTGTTTTATTTCTATAGTAAAAATAACTAAGTGTTAAAAAAGTATTTAAGTATGATCTTCATGAACCAGCAGACTACCTGCAGAACAGAACAGAAAGAGCCTGACAAGAGATTTACAGGCAGAGGTTGGGCCGCAATTAAGGTAACTTAAAGTAGATTTGAGAGACTGACATCACTAAGACAAACCATTAAACATACGCCCCAAAGAGTCGGTGTACTTCTTATCCAAGTTTGTTTCCCGCTAGTCACGCTACCCATAGACAAGTGATTAATCCGAAAAGATTTGTCACAGCTGTCAGACATGGTACAAAGAAAACAAGGTATGATATTGCGCAGGTTGGTCACTACGTCTCAGGTGATAAACGGCACTATTGGTCGGCAAGCTCCGCGCGCCAGTTTCAAATTGTCAAAGAGATGACACATAATAAATGTCTAAACATGTGTCATAACTTTTCAAATGTCAAGCTCGGTGATTTGACATAACTTTAGGGGTTACGTCCTTGTTCTTCCCTATTTTAGGTCTTTTTTTATTAGTGGCAATTGGACAATATGGATATTTTTTTTGTATGGCTTATGACATCACAGGTGGTATGCGCAAACTGAACGGAATTGGAGCCACTATCAATCATACCTTGTTTTCTTTGTATCATATGGTTGTCAGATATAAATGTAGTAATATTTTGGTTTAACGGCCACAGCTGCCAGAGCTATCCGACCGGTTGATAGCTCCATGCTAACTTAATTATTCTGTTGACTTCTGGTAGTAGAGATCCCAAGCTGTGTATTAGTAGAAATTATAATATTTGATTATTCAGATTCCTTTAAATTCACCTGAGAACGATAAGATTTATTTGACAGTTCTACATCCATGATATTTAACACCGTTGTCTCTATCCACCGTTATTCCTAGGATATCAGATTTATCAAAATCAAAAATACGCGAACCCTATAGCGCAGCATTATAGTTGGGAATTTTTTGCCCATTAAATCTCGCATTACGGCAGACGTGGATTCTCTTTTATAAAGATAAATAGTTTTATCTGCGGTTCTGTCGTTTCTTTAAAGTATTTTCCAAGATCTGCGGAAGATCTCTCGCGCGAGACGTGTCGATTCTCCGAAGATGAGAATTTATCGAAGACGTCACCTCGCCCGAAAAATATCTCTATATTATGTTGGTCAAGCGGAGTGGGTAAATAAAGTAGATTTTTTGATTTATCTCTCGTTTACGGGCGGACGCATTTATCGGTAAGAAGGAAAAAGTTTAAAGATTGGAGTTGGATGAAATTGGAGTTCGGTATTTCTCGAAAGTGGCTCACCCCTATAACTTTTTTATATTTTTTCAGAAAAAAAAACCAAGTTTGGTATGTAGTAAGCATATGACATAAATTATGAGTGACTGACGTGTGCAATTTTTCTATGGCCACTTCCTGTTTGACCGGAAATAACGAAAACTTTTAATTTTTAAATGACACTATCGGTATTTCTACTTTATTTGATAGAAAATGACAGTCTGAATAGAATGACATATCATATGTCAACTTTTGACATTTTTGCATATTTATGGTTTATTTGAAATTGTAACATGCGGTTCATAATGACAATTTGACTCGAAATACTAAGTTTACGGTACCAAATTATTCGTAAAAAAATGCTGTTGCTGAATATGCTAATAAGCCACCCTCGTTCAATTTGAAAATATTGAAATATGATTAAAAATACGATTCGGGCATTTTTTAAGCGGTCAGGAGGTTTTAGTATATTTTTGGATGATAATAATGTTATTTAATAACGAATTAATACCCCCCAATCCAAGAATCATACTTCTTAAGCTAATGGTAAACTGCTGATGGACAAATGCCATCCAGTTCAAGATTCATACATTCCAGGAAACTTTTCTCGTTATAATTTGGTTTTAATATATTCTTTTGATGATAATAATATTATTTAATAATGAATTTATACCCTCCAATCCAAGAAACGTACTTCTTCAGCTAATGGTAAACTGCTGATGGACATATGTTATCCAGGTCAAAAGGACCCAGTCCAGGAAACTTTTCTCGTTATAATTTGGTTTTAATACATTCTTTTGATAATAATAATATTATTTAATAATGAATTTACACCGTCCATTCCAAGAAACATTCTTCTTCAGCTAATAGTAAATTGCTGATGGACATATGCCATCCAGGTCAAAAGGACCCAGTCCAGGAAACTTTTTTCGTTATAATTTGGTTTTAATATATTCTTTTGATGATAATAATGTTATTTAATAATGAATGTATACCCTGCAATCCAAGAAACATTTCTTCAGCTAATAGTAAACTGCTGATGGACATATGTTATCCAGGTCAAAAGGACCCAGTCCAGGAATCTTTTCTCGTTATAATTTTGTTTAATACATTCGTTTGATAATAATAATATTATTTAATAATGAATTTACACCCTCCAATCCAAGAAACATACTTCTTCAGCTAATGGTAAACTGCTGATGGACATATGCCCTCCAGGTCAAAAGGACCCAGTCCAGAAAACTTTTCTCGTTATAATTTGGTTTTAATATAATCTTTTAATGATAATAGAGTTATTTAATAATGAATTTATACCCTCGAATCCAAAAATCATACTTCTTCAGCTAGTGGTAAACTTCTGATGGACATATGCCATCCAGGTCAAAAGGACCCAGTCCAGGAAACTTTTCTCGTTATAATTTGGTTTTAATATATTCTTTTGATGATAATAATGTTATTTAAGAATGAATTTATACCCTCCAATCCAAGAAACGTACTTCTTCAGCTAATGGTAAACTGCTGATGGACATATGTTATCCAGGTCAAAAGGACCCAGTCCAGGAAACTTTTCTCGTTATAATTTGGTTTTAATACATTCTTTTGATAATAATAATATTATTTAATAATGAATTTACACCGTCCAATCCAAGAAACATTCTTCTTCAGCTAATAGTAAATTGCTGATGGACATATGCCATCCAGGTCAAAAGGACCCAGTCCAGGAAACTTTTTTCGTTATAATTTGGTTTTAATATATTCTTTTGATGATAATAATGTTATTTAATAATGAATGTATACCCTCCAATCCAAGAAACATTTCTTCAGCTAATAGTAAACTGCTGATGGACATATGTTATCCAGGTCAAAAGGACCCAGTCCAGGAATCTTTTCTCGTTATAATTTTGTTTAATACATTCGTTTGATAATAATAATATTATTTAATAATGAATTTACACCCTCCAATCCAAGAAACATATTTCTTCAGCTAATGGTAAAATGCTGATGGACATATGCCCTCCAGGTCAAAAGGACCCAGTCCAGGAAACTTTTCTCGTTATAATTTGGTTTTAATATAATCTTTTAATGATAATAGAGTTATTTAATAATGAATTTATACCCTCGAATCCAAGAATCATACTTCTTCAGCTAGTGGTAAACTTCTGATGGACATATGCCATCCAGGTCAAAAGGACCCAGTCCAGAAGACTTTTCTCGTTATAATTAGGTTTTAATATATTCTTTTGATGATAATAATGTTATTTAATAATGAATTTATACCCTCTAATCCAAGACTCATACTTCTTCAGGTAATAGTAAACTGCTGATGGACAAGTGCCGTCCAGTTCAAAAGGACCCAGTCCAGGAAACTTTTCTCGTTATAATTCGGTTTTAATATATTCTTTTGATGATCATAATGTTATTTAATAATTAACTTATACCCTCCAATCCAAGACTCATACTTCTTCAGCTAATGGTAATCTGCCGATGAACATATGCCATCCAAGTCAAAAGGACCCAGTCGAGGAAACTTTTCTCGTTATAATTCGGTTTTAATATATTCTTTTGATGATAATAATGTTATTTAATAATGAATTTATACCTTCCAATCCAATAATCATACTTCTTCAGCTAATGGTAAACTGCCGATGGACATATGCCATCCACGTCAAAATGACCCAGTCGAGGAAACTTTTCTCGTTATAATTCGATTTTAATATATTCTTTTGATGATCATAACGTTATTTAATAATTAACTTATACCCTCCAATCCAAGAATCATACTTCTTCAGCTAATGGTAATCTGCCGATGGACATATGCCATCCAAGTCAAAAGGACCCAGTCGAGGAAACTTTTCTCGTTATAATTCGGTTTTAATATATTCTTTTGATGATAATAATGTTATTTAATAATTAATTTATACCTTCCAATCCAATAATCATACTTCTTCAGCTAATGGTAATCTGCCGATGAACATATGCCATCCAAGTCAAAAGGACCCAGTCGAGGAAACTTTTCTCGTTATAATTCGGTTTTAATATATTCTTTTGATGATAATAATGTTATTTAATAATGAATTTATACCTTCCAATCCAATAATCATACTTCTTCAGCTAATGGTAAACTGCCGATGGACATATGCCATCCAAGTCAAAATGACCCAGTCGAGGAAACTTTTCTCGTTATAATTCGATTTTAATATATTCTTTTGATGATCATAATGTTATTTAATAATTAACTTATACCCTCCAATCCAAGAATCATACTTCTTCAGCTAATGGTAATCTGCCGATGGACATATGCCATCCAAGTCAAAAGGACCCAGTCGAGGAAACTTTTCTCGTTATAATTCGGTTTTAATATATTCTTTTGATGATAATAATGTTATTTAATAATTAATTTATACCTTCCAATCCAATAATCATACTTCTTCAGCTAATTGTAAACTTCCGATGGACATATGCCATCCAAGTCAAAAGGACCCAGTCGAGGAAACTTTGCTCGTTATAATTCGGTTTTAATATATTCTTTTGATGATAATAATGTTATTTAATAATGAATTTATACCTTCCAATCCAATAATCATACTTCTTTAGCTAATGGTAAACTGCTGATGGACATATGCCATCCAGGTCAAAAGGACCCAGTCCAGGACAGTTTTCTCGTTATAATTCAGTTTTAATATATTCTTTTAATGATAATAATGTTATTTAATAATGAATTTATACCCTTCAATCCAAGAAACATACTTCTTCAGCTAATGGTAAACTGCTGATAGACATATGTTATCCAGGTCAAAAGGACCCAGTCCAGGAAACTTTTCTCGTTATAATTTGGTTTTAATACCTTCTTTTGATAATAATAAAATTATTTAATAATGAATTTACACCCTCCAATCCAAGAAACATACTTCTTCAGCTAATGGTAAACTGCTGATGGACATATGCCCTCCAGGTCAAAAGGACCCAGTCCAGGAAACTTTCCTCGTTATAATTTGGTTTTAATATATTCTTTTGATGATAATAATGTTATTTAAAAATGAATTTATACCCTTCAATCCAAGAATCATACTTCTTCAGCTAATGGTAAACTGCTGATGGACATATGCCATCCAGGTCAAAAGGACTCAGTCCAGGACAGTTTTCTCGTTATAATTCGGTTTTAATATATTCTTTTGATGATAATAATGTTATTTAATAATGAATTTATAGCCTCCAATCCAAGAATCATACTTCTTCAGCTAATGGTAAACTATCCTCACTGTTGAAGTATCATTTAATCAAGCACTTAAAGAAAATTTTATCTACTATTTTTGATAGATGGCGATTTTGCAATTTTAACAGTTGCTATGGAAAATATAAACCAAACAATTTACAAAGCAGGTCCATTTTACCATTTACCAAAGAACCATTTAGTTAAGACAAATTTACAAACCGACAACTGTGACCGATGGGCGCAAACAAACGTAAAGCGCGCACACGTATCCAACAATCGGCTAGATCCGTTCTCGACGTGGCACGATTTATTTGCCCGGCCAGCAAATGAAGTTCGATTTATCACGATGGCTGCGCTTTTTCTCCGCGAATTTATCTGGCGATTAGTGCCCGTATGGGTGATGCATGCGCCACTATCGTCCCCGTTATTATTTCAAACCGAGAAACAATGGAAAATGATGATGGGGGTTTTACGAGAAACTTTTGCAACGGAACGCGGCAGTTTCACATAACAGTTGTCAGCTATAGCAATTGAATTTTGTAGTGGGAATATAGTAGACAACTACAATAGTTTTTACTGCGACTTTTTGTTTCCCAAGATAATCATTGATTTTGTTTTTTTTGTTTTAAATGGCGCCGAATACTAAAACAGTGGTTAGTTATGCAACCCAAGTAGCATTTGGACGTTATCTAACGTCGGGTTCAATAAACCCGACGTCGCACACTGGTCGAAATCGCTACTTTACAGTGCAAATATTAGGAAACCCTAAAGATACGTAGTTGGCTGTGACTTATGAAATGCGAAAAAGGAAGGTCTAAAGATGGCGCAGGTGACATATTTTTTTGCGAAATAGCTGTCTTTGTTGTATTTTATTAATTAGATAACAGGTAGTAATTGTATGAAGTCATACACGAAAAATTGAAATAATATTTAATCATTAATATTGACTGCAATTTAGTAACGTCTGCAAACGTGAATCAACGTGTTTGTGATTTATGTTGTTTTGCTGGGTATTTGTAATAGTTAGGACCAAATTTTGGTGAGCAAATAATTTTTTGTCTATTATTTTTTCAACAAAACTAAACTGGTGATTAAAACAAAAATTATATTTCTTTTCTTCAGGTTTCGCAAAGGTAAACCATACCTTGTCCGGTCGTGTTCGATACAATTTTTTTTTCAAGATTTAGAAGGCTTTTTGGTAAGACATTTTCTTATATAATTAACTGCTACTAGGTGCACGGTTCGGAGTAACACACATTTATCTAATAGATATGTCGTTGACAAGAAGGGAGCTTTATGAAGTTTGGCGACGGAAAAGTGGTCTTAAATAAAAAAATTCGGCGGTCCTTTCATATGCTATTCGCCGACTTGGTATACCCGAAGACAAAGAGACAACAACCAAACCAAAAGTATCTTGTAGTGAAGCGCACAGCAAATAGTTTCACTAGGAAACTGCAATAAAAGTGGGAAAGAGTCTTATAGAATTCTAAGTCGATTCGAAACAAATAATTCAGATTGGTTAAATGACAACATAGTTTTTGATCCAGATGAACAAACCAAATTTTGTTAATCTAGTATTCTCTTTCTGTTATCTCTAGGTTTTTTCAATAATTATATGTGCAAGAGAAAAACTTATTAATTCTTAACCCTTGTGTCTCACTTCCCTGGAAGCGTGGGGGTATATGTTATCGTTAAAATCTTAATTGGGAATGGGGACAAGAAGCACATCATTTTAAAAATCTGATCGAGTACTTTAGCCTTCCAGATTATGTTCCTAGTTGCCTGTCATGTCATTTACCCACCATTTACCACCATTTTTTTGACGATAATAGGAAGTACGATTTTAGAATTGTAAAGTACTCGATGAGACCTTCAAATGATGTGCATCTTGCACCTCTTTTCATTTAATATTCTCAGGGTAACATTCACCTCTCCTAAGGGGTTGAAACATGAAGGCTAACATTTTTATTTGTATTTTTAGATTTATCTTGTCATTTTATGGTATATTCAATATAAACTAGGTTAAAATTTTCGTCTTACTAATATCGAACATTTTTTGCATCGTAAAGTAGCGATTGCGACCAGTGTGCGTCGGTCCGACCGCATGACGACCTTTATTTGCACCTAAATGGGGAATACAGATTCGGGTCGTCTCGACGTCGGTATCTGACCTAATAGGGAATGTAATTCTACCAATTACCAACGTCATATTACGCTGGAGTTCAGTTACTTAAAATTCGTCGCTAAGCACTTACGTTACGTTTGGTTTCAAATTCGCTACCAAGAATACATAATGGATTCATAATCACTCCTTGAATATAACTATAGGTCTACCTAATTTCATATTATAATAATTCTGAATCATTAATCCAAACATCAGTTTTGTCAACGGAAGTCACTTTTTTGATATCTGATTAAAATACTCCGGAAAACAACGAGCGCCTTCAAAATTAGGTAGATTTATGAAATAAAAATATCTATAAAAAAGTAACTCCCAAATATTTTTTTTATTTTCTAGCTGGTTTAATCATAAAACTGTACTGTGGTTCCCCCCAAACTCAATCTTATCAATATTATTCTACTAGAAATCGGAATGTGAATATAAATTTTAAAAATAAAAAACGATTTTAAAATGGTTGACAATCGGATACTTGTTAAGAATGGCGGATTTCTGTGTCCGAATTAATATGAACTACCAATATACCAATTCCGACCGGGTCTCCAACATTAGTCGTCTCACACGACCGAAGTCATCAAACCGGACGACCGGCAATCTTATTATGACATATATAATTCCAACGTACGCCACGTAAAATTTGCGATCGGCCGGCATAAGTAGGAGCATCCGTCGTCGGCCAAAGAGCATATCATTTTTCGTATTCCTGGTAAACGATTCCCGACGTTGTCTGTTATTGGTCTATAATGGGTCAATTGTTTGTTGTCAAAAAAATGTTTGACGGTTGACGGTTCAACGGTTTCGTAGGCGTAATCTCACTTTGGGTATCAGTGATTTGTGGATTTGCGCAATTATATTTTAGTTTATGTTTTCTCCTTAAAAAAATGGGGAGCCACTTAGGTAGTATATATACAAAATTTAAAAGAATTGGAACCAGTACCTCACATGTGGGAGGAGGATGGGGTCTGCTGGTTTCCGAAGCTAAAAAAAGAAATTAAGATGCACCAGTGTAATGCAGCATCTCTGCCGGATTATTACCTATTAAGTTTTTACCACTACTTGAACGAGAAGAATACTTTCTAAAATCACAAATATAAGTATTGTATACCTACCTGTTCTGGCTGATGTACAGTCACCTCTGCATTCGTGGGTGGAGGCAAGACATTACTACTACTATTATTATTTTGCAAAAGCCTCGACCTCTTTCTGTAAAATGTAGATGCATGTCTAAATGCCTTTTTAGTGTTTTTTAGGCATAATAAAAAAAATTGAGTTTTATTAGGTTATGTTCATGATGTTCATTAGGCCGCAAATGCTACTTAATGGGTTATATTTACGGACGTAAATAGAGATACGTAAATTAGATTATAAATATGAACATAAAATACAACAAAATATAATTGGACGTTACTTTAGGGATTATCAGTGAGACGTATCCTATTCGGACAACGGGTAGACGTCGGGCTAGTTCAAGTATATGTACGTCGTGCAAGCCAACGTGGGAACAACGTTGGGAAATTAATAAAAATAGTAAGTTGTTATTTTGTACGTCGACAGATCGTTGGATTTACCGACTCGGATCCAACGACGTCGCTTTTAATAGGAAAGCGACGTCACCGGTCGTATCACCAGCACCCGACGTAAATTTGCACAAAGTCTGACGTCGCTTCAGGTCAGATTTAGTTCGAAGTCAGATAAATGCTACTTGGGAATACTTTGTTTGTTATTCAAAAAAATGTCATTGAGGAAAAAGCTAGTGTTAAAACGAAAATAGAGAAAAAAATACTGGGTAAAAATGCCTTTATTAAATAAATGTTGGAGAGTACAGGTAATCAGTGGCTGAACCTGTTTTCTGACTTTCCAGCACCTTCTTCTTTTCCATCACGGAAAATACAAACTGATAATCTCTGATTTTTGCCGTTGAAGCGCTGCGGTCGGAATTTGTCGAAACTAAACACCTTTGAATCAATAATAATTAGAAAATCATCAATAGCGGACATTTAAGTTATATAGCGCAGCATTTGCATACACGTACACACGTACGTCGCGAATAGCGCCTCTATCGAACCATCATACATCAGAATCAAGGCGATTTAATCACGAAACGTTGTGTATAAATCATGTTTGGACCAGCGTCTAACCCCCTCCTGCCCCTTTTGCTGAGCAATGGTATATTTCCCAGCTCTAATTAACGAACTGTGTGTGCCTTTGGCGTTTGATTGACTTAGGATATGAGATGGCGCAAGGGTATACGTGTGGAGAAGTGTGTGTGTCGGGCCGTGTATAAATTATTTTGTTTACGGCTAACGTATCCGTTTAAGAGGAATAGGTAATATCAATCGATTTGTAACAAAAGTCTATACCTATGTGGCGGATTCATCTCTCCAAAAAATCCTGTATGGGTATTTCGCCACTGCACTGCAAGAAAATTTGTCAGAAGTTATGTTTACAGTTATACAAATTTGTCTCACAAAGAAAAAAATTATAATTATTATAAGACATGAAATTTCAGTATCTATTTGTGTTTGTGGGTTTTCTGTAAACATCTAAAATTAGTTTATTAACTGAACCTACCATAAAATTTACTTTAGAAGTAAAGAGAGGTAATCGTTTCCCATTTCTTGATGTTTTAGTGTCAAAGTTTCAAAATAAACTAATTTTAGATGTTTATAGAAAACCCACAAACACAGATAGATACTTAAATTTCACATCTATTGACAGTATAAGTGTAAAAAAAGGTGTTATAAAAAGTTTATATGATAGGGCAAAAATAATATGTTCAGACGACATTTTACTAAACAGAGATATAAACCATATAAAAATACATTAATAAAAAACGACTATCCACCATATTTTATTGACAAAACATTAAACGAAATACAAATACTAAATCATAGACACAATGATAACAATACACAATATATACAACTTATAATTCCATACATACGAGGCGTTTCGGAAAAAAATAAGAAGGATAGGAAAACAATATAACATAGAAACATCTTTCAAAACACAAAATACACTTAGATCCATTTTATCACATACCTACTAAACCAATTAATACAGAACAACAAACCAAAATTTAATATACCAAATACCATGTAAATGAAGAAAGGGAGATTTTCACAAATCTGAGATTTGTCAGCATAAATTTTAATAACGCCGAAATTACAATGAAAGAAGCGATAGCCTCTAAAAGAAAAATAAAAGAGGCTTTTTTATTTCAATCTAATAAAAATAAATGTATTGCTCATACATCTGTAGATGTTAGTAATGTATGGCGATCGATTCTTTGATTTTAAAGAACATAACATAAATAAACATAACATACGTAAAATTTAAAAATAATCATACAGAAAGTTTGGGGCTTTTTGGTTTTACCTTATTAAGTAATTGTTATCAGGTAGTAATTGTTAATTTTGAAGTTTAACTTGATATAATGTCATTTTAACAGAACGTCAACGATTTCTTGTAGACGTATATCTGTTTAAAAAAAAACTAAAGTGTTCTCGAATAGTTGAATTTAAATATTTTAAATAGTTTTTTTTCTTTATTCTTTGTATTATTTTTTTGCTTCCGACGACGGAAAGAGATAAATTTTCCGAAACATTAAGCATTTTTTCTTTGTTAGGCACTTTTTTCACAGTTTTGGCGGAATGGCATCATTAAATGAAACTAAACATATCGAATTTAATAATTAAATCAAACGGTTTAAGTGATATGTTCAAAAGTCAATAATTCGGAAAGGTTGGTTTGAGGTCCATTGTCTGTATTTCGATTTTTGCTTAGAATTGAAGGAAGAATTGAAATATGCAATAATATACGGGGGTTCTATTTAAAAAAAAATGAAACTTTGATGTTCCACGACTTTATGACCGACCCTGTATACATAAATTTATTACTCGCCAATAGACATTTAAAAATTCTATATTTTTTGTATTTAACTTTTAGCGGTACCTTGTATATTTTAGCTAATAATCGACCGTTTCCATACATAACAGCGACCTTGTATAATTGAAACCACAAATTTTATTCCAGTAATTTCGAAGTTCTGAATGAGTATTTATTGAGGAAGCGTCACTGTTTTACCATAACATTAGTTTCCCAAATATCCTAATTTTCTTCTATATTGTTCAAATTAAAAATGAGCCATTAAAGAAATACAGAGACCGAATAAAGACCAAAATTAAAACGAAAAAAAGCACAACAAACGACGAGAAAGAAGTTCAGCACAGAGCCGGGTCGTAACGAAGGCAAATTGGCCACATTAGCCTCAATCAGACAAGGCAGCGCAGCGTCGTCCTCTGCTGGCCCTGCTCCAAAAAACAAATTAACCCGGTATGCGGGCCCTAGCCTCTCCCCAGGGGGCGCCTGGATCAGGGAGGGGGAAGGACGATCCCCACCGCTCCCAGTCTGCCGGTCGTTTAGGCCCGATTATTAAGTCCTCATTCGGGATCGAAAGGTCTTCGTTAGGCGGCAATTGTGCGCCGTCGGACAAATGGCGTGTTTATGCTTGTTATGGGAGGACAATTTGCGGTTATGCTACCGCCAATAAGTCCTGTGACGTGTCTTAAGTCGACTGGAGGAGGGAATTAAGGACGTTCGATTGTGGATTTTAGACGACTGAAATTTAATGAGAATTGTGGCTGCTGAAAGTGTGTGATGTTAGTTCAGAGAAACATATCTCGATTGACTAGAACGTTTTTGTTTTTAGTGTCAAGCTTTGTAGAGGGCGTAGGGTAAAGATTTAAATGAAATCTACAGATTATTACGCGTGATACTATTTAAGTAGCTGTATTAGACGACATGGAGGAAAATCAATCATATTCAAATCAGAATGCAACTTTATCCAAAGAAGAAAACATTCGACCAATGTGTACTATCAGTCATAACCTATGCATGCAAAATCTGGACACTGGAAACTGTAGGTTGCACAACGTTCAATGGAACGAAATATGCTGGGAATAACCAAGAAAGACCGTAAAAAAATAGAGTGGATATGACAAAAGGCCCAGGTAATAGATGTCATCCACGGAATCAAATCCCTCAAGTGGCAATGGGCAAGGCACTTGGCAAGAAGGACGGACAACAGATGAACCTCAAAAGTGGCAACATGGTACCCACGAGGAATCAAGAGATCTAGAGGAAGACTCAATCTGAGATAGAACTATGATATTAGGAAATTAGCTGGAATACCTTGGGCCCGCATAGCTAAAAATAAATACTAATGGGCCCAACTACAAAGACAGTATCTAAATATGTTAGGGAGGCTACACCATAATTGTAAATGGTTGAATAAACTGAAAATGATAATGATGATGAAATGATTAGACGACAACCTAAAAACCAAAATGTTTGGAATTGATTGAAATAACAGATGAAGATAATTTCTGTCTTACCGTTTCTGTGTACATCTTCTTTTCTTCTCTAAAAAATGGTTCTTTTTTTCAATCCTAGATATTGAATTTGAAATACCATCATCAATGTTCTTAGTTTAAATAGGGACATGAATTTTTATATTTTACTTTAAAGTCATGGTCATTTCTAAAAAAGGTCATCAGCCAACGATTATAAAAGTAAACGCCAATCACATAAAACAAAAAGTTAAATTCAGGTATTATAGATGTTGGATCACTGAGAATTTGGATCAGGAGTACAGCTCAAAGCCAAGATAGCCAAGCCCGTAGCACATTCCTCAAAACAAAACGATTCTTTTGTAATAAAGATATAAAATTGAACATCTGATATCGTATGGTCAAGTGCTTTATTTATTCTGTGCTCTTATATGGAATGAAATCCTGGACCCTAAAAATGACTGAAATGAATGAATTTATTAATACATTAAGGCGACGGTTCTGTTCGTCTGGTGAGCATTATAGGGTGAGTAAGGTTTGTGCTGAAATGAGCACCACTGAATCTACCTAATAGTTAAATAACATTAAAGATTCAGAAAACTGTTATTAGGAAAAGATATTTGCCAAGATGGAACCTCATTCAGGTAATAAAACAAATCAGTTTCTACTCTACTAAATCTAAATATATTAATTAAAATTAATGTTTAGTCATGAAATACGTTTGTTTAACAACAATCAAAAAAAGTAAGGAAATAGGTTTAAATTTTGAAAATGAGGTTAAAAAGGTTATTTAAATTTGTAATTAAAGTATATAATTAAATTGAAAAGTATATAATTAAGTGAAATATTACAGATGTTCAACACTACTTTGCTACTTAATAAAATTAAATCAGACTTTACTATCTATACCTTTTTATAGTGTACCCGAAAATAAAAGTATACAAGCCTGAGTAACTTATCCAACAGCAGCAGCTGAGCACGGCAATCTTGAACAGGGTGAACTCCAGAAACTACAATTGCATCAGCAAGGCTACAAATCTTTGTTGAGTTGAAAAACGGGTTGGATGTCTCGACACCATGTAATCACGTGCAAGTGAATGTAAAAATAAAACCAACAAAGCAAGAAAGGAAAGCCAGGACAAAGTAAAAACTGGAAAGAAAAAAACCCTGTGGACAATATTTAAATTAATATTTATGGATTTCAGGTTAGCATGCATTACCCCAAAGCGTAACTAATAACTTATCCAGATACCATTAACAATTGACAAAAAATAGTGGACCCATTCAAAATTATTGTCCAAATCTAATGAAAATTATTAAGAATCAGAATTGAAAAAGGCAAAAATATGAATAATGAATAATGTAATTTGACAAATAAATAAAGCTGTCTCTTTAGTTGTCAGTTTTGAGTCAATATTTTTTAAGTCTCTTCCGTGTCGATTGCTGATTGAATTGGAGCAAGAAATGGCTCAAAACGAAATAAATAAATTACCAACAGATATTCAAGCTGAGGCGACAAAAGCCATACCCAAACTACTTCCATTTAAATCCCGAAAAACAACTTATAAAAAGGAATACAAAAATTTTCAAAAATGGAAGCAATTAAAAAACGTGCGAGAAAACATACTTTTAGCATATTTTTCTGAAAAATCGAAGAAAATGCAGCTGTCCAGTTTATGGTCGTACTATTTAATACTAAAAAGTACAATACTGGTCAATGAAAACATTGATATTTCAAGGTTAAGGATAAGTTATACCCTTTAAATTTCCGTAGTAGTATGTAACATCTAAATTTTGTAGATACAGCAAGCTCATAGTTTTTTTGAAGCAGTCGTGTAGCGGTTACAAACCGAAAAAGTCAAAAATTTTAAACCCAGAAGATGTCGTGAAATTTCTTTGCACTGCTTTTTTTGCATTTAATCTACCCTTGCGGTTAAGGTACAATTTTATCTACTATTTTTGATAGATATAAGGCAATTTTAACAGTTGCTGCTGTGGAAAAGAATATTTAATCTAATCCAACAGAGTTCGAATTAAGGTCTTTCGATAAACATACACTTTTCCTACCTGTATTATTATTACTTTTACAATGGTAATAAAAGGGTTTTACTATTATGCGCGACAAGATAATCATATCGAACTTTTAGCCGAAATAAAATACGACCTATCGGAAAACTAGAGAGCCAGAGCCCCGTACCGCTTATATATCTGCGCCGTAAAAAGGAATCCGATACAGGCCGGAGGTAGCGTAACCGTAAAATACGTGAGCCGTCAAGGGCCGTTACGACAAACGTTCCGAATTGGATCGCTTCTCATTCCAATTTCGTCCCACTTCCGGTCTCGTAAATAGCGAACAAAGCGACGCACGCGACGCCGAAAGGCACAGGGCGTCGGGACGCCGACGTCGCGGGGGGGGGTGAAGACGATGCTTCATTAAAGGAGGGTTTATTTGTGCCATAGAGAAAATAAACGTGTTTTAGTTAAATTATTTCCTAAATCACGAAGGTGATTTCATATATAAATGTGTGGTAGGGTAAAGTAACAAATAGCTATAAAATGGGTTAATGGCAGAATTTCGAAAAAGTTTATTTCAAAAAAAGTTGTTTCTTTTTAAGTTTGAGCTATCTCTCATGGGGAGATTCTTCACGTAAAAATAAGATTTATTTTTCACAACAGAACATGGTTCGATTCTGCTTTGTTTCATAGCTATAGGGTGTGAAAATCTTAATAATTTTTCAATAAATTATTTTTTTTCCAAGTACTTTTAGTGATTTGAATTAAATTGTGAGGGTAAAAATTACTATAAATGC
Source organism: Sitophilus oryzae (assembly GCF_002938485.1). Taxonomy (NCBI): domain Eukaryota; kingdom Metazoa; phylum Arthropoda; class Insecta; order Coleoptera; family Curculionidae; genus Sitophilus; species Sitophilus oryzae. Next base: position 3,238,792 of record NW_022146108.1, on the reverse strand, counting down.
TGCATATTTTAATGCTAAAAAAGTGTCGATAAATTCATCGTCCCTGATGAATTTATCGACACTTTTTTATTGCATATGCAAATGGGTTATCACTAGAATATTTTTCAAAACAAAACATGTCCGCCACTAACTTTTTTCTTTTGATATCAAAATTATGTAGGTCATTTAATGCTAATTAAAAGTTATCTCTTGATATTTTGTTGAATTCGGCCTCCTTGATGAGATAAACGCAATTTTATTAACCACAATTAATAAAATAAAAATAAAAATAAAATTAATAAATTATATATTTTACCTAATTTATTATTAAATATTATTACTCTTAGTCCAACATAGCGCAATTTCAAATAAAAAAATAATGTTATTAAAAAAAATAACTTAAAAATTAATCTTGTAACTCTAAAATTATGCATTTCCATACCAATGTTTATAGAAACTTTTTTTCTTATTTTTTTAGGTTTTGTTAAAAATACGATAAGCGTGATAATCCCATCTTAGACTAATAAAAAAAATCGCTTTTGAGTATTCACAATCATCTCTTAACGGACCTTTGTGCAAAATTTCATATTCCTAGGATAGATATAAAAAAATATACTAATTTTTATGTAACTACTAACATTTACCGCTAATTTTACCTCTTGATTAGGTATTACCTCTTAGTAAGGGATGAATTTTCGAAAATCAATTCTTAGTTAGTGTTCTATTACGCCACTTAAGGAACCTGTGCAAAATTAAAATTTCATACGCCTAGAAAATATTTTATTCTCTTATATCTTCACCCCTTATTTTACACCCTTAGAAGACGAATTTCAAAAAATCGCTTTTTGGTGCTTAATTACGCTACGAAAGGAACTCTTGTCCAAAATTAAAATTTCTCACGTCTAGGAAAGATTTTATTCTTTTATATACAATATTTACCTCTCATTTCACACCCTTAGGGGACTATTTCTCAATAATCGCTCTTTGGTGCTACATTACCTCACCTAAGGAACCTTCGTGCAAAATTTTATACATCTTGAATCGATTTTAATAATTTTTTGTACAAACTTTCATCTTGATACCCCTAATTTCACCTTCTTAGTGGAAAATTTTCAAAAATTACAACTGAGGGGCCTCTGTGCAGAATTAAAACTTCATACGCCTAGGAAAGATTCTATTCTTTTATATACAAAATTCACCCCTCATTTCACGCCCTTAGGAGAGGAGTTTCAAAAAGTCACTCTTTGGTGCTGAATTATGTCACGAAAGAAACCTCTGTGCAAAATTTCATACAACAAATTTTTGTACAAACTTTCACCCCTAATTTCACCCTCTTTATTAAGAATTTTATTTCCAAACATTGCTATCACTAGCAGTCCAGTTAAGTGAAGAAAGTGAGTACTCAGGTACTCACTTCTTTTTACCCGTACAAAATTTACACAATCTTATCCTCCTAGGACTGATTTAAAAAAATATTACAAACTTTCACTTCTAGTTTTACCTCCTTAAGAGACGAATTTCCGAAAATTGGGACTTGGAGTTTAATTACACCATTTAAGAGACATTTGTGCAAAATTTCGTACTTTTAGGACAGATTTTAAATTTTATATCCAACATTCAGCCCTCTTTTTTTGCTAAATTAAAGGTTCCAGGAAGTTGAAAATATTTTCTAAAAAAGTCCCCTAATGTAAAATATTTCGATTTGAAGCTAAATTAGATCCAAATGTACTTTTAACGAACGAGTTGCTTTAAAAAAAACTCTTTATACCTTCATATTAAACGAGCATAACACTAAGTCAAGCAAGCATAACAATAAATAAAAGTTATCGTAAATATTTATTAATCCATTAATCTCCTTAATTCCTTGTTACCGAAACACGGCAAACTTGTTGGCGCTAATGAAATTTCGGCGAAAAACTTTTCCACCACCGCTAATTAAAAACAGAAATAAGGGAAGCCCCACCGTGGCTTCGCGAAAAGTGGAAATTCAGTCGTAGTTCGAATTTTCGCCTCCCTCGGCACAGGCCGTCCTGTCGACACAAACTTTCGCATTTTAACCAGCTCATAAATTAAGTTTTCAACAATCTGGTTTCGGAGAAACGAGAAAAAAGAAGCTGGCGAATGTCAAGTCGCCACTCAGAACGCTAAACAGATTTCTTTTCTTTTTTTTATCACACTTTTATTTGCTTAAATAATCTATGAAACGAAAGTTTTAAATGACTTCTTTTTGGATTCTGCATCATCATTATCATCATGATTCTCAACTTATTCAACCATTTCCAATTATAGTGTAACCTCCCTCACATATTTCAATACTCTTTTTGTAGATGACATCTGTTACTTTTGATTCTGTGGATGACATCTGTTACTTGGGTCTTTTGTCGTATACTAACCATTATTTTACGGTCTTTTTTAGTTATCCCCAGTATATTTCTTTCCATTAAGCGTTGTGAGACCTGCAGTTTCCTTATAATGTCCAATTTAAGTTACCAGGTTTTGCATGCATAGGTCATGACTGCTAGTACATATTGGTACCGGATTCTGCATAAAGGAATATAAATATATGTTTTATCAATTATAATATTTCCAATCGTTTCTTATAGCTGAGGGTCGATAAGCATACTTTTTTGATAAGTTTTTTCCAAGTTAATTTTTCTTCAGCTTGAACGATAGTTGAGTGTAGGGCTAGACCCATCCCAAGTAGCATCTACCTGACTTCGAACTAAATCTGACCTGAAGCGACGTCAGACTTTGTGCAAATTTAGGTCGGGTGCTGGTGATACGACCTGTGACGTCGCTTTCTTATTAAAAGCGACGTCGTTGGATCCAAGTCGGTAAATCCAATGATCTGTCGACGTACTAAATAACAACGTACCATTTTTATTAATTTCCCAACGTCGTTTCCACGTTGGCTTGCACGACGTACATATACTTAAACTAGCCCGACGTCTACCCATTGTCCGAATAGGATACGTCTCACTGATAATCTCTAAAGTAACGTCCAATTATATTTTGTTAAATTTTATGTTCATATTTATAACCTAATTTACGTATCTCTATTTACGTCCGTAAATACAACCCATTAAGTAGCATTTGCGACCTAATGAACATCATGAACATAACCTAATAAAAAGTTTTTGCAAACAAACTTAATTTTTTTTATTATGCCTAAAAAAACTAAAAAGGCATTTAGACATTCATCTACATTTTACAGAAAGAGGTCGAGGCTTTTGCAAAATAATAATAATAGTAGTGATGTTTTGCCTCCACCCGTAAATGCTTTTTATCTGGAAGAGATGCTGCATTACACTGGTGCATCTTCATTTCATTTTTTTAGCTTAGGAAACCAGCAGACCCCATCCTCCTCCAACATGTGAGGTTAGGCTTAAAAAAGTGGCTGCCCATTTTTTTTAAGGAGAAAACAAAAACTAAAATATATTTGCACAAATCACTGATACGCAAAGTGAGGTTACGTGGCGTACGTTGGAATTATATACGTCATAATACGATTGCCGGTCGTCCGGTTTGATGACTTCGGTCGTGTGAGACGACTAATGTTAGAGACCCGGTCGGAATTGGTATATTGGTAGTTCATATTAAGTCGGACACAGAAATCCGCCATTCTTAACACGTATCTGATTGTCCGCCATTTTAAAATCGTTTTTTGTTTTTAAAATTTATATTCACATTTCGATTTCTAGTAGAATAATATTGATAAGGTTGAGTTTGGGGGGAACCACAGTACAGTTTTATGATTAAACCAGCTAGAAAATTAAAAAAATATGTTGCGAGTTACTTTTTTATAGATATTTTTATTTCATAAATCTACCTAATTTTGAAGGCGCTCGTTGTTTTCCGGAGTATTTTAATCAGATATATCAAGAAAGTGACTTCCGTTGACAAAACTGATGTCTGGATTAATGATTCAGAATTATTATAATATGAAATTAGATAGGCACTTATAGTTATATTCGAGGAGTGATTAGGAATCCATATGTAATTAGGTAGTTTGGTTAGGTTTTTTGTATTCTTGGTAACGAATATGAAACCAAACGTAACGTAAGTGCTTAGCGACGAATTTTAAGTAACTAAAATCCAACGTAATATGACGTTGGTAATTGGTAGAATTACATTTCCTATTAGGTCAGATACCGACGTCGAGGCGACCCGAATCTGTATTCCCCATTTAGGTGCAAATAAGGGTCGTCAGGCGGTCGAACCGACGTTGGAACCCGACGTCGGGTTTATTAAACGCGACGTATACCCGACGTTAGATAACGTCCAAATGCTACTTGGGATTGTTTGTCTGATATGATCGATCCACCTTGTTGTGGAACGATTTATACATCTTTTTCTTCGGACATCACTAGTTATAATGATTCTCTCCATGTTGTCAGCAGGTCTTCGAGCAATATGTCAAATATACTCGAGGATTAGTACTCATTTATTATTGACAGATTCGTTCTTCTAGTTGTTCAAGGTATTCTCAGTATCCGTCTGTAGCGCCACATTTCAAAACTGTCTATCATGTGCCTTTCTGCTACTTTTATAGTTGCTTTGATAGTCCAGGATTCAACCCCATAAAGAAATAATGAGAAGACAATTTTATTCATCAAATTCTTTTTTGTGTTGTTTTCAATTTAGTGGAATAAATTAGTGATTTCAATTAGCGTAGAAGTTTGTTCCTTTAAATTCAATGTAAGCATTCAGAACATCAAAATAAGTGATTGCAGACATTTTCAATTAGTGGAAAAAGGTATCAAACTTTTTAACTTTTCCACTAATTATAGTTCAAAATTTGCGAGAAATGTCATTTTGGCCTTTGATTATCTTCCATCAAGAGAAATTGTGGTTAGTAATCAAAAGTTGATTGTTTTATAAGCCGAATATTGAGCTTTCACTATGGCTACAACTAACTAATGCAAGCTGTTGCTAGGATTCTAGCAGCAGCTTGCGTTATTCTGTTGCTAGTTCTATTAATTTTAATTGTCTTTTTTAAACATTGTGAATGATCGTAAACTAAAAAGTATAAAGTGTAATTGAAACCACTAATTGCGAGGTTCTGAATGAAGTTTTATATTAAACCTTTTTTTATAGACAATAATTAGACACACTTTATTATTGTTCAAAACTTTGAACGATGAAATTAAAATCAATAAATACGTTCCGATGAATTGACTATTATAATAATGCATAATTTTTTAATACATGATTGACACTTACTTATAAAGTGATAAAATTAGAGAAGTACTATGGATTAATTTTTCAGCATTGTTTATATTTGCCATATGAACACAAAAAACAATATCACGTATTTTCTACGGCAGAATTACATAAAACAAAATGTAATTTATAGGGCATTTATTTCGCGCAAATCTAATTCAAGTTTATAGTTTAATTATCCCCAATTTTATGTCTTTCTCTTCCCTTATTTCCTCTCTTCCTCATTTCCCGTTCCTCCCTTGTCTCAACGAGAAACAGAATCATCCGGATTTGCTTGAACAAGAATAGCCGAAACGATATGTCAAATTAAGACAACAAATTAGAATAATAAAGGAATTTAATAATTGTTATGTTTAAGGTTTTCAAGAAGAAAAACTTTTTTATTATTAACATTTTATGTTTTCTTCATAAAAATGTTTGCTTACTCTGAAATGGTAAATCCCATATTAGTCCAAGATCCCAGAGCGATCTGACATAACTTATTTTTACAAGAATAAAACCTTAGGGTCTCAGTAGTGCTTCAGCATTTGCTTTGAATACCGGCGTGTTTGGGGAGTTCGCTCTGTGACCCCTTGGCAGATACCGGGTGAGAAGAATAACTAAAAATAAGAGTTACTTAACTTAAATTTGTATGGCTGATTTTTGTATAAATATTGTAGAATATTACTCTGAAGTAGTATCAAAAGTATCAGACACTTTCCATGGACCTGAACTTTTATCAGACGATAGATCACAACCAAATCAAAAAGTGGATCTCTGATAAAAATTTTTGACTTTATCAATGCTCCACAAAAAATAAATAAACTTTACTTATTTTTACATGTATGATTTTTACATATGTTATTAAGACAGCTATTATAAAGTTATATTTAATCAGTCAGACAGATTGTAATGACCAAACGTCCTCTAAACACAAAAATTATTCAGCCGTGACTATGAGCGCGGGAGAACTATGCGCATGCGTTTCAGGGTAAAAATATTTTTAAAATACTTAGTGCTTTCGATTATTTTTACATCTATATTTAAATAAGATGAGCTTTTTTATTAAAGTAATAATTGATAATTATTAAAGTAAATTAATTTATCGCATATAAAAACTAAGTACTCAGAACAATTATTGCATATTTTCTAAAAAAAAATATTAATTTGAAAAACAAGACACCTTGAATTCTCTGACTTACGTTTTTAAATAGTTTGAATACTGTAAAGGAAAATATTCGAAAATAAGTCTGGGGGTGACATGCAATTTTTAGTCGATCGATTATTTAGTTGTAAAAGTGAAAACAATACATACTGGAGCTGATCGGCCGACTATTATTTGATTGCATGTGAGCGCGGCTCCGTAAGAACTCTATTGGTTACAAATCTGCAACAACACCCTCGGTAATTAACACGTTTAATTCTCTTGATACATAAACAGCTATTACATTTTATTTCACTCAAAAAATATGGTTACATTTACACACAAACTTTATTTACTTACCTCTAATACACGTATTTAGCGGCTAACTATACCGATAAATGCATTTCCTTTTGCTTATCGAGACCCAGCTAACCGTTATTTAAAAATAAAGCGGAGAAAAACGTCAAAGACACGAGTAAACACTCAATTGCTTCCGTTCTTGTTCCTTTATCTCTATGTTTTTCCCTTTTCCGGAATAAATACGTATAAAAAGGGACTAAGGGAATCGATATCGATTCGCAGCCCAACGAAGCGAAATTAGAAACTATACATTTAAGGTTTTTCCGACACCTCGTTTCGAGGGTTTTTCGTGATCGGGGAAGGACTTGGGTCCGGGAAAGTCCGGTAAATTCGAGGGAACTGAGAAAAATGGAGGAAATCGAATCTAGGGATAATTAAAGTATAAATTGAGATTGGTTTTGAGCAAAATAAATATTTCATATATTTTTTTCGTTTGTTATAAATACGAATTACATTTGTTTTTTTAGTTTAGCAGCAATATAACTGATTCTCTTCTCAATATTAAGGAGCCGTCCTATATTGTTAACACTGCAACCTGTAAAACCTATTATACCGGGTGGCCAATTAAGAATGGACGCCGGCTCTATCTCAGAAACTACTTACCGTATATCATTGGAAAAAAACTGTAATAAGTAAAGGTCATTCTGATCGTATCAGCTAACTTCCGTTTACATAAAATATTATATCATGTAAATGAATGCACACTATCCGTTCCGTTTCTCTTCCGTTCCATATCCTTTCCGTCCATATATTTTTTTGGCGGACGGACTGAAGTGTATCGGAACCAGAGTTGCCAAGTTCTTACATTTGTACCGGCTCTGTTAACATTTTGCTGATTTTTTCACCTCTTAATTAAATCTATTACCTTTTACAAAAGACAAAAATTTATAAAATGGCTACAAATTGAAATAAGTAGAAATAACTTGAAAGTGGTATAACGGGAATTCCTTCCAAAAATTCAACAACACGATATTATACAAAATAATGACTGACACTAGGTCTGATTCTATTCCTTGAGCAGTATCACAATGAAGGTGAAGATTTTTTAGACAAAATTGTTACTGGTGACGAAACATGGGTGTCCTACGTCACACCAGAATCGAAAAAACAGTCCATGGAATGGCGACATTCATCATCACCCAAAACAGTAAAGTTTAAGCAAACAATTTCTGCCCGGAAAATCATGTGCACAGTTTTTTGGGACAGAAAAGGAGTATTGCTAGTGGAGTTTCTGCCTCGTAATGAGACAATCAATGCAGCATCTTATTGTGAGACATTGAACAATCTGCGCCGTGCAATCCAAAACAAAAGACGTGGCAAGTTGAGTAAGGGTATTGTTTTGCTGCTTGTCAATAATGACATGTATTGACTATTACTATTCTAAATATCTTGAGAACGGTTGCTTGTAGCGATTTTTACCAAGAGACATTTTTTACGTAAAAGGTCACGGAAATGTATAATTTTTTACTCATTTTTTATACAGGTACGAACGAAAAGTTATTGCTCTTCAAACACATGTAGGTGGCGCATTTTACAAATAGGAGTTATATTGAATCACAATCAAATTTGTCATGTCAAAAAACTCCCAGACACAATTTTCATAAAAATATTAACGTTACTTCAGAAATTATTTGAAAAAAAATCGAAATAAAAATGAAATTTCTACACACTGTATCCTAAAACTAAGCATTTTAGGACAAACATTTATACGAACTTTTTTACTCATTTTTATCTGCAGAATATGCAGCCGAAGTTTCCGGGGAATACAGTTTGGATCACCCTGTATAACAATCATTTAATTTTGATAACGCAACCTCATGTATTATATCAAAAACTTTTCTTTGAAACCCGACACTAAGATCCTCAGACACCCCCCACTTGATATGCAACCAAGAATACGCGCGGGAGGTGTCATGAAATATAATCAGATTGATCGTTCTCTCCAACCCTCTCCCAAGATTCCCTCATTCTGCTCTTACATTATCTTACACAAAGAAGTAGACATATTCGTATGCCCTTTTTAACTAAATTTTCGTTCCACTAGCTACTACTCCTGAGAGAATGCTTCTGAATATTTCTTCTTGTCCTTTTTAAGTTTAACATTTATTTTTCTGTGTTGGTTATCACCGTCTGTGCACTTTAAAACAAATTGGATGTTCTCTAAGATTTACTTAAATTTTATATCTGTGATATTTTTGTCTAATATACTCAGTACTATTTACCATTCCTGTTTACAAATAGGCTAATGAGCCACCATCAACCCATTTGAAAAAAAAATATTTTTTCGTCTTTTAAGGTATAACAGCCATGGTATGCTAGATTGAAATTTAAAATACTATTGTTTTAATTGAAAATGTCTAAAATTGATACATGATATGTCATTCTATTCAAACTAATTGAAAAGGCCTATCAATCCCGATTTATATCATATACTAATGTACCAAATTTCGTTTTTTACATGAAAAAATAATAAAATTATAGGGGTGAGCTACTTTTAAAAAATAGCGGGTGTATGAACTAAATTTTATATGAATTTATCTAATAATATTTCCAAAAACTTTCTGTACTTGTATGTCGAGAAGCTCATACCAAATAATATAAATACCATTCCGTTTCAGTTAAGACTTTACAACTCGGACATTTTTATGTTTTACGAAAAACAGAACAAAGCTCTGTCAGCCTGAAGCATTAACTATCTCCCGTCGTTTCGTTTATTTCGAAAGTCATTTAAAACATAATCTAGAAGCAAAACTTTTCTCCAAAGTTCCGAAACTATTCCAGTCGAAGCATTAAAAGAGGAAACATCGCTTGAATTAGTGTAATAAATAAAATAACTATAATTTTTGCTTTGACTTTGGTTGTTGATGAGATTGAAGTTCAGATAATAAATTTAATTATCAGACTAAGTTACGGATCAATGTCTTTTTATATCATTGTTTTGATACATTTACTATGAGAGTTATAAGACAAAATTCAAAATTTGTGACAAGATTAGACAAAAAACTACATGCTTCTGCAGACAGACTAGAGAGGTAATTTTTTTCAATAAAAAAACAAAATTTTTTCAAACGTCACAAAAGTATTAATTTTTGCGACGTGATTGACAATATGAAAAAGTCATTTTAACGCCTAGGCATAAGTACACGCCTAAGCACAAAAGTACAAAAATATATTATTAAACTGACATAAAGTGTCAAATTCAACGAGCCTAACCATAGTTTCTCGATAAATACTTACATACACAGTATGACTTTTAAATATTTTTATATTATTTAAAACGTTTGAAATTGTTTCGAAAATTAGCATGTTCTATTCGGAGTAAAAATGAATTTTTGTGCCTCGCCTGTATGTCAACGTACAGCCTCGCTGCTAGAAGTGTAATTTTTACTCCTAATAAAACAATATAGTGTTATCTAATTAATAAAAAACTCTAATATAAAAGTCATAAAAAACATAGTAATCATTTCAACCTAATATTCCCTAGAAAAAGAAAATCGTCGAACTCATTATAATAGAAAGAAAGTACCTGTGTAACCAGTAACTCAACAAAACTGATAAAAACATTGTACCCAAAAAACTGTACATATACAACATATTTCTGATTACAATTTTTATACGAAATCTCATTGTAATGATTTTGATTGATGACAGTAATTGTAAGGAAAGATTGTAATTTCTCAATCAATTCTAATTTATGCCATATACTAACATACCAAACCTCGTTTTTTTTTATCTGAAACAATATAAAAGTTATAGGGGAGAGGCACTTTTAAGAAACAGTCGGTATACCTCTGTAATTTAGTTAATATACACTTTTTTCATTGTGAAGTTCTGTTTAATACTTTATTATTATTATTTGTTTAATTAATTTTTTTTCTATTTTTTTATTTTTATCTTCTTTACCTCAAATTTCTCATAATTCGTAATATACGATCTTGTCCAAAATATAATTTAGATAAATTTAGATACTAAAAATAATGTCTATACCTTTCTGGCGGGCTCATTTCTTGAAGAGAATTCTGGATCTTTTGTCACCTAGAACAAAAATAAAGAAAAATGTTACAAAATATCATGTGAATATGATAAAAATTTATATTGGTGAAACATCTAGACTGTTAAATATTGGATTTAAAGAACGAAGGTTATATTTAAAAAAGAGCGATTTTTCCAAATCGAAGATTTGTCAGCATTCATAGGGCGCAGGTTATAGAGTAGATTTTAACAACGCAAAAATTATTATGAAAGAAGTAATAGCTAATAAAAATAATTGTATTGCTCAGGCATCTGTAGAGGTTAGTAATGCATAACTATCGCTGCTTTGTTTGTAATAAATATAACATAACTTAAGTAAAAATTAAGAACAGAAAAAAATCATATACAGAAAATTGAAAACATTTTGGTTTTATCATATTAAGTAATTGTTATCAGATTGTAATGGTTAATTTGAATTTTGACTTTACATAATGTCACTTTAATAGAATTATCAGGATTTTAACAGAGATATCTGGGCTAATAAACTAAAGTGTGCTTGAATAGTATATATTTAAATATTTTAAAAGAAAAACTAAATTATCGGGCAAAACCTACAGTAAGATTAGCCATGAAAATATGACTAAAATAAGACTAGCCGTAGACACCCGTAGACACGTGTTTCTGCCTTCCTGCTTCATCAGTACGGGAGAAATCAGCAACGAGAGAGAGAGAGAGAGATGAACTAGTGATCCTAAAAAAAGGGGAGAAAACGAGGCAGGAGGCACCATTTGTAACCTGGCAAAACAGTAGTTCACAATTCGCAAGCATTGCCATCGAAAAACCGACACGGAGATACTCCAACAAATCTCACTGCTATAAATTCCGCCCAGAGAAAACAATAAATAAAGGATGTTATCGTGGGTATTGTAATAAAAAAGAAAAACGAGATTATCGGGCAAAACGAACAGTAAGATTAGCCATGAAGTTATAGTATGTTGGAGGACACACAAAATAACCTGGAATGGTAATCTTTCAACAGTCAACAACGAGAGTCTTTCGACACTCGAAGAAATTTCTCAAGGCTTACGACCGAGAAAAATCAAAGATTTTCCTTGATTTAAGAAAGAACAAACTTTTGATTGTCGCGGGATTTTTAATAGAAACAACTCCCTCAATAAACACCTCAGTAGATTTGCGAATGCATATTCTGTAGGGAAAATGGAGAAACACCTGAACACCTCATCATTAATTGCGCCGAGACGACAGCTATAAACTTTGGCACGACTCATAACGGATATGCAGAACTAACCTCTGTAAAACCGTATCTGATACTGGCTTTTGTCAAGGCTCTGAGACTATATGATGAGTTATAACTCAAGAAAGGGGGGACACCATAGATCTATAAGGTTACGGTGATTAACTTTGCCCCTCCCATACAATCTAACCAAATTTACAACAGCTAAATTAAAGAACCCATTAAAACTATTCGCTCTCCTACATTCCTCCACCTCAGAAATAACCACGTTTCGAAACAATACACCTCCTCTTGCCTCTCTCTTATTCTTTGCATCCACCTCCAACACCGGCAACGAATTCAAAACAACACCGTTGGAACGCAAGGTACAACCCAACGCAACCTTACCTAAACAATCGCCCGACAAATTGAAAAACCTTTGTCCCGCTTTCCGCATGCCGATAATTAACCGCTCCGGGAAGACCGTACAGGAGGAAACTGCAAGGGATGGAGCTGGGGGGAAGAGGGGGATGAATTTGTCACGTGCAAGCCACCGACGCCGGGTCACGTGACCCGGCTCGATGTTCGCTTGTTTGCCGTGTCTGTGGCAACGGACGGGACACAGGGAATAATTGAAAAGTCCCGGATTGCGAAAGGGTTCAATTTGCGTTTGTGTGTTTGTAAGCGCGCGGAGAGAGGTTGTGTATTGCTATCGACGGAAATTTTTTTTGTTTGTGTAGGAGAAAATTATATAATGTATTCATAATAATTTATAAGTAATTAGTGTAATAACCCTTATTCTTAATTACTTTCAGACATCGCTTAGGCATGGATCCCAGAAGATTTTCAATTATAGAAAAATCGATATTTTTCCAAGACTCTTCCAAAGCTGCAAATAATTCTTGCTTATTTTTGTACAATTTGGTCCTAATGTGTTGATCCAAAATTTCCCATAAATTTTCTATTGGATTCAGGTCTGGGGATTGCGATGGCCATTTGAGAACAGTCACCATTTCATCTTCCAAAAACCTTTTAACCAATTGTGAGGCATGTTTCGGGTCGTTATCATGTTGAAAGTAGTGTACAACTGGCATTTTTTCCTCCAAATAAGGCACTAAAAGGTTGTGTAAAATGTCTCTGTAGCCAAACCGATGCATTTTGCCCTCAATTTTATGGAGAGGCCCCATCCCATACATAGAAAAACACCCCCATACCATGATTGAGACCCCACCATGTTTTACAGTGGGTCGCGTGTACTTTGGTAGCAATCGTGTGTTGGGAGGTCTTCTTACATGTTGAATTCCATCTGATGACACCAAATTAAACTTTGATTCATCACTAAAACAAACTTTTTTCCATTGTGCCACAGTCCAGTTTTGATATTTCTTGGCAAATGCTAATCGGGCCATCAATTTTTTTTTTGATAGCAGTGGTTTCTTGGCGGGTCTTCGGGAAAACAACTTCTGGTCAACTAATTTACGTCGGATCGTCCTTGTACTCACTGGTAGATAGCCCATTTCTTCAAGTTTTGCTTTTATCTTCGTTGACGGCAAAAATGGATCTTGTGAAGAAATTCGTTTTATGGCTTTTATCATATTGGGACCAACTTTTTTTAGGTCGTCCTGGTTTTCTTTTTATAGAGACATCTCCTCTCTCATTATATCTCTTTAAAATATAATGTACCGCTGATTTTCTAGGCGTAATTGCTTAGCGATTTCCGATTACTTCAAACCATCCTTAAAAGCATTCACTACTCGCAACTTAAGATCTGCAGACAAGTTAATTCCACGTGGCATGATATATCACAAGAGCTCAAATGTTTTTAAATCGCAATTGTTCATAAAAAAGCAGAACAATGGAGCTGGGGGTAGGGGGGAGGAATATATCACAAGAGCTCAAATGTTTTTAAATCGCAATTGTTCATAAAAGCAGAACAAATGAAACTAACGATTTTTAAAAATATTTGGTTCATCTACTTTTGTCCAAGACAAAAAAGCAATATTTGCCAATTCTTATCTATAAATGATAAGACTAACAGAAGAATTTATATTTGTTTGTAGTATTTTGGTGAGCATGTATTAAACTTTTAACATACAAAGGTACATAAAATAATTTTGATATTTAACACCTCAAATCTGATTTTCTTCGCAATTATTGGTATTGGTTCATCCACTTTTGGTCAATACTGTATAAATGTAGTAAAAATAATGTAAATAGACACGAACTTAATTTTCTCTTCATAATTTTTGTTTGTATGATTCGCATTTATTATTAACTGAAATATACACAGTTTAACTAAAAAAATGCGTGTTAGGTTAGGTTGTAAAGTAAAACTTCTTACTTTCAGCTATTAAAATGAAACAGTATTTTATCTTACCTTAGTCCCTTTTTTGGTTCATAAAGTACTGTAATCAACAACAACATTATCCGCGAGTTGCTTTTACCCGGTGTTTTACATTGAGCGGTAGAAATAAAAAGCAAACGGTGTTTTCTCCTATCGGACATCTCAACAACCCAAAAGAAACATCGATGTAATTTTTAACAAAGAAGACTCAGACCGACAACAAAAATAGTATTTAACAATATTTTGTGAAACTAGGCTGACCTCGTTAACTTCGTAAAACATCGAACTGAAGTGAAGTCTATATATTTGTTTACATTTTGCTTGAAGTATTTTTTATATATTTTTTATACATTTTCCTAATAAGAATAATTCTAATATTAATGTGTCATTTCCAGATTTTCGTTACCATGACAATTTTAGAAATTTAGCAGGTAAACTCTAATTGATACTTATAAAGTTTGAATATTTATCATGGTAACGATTTTCTATAAACGAAACAATTCTAATAGAATTATTATTTTTTAAATGGATTGAATAAAGAAATCAGAAGGTCTAGGTATAGAAACAAGATATATCGTTGAAAAGCAATTCTATTTGGGTTTAGATTTTTTAAATAATATACCTAGGCTTGACTTTAAAATTACAATAATTTGGACGACTTTATTATAATAGAAAATAATTATTTTTTCTGACCTCCCTGTTTGGTATCCAATGACTTGATTTACACAGACAGAATATGTCGACTTTCCTTAACCTATAAATCAAACTTTAGCTTTCAATATGCCGATTTATGATTTAAGAAATGCTTATTCAAGATGTTTTTATCAATTTTACAAATATTTTAGCTGTATTTGTAGCTGTGCTGTAAAAAATGTCAAGTTTTTATATTTATTTATTTTTTTCCTGACATTGTCATTCGTTTTGACACTTTCGTTTTGTATTATCAGTTTTTGGTTTAAATAAATTTTGTTGTGATACTTTAAGTTCAAAAAATTTTACTAGCAGGCCTTGCAGTCGAACATTGTTCTTTTTAGAATCTTTTTTAGTGCGAAGTACACAAGGTAGATTAATAGCTGTTGCAAAAAATCATTGCAACCTTATTAGAATATTTTGAACGCGGTAAAATGACCCTCTATGTCCCTTAAGTGCTGTTAAGGAGGTGAGTTTTGTCGATGTAAATAATAACTGTTTCTATATTTATAATCAATTTATTTTTATTTCCTAAAATATTTTAATTTGACTTTTGTTTAAGTGTTTTGTATAAAAAAATTGTAAGCTGGACCGGTACAGCGTTGCTCACTTTTACAAATTTTCATATCACATATAAAAGGAAATTTGTAAATGTGGGCAACGCTGTACCGGTCAAGCTTACAATTCTTTTATAGATAACACTTAAACAAAAATTGCAAAAATTACTTCTTCTGTTACTCTGCGTCTGCGAAGTGCCTAGAAAAGGAACGAGACGACTGCACCAAAACGGATGAGATTTTTACTGAGATACACACGAAGCGACGTTAAATTGTTAATAGTTCCGGGCAGAGGCAGCCGAAGTATAAACGAAGTAATAGTAAAAATGGAGAATGGGCGAAGACGTACCAAGATGAGTGAGAGGAAAATAGAACGGCATTCGTTACTGACAGTTGTAAACAGTTTATTTTGTTAAAACGAATTTTGTATATATCTGGGTTATATAAAAATACGACAGTACTAGAAAAATATGGCATATGTCTACTCATATTTTATACTAGTGTCATTTAACTAGAAAAGCTGCCAGATGACCGTTGCAATAATCAAGACATTATTGTAATGCGTTGTCGAGAAGAGAGTTTAAATTACAATATATTTCTATTAAAAATTGTCATAATTATTTAATAACAAAAATACCAGATACGCTACTGAATACCTGAGATCTTATAAACTTTGTTGATAAATAAATTCGCTTCATTTTTGTTGAAAACACACCAGCGACATTCGACTATCTGATTTTCTTTGTCTTTGACACTGACTGGCCAATCGTCTGTCTTTCTTTTGTGTATATGTCATTTTTATGTCATAAAATAGAAAATATAAATATATAAATTAGAGACAAAAATATTGTTATTAGGATATTATTTATTTGTTAGATAATATTTACTAGTATATTAATTATTTAAAGAAAAAACAAATTCAAAGGAAAATTTCCTAATAATGTTTAAAGTGATTAAGTTATCTAACATAAATATATGTATATTTCGCTGAATAAAAGTCGGTTTAAAAAACGATTTTAAATAACACATATCTTGTTTTTTGAAAATATGGAACATACTTCAGAGGTTTTCATACTTTTAGTGTTGTGGAGTTTTTTAAGGATAAGATTCCTCCTATTGCGGACAGCTTTACATATAACACTTTTATTAATCTTAATGTTTATTTATCCACTAATTTATCCACTAACTTTTTTGAAGGATGTTCGTATGTTATATTTTTTCCTATGCTTCTTATTTTTTTTTTCGTAACGAATAAATTTCAGAACATAAACCACTCAATAGCAGTGAAATATTTCTTTACTTCCGATATGTAATATACCATTTTCAAAATTCGCAAAACCCTCATCGAATTTCCGAAAAAAGACTAAACAATGCCGCTTCTATGATAGCACCCCGTGATTACCTGGGCATAGGCGATAAACAAATCTTTCGGATAGCGATTTGGGCACAAATTTCGGTCGATACGTGACCCGAACGAGACAGGATCGGATTATTTCCCACAGCGCGCGGTATTATTCTAAATTTTCCGTTTCGATGAGATAATGGGCAAACATTTTTCGGTGCGCCCCGATAACGCAATAATGTCACCCACAAAATACACATCAACTTAGAGTTTTATTTAGATTTTATTTTCTACACTATACTATATTTTTGTTAACACTTTTGTTAATTTGTTACGTTGAGTCTATTTTATTTTTCCAATATTTTTAAAACTATAATTACTTTAATACAGCCCTGAGACTGTATGACGAAAAATATGTATATACCGGGTGCGTCCAAAAGTGGCTCACCCTTATAACTTTTTTATTTTTTCAAATAAAAAATCGAGATTTGGTGTGTTAGTATATGACATAAATTAGGATTGATTGGTGGTTTCTATTGTTTTTGGTCACTTCCTGTTTCACCGGAAATGACTACGACTTTTGATTTTTAAATGACACCCTCAGTATTTTTTTACTTTATTCCATAGAAAATGACATTCTGAATAGAATGACATATCATATGTCAACTTTTGACATTCTAGCTTAATAAAAAATTGTTTTTTTAAATTCAATCTAGAGTGCCATGGCTATGTTAAAAACAATAATTCTTCATCAAGGAGCCTTGGAAAATAGATTTGATCGTCTACTGTTTTAGTGTCTTGTCCTGGCCAGTTAGAAAATGCTCAAATCGTATTTTTAATCATATCTCAATTTTTTTAAATGGAACGAGGGTAGCTCATTAGCATATTTGGGAAAAGAGTTTTTTTACGAATAATTAATACCGCATACTTGGTATTTCGAGTCAAATTTTCGTTACGAACCGTAAGTTATAATTTCAAATAAACCATATGCGAAAATGTCAAAAGCTAACATATAATATGATATGGCATTCCATTCAGAGTGACATTTTGTATCGAATAAAGTAAAAAAATACCGAGGGTGTCATTTAAAAATCAAAAGTTGTAGTCATTTCCGGTGAAACCGGAAGTGACCGAAAACAACTGAATACGTCAATCAATTCTAATTTATGTCATATACTCAATCTAATTTATGTCATATACCAAATCTCGTTTTTTTAACTAAAAAAATAAAAAAGTTATAGGGGTGAGCCACTTTTGAGACTCACCCGGTATATATAATGATAAAATCCATAGGTTAAATAAATAGGATACGCCAATTTAACTTAGGTATTCAGCTTATATCTTATAAACTTCGTGGATGAAGCTATGCCATATGTACAAAACACACGACTTTCTTTTACTAGATTTTCACATGGATTTTTCTATTCATTTCTTTCTAGAACAAGATTATCGAATAAGCCTATCCTTCTCTCTGAATACGCAACTGAGCATGCGCAGAACGATATTAGACGTGAATGCTAACTTGGAGCGTTTTTTCGCTGCGTTTACAACAACTTCTAAAAATATAGACCATTAAAATTTTTATTCGAGATATAACTGACACGTGTTTTTATTATTTTGAAAATATTTATCATATCATTTCAATATAACTTTTTTGAAGCACCTTCTATACATGGTGTTTCAAAAAACATGTGCCATCTCTCGTGGGGAGATTCTTTACGTAAAAATAAGAATTATTTTTCATATCAACATAGGTCCCATTCTGCTTTGTTTCGTAGCTACAGGGTGTTAAAGTGTTAATATTTTTTCGATTTATTATAATTTTCTTCCAAGTACTTTTAGCCTTTCAAATGAAATTTTGAGGGCAAAAGTTACTATAAATGCATCATATTTTAAAGCTAAAAAAGTGTCGACATATTAACCAGGGACGTGCATATGGGTTATCACTGGAATATTTTTCTAGAAAAAGTATCTACGCCACTGACTTTTTTTCTCTTGTTAGCGAAATAGTGTAAGGAGTTTAATGTCGATTAAAAGTTGTCTCTTGATATTTTGTCGATTTCGGCCTCCTTGATGAGATAAACGCAATTTTATTAATTTGCCTTGACCCAAGTCTAATAGCAACCTTTAAACAAAAATAATATCATTAACTTTCGAAAGTTTTAAATAAGTACTCATACAAAAAATATGAAAAAAAGTTCCTATAAATAGGGGTATGGAAATGCATAGTTTTAGAGTTACAGGATGTTAAAACTTTTTAAAATTATGTTTTTTGTAATGACCTTAAATACCATTATTTTTTATTTGAAATTGCTGTAGGTTGGACTAATAGTAATAATATTTAATAATAAATGAGGTAACTTATATATAATTTATTAATTTTTATTTTTATTTTATTAAATTTGATTAACAAAATAGCGTTTATCTTATCAAGAAGGCCGAATCCGGCAAAATATTAAGAGACAGCTTTTAATGGCAATAAACGGCCTACACAATTTTGATATCAAAGGAAAAAGGTCAGTGGCGCATTTTTTTTTTAATATTCCAGTGATAACCCATATGCACGTTCCTGGTGAATTTATCTCCACTTTTTTAGCCTTAAAATATGTAGACTTATAGTAACTTTTACCCTCAATATTTCATTCGAATTACTAAAAGTACTTGGAAGAAAATTATAATAAATCGAAAGATTCTTAAGACTTTAACAACCTGTAGCTACTAAACAAAGCAGAAAAAGACCTATGTTGATATAATAAATAATATAATAAATCTTATTTTTACGTGAAGAATCTCCCAATGACAGATGACACATGCTTTTTGAAACACCCTGTATATACATAATAAATACAGAGTTAGAGAGAATACAAGACAAACAAAGAAAAATCACATTTAGAATAGCAATAAACCTAAACGACCTAACCATAAACGAAAAAAAAAACAGAAAAAAACGAAACAAAAAATAAAAGATTCTTTTTTTGCCGGCGAGCCGTGGCAAACCGCCCGGACCCGGCCGTGTCTAACCTTCCGTACAAGATTGCACGTAACTTTTCGGACCATATAATTTTATAGCCATTAAGCGAGGCGCCATTTTAATTTGCCCTCTGTAAGTGACAGGAAGTCCGCAACAGCAGCCACGACGACAAAGAAGAGATTTGCGGGGGGTGGGGGGTTAACTGTTAGAAAAGAAGGGCGGGGGGTATAAAAAGAGATACCACAGAGGGTAAAAAAGAGCAAAATAGAAACCGTAACAGAGCAAGTTACGGTTTAGGGTTTTTTCGTATACATATTCGCGCTGTCTTTGTTAGGATGTCAGAGGTTTTTTTTCTCTGTTGGTAACGTTTGTTTATGCCAAACGCAGTCGGGGCGGTTTTATGTGGAGATGCATCGGGATGGGGATGGAAAAAATGGTGGGAATATAGGGTTAAATAGAGCGTGTATTGAGGGAATTAATAATGCTATATTTCTGCTGGCTATTTACAGCTATAGTAGATTTGTGGTGATAGGATTTTTTGGAAAATTTAAGCACCTTCTTCATCTATATAAATTATTTTCATCGTCATAGTATTATCATATTATTTGAAGAACGGTAGTATCTTTATTACTTTTAATGGGATACCAGTTATATTATTCATTTTTGGAAAATACTTTTATATCTCATAATTTTTCTAATATACTAACATATACAGGGTCGCTTTTATGTATGGAAACGGTCGATTATTAGATAAAATATAGGAGGTACTGGAAAAAGTTACATATAAAAGTTATAGGGTTTATAAATATCTATTAGTGGGTAATAAATTTAAGGATACAGGGTCGGCCATAAAGTCGGGGTACATCAAAGTTTCATTTTTTTAAATGGAACCCCCTGTATATTATTCCATATTTCACTTATTTCTTCAATTCTAAGCAAAAACCAAAATCAATGGACCTCAAACCAACCCATTACAACAGTATCACAGTTTCGACCGAATGGCATCATTAAATCAAACCAAACACATCGAAATTAATGAAATCGAATTGTTTAAGTGATATTTTCAAAAGTCAATAACTCGGAAACGGTTGGTTTTAAGTATATTGTGTGTATTTCGATTTTTGCTTAGAATTGAAGGAAAAATTGAAATATGTAATAATATACAGGGGGTTCTACGAGCCCTAACAACTATATGTTGGGACAAGGTCTTGTTTGCAATAAAAAATAGTAATTTGTTAAAACGGCTCAATTTATTTTGTTTCTAAATTCAAACATTACAATATGATCTAGACAATTTTACTGTATTTTTATAACTTTGCAAACAACTCACTTTTGATAATAGCTTATTTTGCCAAAATCAAGCCAAATTTGCTGACAACTATATATTGGGACAGCACAACAAGAAATTTGTTTAATACGGATTTACATCACCTTTCGCCTTAACAACTGCCTGAACTCTTAATGGCATTGTATTTACCAAAGATTGCCACATTTGAAGAGAAAAATTATCCCAAATTTCCTGCAGTTTTGCCCACAAATCAAAAATTGTTCGTTGAGGGTGGTTTCTTAAATATTGGTTCATTTTATGCCACAAAGTTTCTATAACAGTGAGGTCCGGACTACTTGCAGGATGGGATAGGACTTTTATATTATTATTACCGAACCAATTTTAGTTGATTTTGCTGAATGGCACAATGCTCCATCTTGTTGGAAAATATAGTCTTCGTTTGGAAACAATTCTTGAGCACTAGGCAAAAGTGAGGTCTCAAGTATATGTTGATATCTTTGGGCGTTAACAGTGCCATCTATAAAATTTAATTTGCCCAAACCTCTTGCTGACATGCAAACCCAAAACCATTATCCCCTTAGGAAATTTAACAACCCTCTTTAAGCAATCTTTATGAAAGGCTTCTGCTTTATTTCGTATTATTCGTTTTCGATAATCTCCAACGCAAACATCAAATTTAGACTCCTCGCTAAATATGACCTTATTCCAATCATTTTGTGTCCACGATAATTTAGATTTTGCCCAATTGTAGCGATTTTTCTTTTGAATTTCTGTCAGTAGCGGTTTTTCTTTGGCCTAAATAAGAATTTCTATCAATAATCTTCAGGTAATTGATTATCCACACAAAATAAAGTTTACCTTGTAAAACCCCAGACCGCATTTGTGGATATATTTTCGGCAACATTCCCTTGATATATTTAAACCAGTTACAGTATTCCGTTTAACTGTTACTTCGCGAAGAGTACTTCTTCTCGCAGACTTGCAAATTTTTTGTAAATTTCGTAAATCTCTTTGAGATACAACTTTTGGCCTTCCCGAACTTTTACCTCTAACGTCTACATTGGCAGATTCGCCGTATTTTTTTATTATATTAAAGACCGTGGTTTTTGGAATACTTAAATCATCAGAAACTTTTCGAATTGTTTTTCCCGTACTGTATTGACGAATGATAATTTCGCGTAGTTTTTGATTTGTAGCTTTTCCACGGACCATTACTTTGAATTAAATAATTAACAAAATTGAAAATTAAAAAAAATAAAATTACTTACAGTAAATCTCACTACTCAAAGTATCGAGTCACTTACAAGCTGTCAATGCTGAAGTAAACAGTTTGCGACATTTGTGACGTTTATAGCAAAGCCGCCTATGATGATATTAATTATTTAAAAATACTTGTCCCAACATTTAGTTGTCAGCAAATTTGTCATTTTATGAACAAAATCCTCTACTGTAAATATGGATTGATTTACAAATTCATAAAAATATTGTCAAGTTGTTTAGGATATATGGCTATGTTTATATTTAAAAAATTAAACATATATTTTTCACTCATTTTGAAAAACCAGGGCAATAATTCCAATATATTACCTTGTCCCAATATATAGTTGTTAGGGCTCGTATTTAAAAAAATGAAATTTTTATGTGCCACGACTTTATGAACAACCCTGTATACTTAAATTTATTACTCGCTAATAAATATTTAAAAATTCTATAACTTTTGTATTTAACTTTTTGCGGTACCTCCTATATTTTACCTGATAATCGACCGTTTCCATATATAAAAGCGACCCTGTATATTTATCTTTAATAGATTTCCAGATAAAAAATAAATATTCAAATTTTACATATATCAATTATACTTGACTGGCGAAATTTCTAAAAATTTTATGGTAACGAAATTTTTGAAATGTATACTATAAGAAATTGGTAAAAAGTAATATTCCTTTAATTAGACCTTATGTAAAAATTTTCAAAAATGTCCTAAAACCGGTTCTCCAGAAATATCTAAAGTACAATGGTCGTGAATCACCCTATTTTTTTAATTATATTCACTAAATATCGAGAGATATAGACTTGTCAATTCTTGATAATAAAAAATAGGTTATATAAAAAATATTTTAAGAAAAAAACTATAAGACGACTAAGTAAATTTAGTTAAGTATTTTGTTCTCAATAATGAAACCGTTTAATATAGTAAACGCCGAACGGTGCGCAATTAATAAAAAACTTTTTGTTCAAAACTTGTCCGGGTCAAGAGACAAAAGATTGGAAAACTTCCTACTTTGCTGCGGAATTGAAGTACTTTTCAAACTAAAGCAAGCCGAATCTGCAGGTAAAGGAATAGTAGAAAGTTTATTTTTTATCGTTTTATCTGTTTTAAAAGTTTCTATTTAAATTGAAGGTTTATGAGGCTTTATAAAAAATAAAGAAAAGAAATAAAATGAGTAATTAATACCTCAACAAATATATTCTAAATCAAAAGAGATATCCTCCTCCTCCTCCTAGATGCCTTCTCTGTTGAGGTTGGCGATTAATATGGCGTATGACTCTCTGTCCAGAGCTTGGCGAATAAGAGTGTTTCCGTCGGTGTGGGTCCAATCTCTTATGTTACGTAGCCATGATTTCTTTTTCCTCCCTATGCTACGTTTTCCATCGACTTTTCCTTCTATTATGAGCTGTATTTCTTCATATTCTGAGTGCCGCATTATATGTCCAAGGTAGGAAGTCTTTTTGATTTTAATTGTGCCTGTTAGGTGTGGACGAGTTTTCATTCTGTATAAAACTTCACAATTTGTTGTTCTGGAAGTCCAACTTATCCTCAGCATCCGACGATACATCCACATTTCAAAAGCATTAAGGCGTTTGATGTCTTCTTGTTTTAGCGTCCAAGTTTCGCATCCATATTGAAGTAGGGGCCATATATAACATTTTAATGTTCTTAGCCTCGTTGGTATACCTATTCTGGGATGGCACAAAAAGCCCTAACTATTTCTGTTCTTCTTCTGATTTCTTTAGAGTGGTCTAGCTGGCTGTTTAATTTCCTGCCCAAGTAAATATAACTCCGCGTGGTTTCTAGATGGACGCCGTTTACCATTATGTCGGTATTTTCATTGTCTTGCGGATGTCTGTCGAAAATCTTAGTTTTTGTCTTGGCGGTGTTAATCTCTAGACTCATCCTGATACTTTCTTCTGTCAATTTGTCCATTAGGGTTTGCAGCTGGTCTTCGGATTCTGCTAATACCACGGTGTCGTCTGCATATCTTATATTGTTTATAATTTTTCCATTTATTTTAGCCCCTTCTGGACAATTTTGAAGAGATTTTCGGATTATATATTCGGCATAAACGTTAAACAATAATGGTGACAATATGCATCCTTGTCTAACACCTCTTTGTATGTGTACGTATCTTGCATTTCCTTTTTCTGTTCTGACACAACCTTTGTGATTCCAGTATGTGTTCCTTATAATGATAATATCTTTCTCATCCAAGCCTACTTCAGTGAGAACTTCTACTAATTTTTCGTGCTGTATTCGATCGAACGCTTTTTTGTTGTCAACGTAACATACGTACAGCTTCCTTTGGACTTCCATGTACCTCTCCGCAATTAACGTTAAACTCAGGATGGCTTCTCTTGTTTCTGTCCCCCTTCTAAAACCGTATTGTGATCTAGTAAGGAAATCATTACATTTGCTGTATACTCTATTGAATATTATTCGCCTAAAGATTTTCGCTGCGTGGCTCATCAGACATATTGTTCTGTGGTCTTCGCATTTCTTCGCTTTATTCTTTTTGGATAAGGCTATGAAGGTAGATGTTACCCAGTCATCGGGGATTGTTCCAGTTTTATATACTTTATTGAAAAATTGGGTCAGAATTTTGATGGCATTATCGCTTATGTGTTTGAAGTGCTCTGCTGTTATTTGATCTTCGCCCGGTGCCTTATTGCTTTTCGTTTCTCTGATTGCTTTGATGACTTCATCTTTCAATATGGGTAGATGGTCTCCTTTCTCTATTTTATATTCCTGTTTTCTTCTCGCATCTCCGAACAATTCTTTCAAATAGTTCTCCCATATAACCTGTTGTTTACTGGGGTCCAGTTCTATCACGTTATTTTCGTTTGCGATTGCTGACAGATGCTTGGGTTTCCAAAGGCCGGTGAATTCTTTGATTTTTGTGTGTAGTTCTCTATCTTTGTGTTGGACCTGCAGTTGTTCTACTTCAGTGCATTTGGTTTGGAGCCAGTTCTCTTTTGCACTTGTAATCTGTCTCTGGATCTCCTTGTTTAACCTTTTGTACTGGTCTTCACATTTATTCTTAACTTTGCGCCTTTCGTCCATTGCTTCTATTATTTCCTTTGTCATCCAGGGCTTTTTCAATTTTCGGTCTTCCTTTCCTATTATCTGTTCGCTTGCTTCGCGGAATATGTCAATTATTCCATGTTATCTTTGGTATTTGTATTATGCTGTATTGTATTTTCTTTCTCTAACTGTTTGTCGACTTGTTGCCCGTAAAGTTCTTTTTTATTGTGATCTGCAGATGCCCAGGCTATTCTTGGTATTGGTTTTGGTTGTAGAATTTTCTTTAGTTTATATCTCATGGTGGCCACCACGGGGTTATTTAAAGATTTTATTACGAGTAGAAAAAATATTGTGCTGGGTTGGCGTTGGTTTCTATGTAATTTGACAAATAAATAAAGCTGTCTTTTTAGTTGTCAGTTTTGAGTCAATATTTTTTAATTCTCTTTCGTGTCGATTGCTGATTTAATTGGGGCCAGGAATGGCTCAGAACGAAATAAGTAAATTACCAACAGATATTCAGGCTGAGGCGACAAACGCCATATCCAAACTACTTCCATTTAAATCCTGAATAAAAAGGAATACAAAAATTTTCAAAAATGGAAGCAATTAAAAAATGTGCTAGAAGAAATAAAGTTTTTAACCTATCCTCGCTGTTAAAGTATCATTTAGTAGTATTTTTGATAGATATAAGGTAATTTTAACAGTTGCTATGGAAAAAAACACAATTTTTTTTATTCAGCAACTAAAATTTCACAGAAACATTTCATACTTTTCGAAAAAGGCCGGCGACATAAAATATAAGTTTTTCTAACAAGCGAAATATCAATGCCATCGGCAGATCTCGTTTCATAAAGCGCGCCGTTCACTTATCGATTGAAAAATAACGGCTGAAAGGCGCAAAAGAGGCAACTGCATTGCCTGGGTATCGAATTCACGTGCGGAATTGGACCCCTCCAATAGAATCGCTTTTCTTCTGGCTCTACCTTTCTCATTCTGTCGCTGCTTCGGGAACAAAAACTATATCGATAACGATAGATATAAAGAAAAATGCACGTCTTTTTCGAATTTCTTACAGATATGTATCAAATAGAAAAGAAAATCGAGCGCCATTTTAAATAAGGTTGAACTCCTGTAATTTAGTGCATCTTTTTAAGATATCTGGCATTGGTTTTTGAAGGATTGAATTTCTGTGTTTTTGGAGAAAAAATATTTTGATTTGGGTTTTCAGTAATAACTGTTCTTAAGAGTCTATTACGCTGTACTGTTCGGGTCGCTCTCAGGTTGTGTGACCAAAGGAAATATATATTATATTTCAGAAATCTATTAATCAATTCATTATAATCAAATAAAATAATAAAAATATTGTAATTATATTCCTGCAGATTAAGTTAAAAGTTTTGTTCTTAAATATGTAATCTACATATTCTAAAAGCCTGTTCAAATATTAATCTTGTGGAATATATATCAACAGAAGACGATATGTAATTAACAAAACATCATCGTAACAACAGATATTTTAGAAACGTCTAGGTTTACTTGTTTCACGGAGATTTATGAAAAGAAAGTCGTTTGACTCGGGCATAGATACCGCCACGTTTTGGTAACAATTCGGAACAAAACAAAATTAAACGAGATATCAGGAAACCCCAAAAACATCTCCATCTCGGCAATTTCACGACTAGTTTTGAGGCGCTTTTAAGAAACGAAAGTAGGTCAAGACTAATCAAAATAGGTCAAGCCAACGGGATATCAGCCGAAACAAATTTTGGTTTGTTTTGAAGCTAATGATAACATCTAATAAATATTCGAAAAAAAAAAAAAAATTAAATACATTGCCAACCTAACGAGTAAAATCTCTCATTCTATTTTTTGTTCCTATAATTGAAATATAGCCACCCTAGTGCTCTATCAAGATCATTCATAACGTTTAATTAATTTGAGAGCACGCTTTAAACGGCATAAAATTCTAATGTGCGCGTTTATTTCCGAAATTACCTCGTTTCACGGCCCGGAAAACTGACATAAATATTTTACTAATTAACTAGAACGTGTCGCCGTAGTAACTAATAGTCTTTATACATCAGGAATTAGCGATATAATCGCTCCTGCTTTATTCCGATGAAATATGGCCCTAATTTATAAGAGTGTGTATGTGCACAAAGTGACGTTTTAAAGCTGTACAATACACACATCATTAACTCTGTTCAAATTAAAACTGAAATATACACGTAGCTTAGAGTCCTAATTTTGAGCGTCAAATATGCGTTAAAAAGACAAAAAAGTATATAAATAAATACAATAGTTAGAAATAACTATTGTATAAGGAAGGGAAGGGAAGGGAAGGGAAGGGAAGGGAAGGGAAGGGAAGGAAGGGAAGGGAAGGGAAGGGAAGGGAAGGGAAGGGAAGGAAGGGAAGGGAAGGAAGGAAGGGAAGGAAGGAAGGAAGAAGGAAGGGAAGGGAAGGGAAGGAAGGAAGGAAGGGAAGGGAAGGGAAGGAAGGGAAGGGAAGGGAAGGGAAGGAAGGAAGGGAAGGGAAGGAAGGGAAGGAAGGAAGGAAGGAAGGGAAGGAAGGAAGGAAGGGAAGGGAAGGAAGGGAAGGAAGGAAGGAAGGGAAGGGAAGGAAGGGAAGGGAAGGGAAGGGAAGGGAAGGAAGGAAGGGAAGGAAGGAAGGGAAGGAAGGGAAGGAAGGAAGGGAAGGAGGAAGAGAAGGAAGGGAAGGAAGAGAAGGAAGAGAAGAGAAGAAGAAGAGAAGGAGAGAAGAGAAGAGAAGAGAAAGAAAGAGAAGAAGAGAAGAAGAAAAGAAGAGAGAGAGAAAGAGAAGAGAAGAGAAGAGAAGAGAAGAGAAGAGAAGAGAAGAGAAGAGAAGAGAAGAGAAGAGAAGAGAAGAGAAGAGAAGAGAAGAGAAGAGAAGAGAAGAGAAGAGAAGAGAAGAGAAGAGAAGAGAAGAGAAGAGAAGAGAAGAGAAGAGAAGAGAAGAGAAGAGAAGAGAAGAGAAGAGATCTTGGTATAGGCTCCCGTTTGCTCCTTTTTTCCATCATTTATTTTTGTTTCTTCATCAAATTTTTTTTTCCATCTCCTGGGTTGCACACGGTGCCTCGTTGCATCGTTTGCTTCCTAGATTCTTGTGATTTGGGATCGGTTTCCTCGCTTCCTGAATCCTTACCGTACTGATGAAGCCTGAAGGCAGTTACATCGGTGTGCACTACTGTAGGTGTGGATGTGGAGTGTGTGGGTGTGCGTGTCTGCACTGGTGTACACTGGTGTATACGGTTACGAGTTGTTGAGGGCTGAGCCGCTTAATCTTTTTTCTTCTTTTTTATACATCTCCCTCACTATTTCTTTCTCTTTTAAAATGAAAAATATACGAAATAATAATATACATGTACTGATTTCTTACGAAAATCGACAACTATGAAACTATGATCTCTTCCCCGACACAAACGGTACATTGTGAGACAGGAAATTGTAGAGAGAATGCTTTCCATAAAATCAATAAAATGAAAAATATACGAAATAAAATAAATGTACCGATTTCTTTCGAAAATCGAAATCTATGAAAATACGAACCCTTCCTGGACACAAACGGTACATTGTGAGACAGGAAATTATAGAGAGAAACAAAGCCCTATAACATAGGATACAACATTTTAATGAACAGTGCTTTCCATAAAATTTTGAAAGAGAAATTACTTTGTATAAACAAATATTTACACAAGGTATAGTAGTAAGAGTTGCGTAATACAATGGTTGTTGAAGAGATGTAAATATATAAATGCAACACAAAATAAATATATGCATGCGTCAGAATTACTAGTATGAAACATGTAATTTTTCTAGGTATTTAGGATATGACATTAAGGAAAGTACATTTATGCAACAATGTTTCCTTTGTTTCTTAATTACCGTTTTGATTACATCTTGAATTTTTTAGGGATATTAAAAACTAGTTATATTTGCATACAGTAGAAACGTAACACTTACCATACTTTTCACATAATTTTTTTTTAGGTGAGTGTAAAAAATCTTTTAATTCTGTTATTATACAGTTACAAGTTACACAGTTTTTTTAATAACTGACATAGATAAGGAATCCAGATATTTTTTTTAATAAAATTCTTTATTTTTATTTATTACCATGTCTTGAAGTTTTCTATACGGTAAAAAATCACACAAAAGCTTTCATTTGGGAGAATCTGTTTTTTTACTAAACGCTCCTTATTTTTCCGCTTCTCTGTTTGTTCTGGCTAATGACTTTTTGATATCCTTCTATTGTTTCAAAAGAAAGAAGGTACTTTTGAAGCTTTGGATAATCCTCGGATTGTTTTTTATTCGATTTTGCCCCATTTTTTTCTTCAATCTTTCAAATTTAATTTATCGATAAAAAAGGTTGTTGAATATTAAATTTATTGTGATCAACACAGTAATTTTAATATATATTTGTATCTAGGGTTTGACCTTGCCAAATTTATTATCGGCGTTCTTTAAACAAAAAAAATTATATGAAAATTGTATTATGAATATTGGGTTAACTTTTAGAAATTCACAATTTGGTAAAAAATATATTAAAACTTTTTTTTCCGGCTATATCAGAGGTAAGTAAACTTTCGTCTTATTCTAAACAGGCTTAAGCGACGCAAAGCCCACAATAAAAACAAAACACGCCAATAAGGAAACAGAAGGTGTTTAGGGGGAATAAACCCAGATTACCCTTTCCCCTCCTAATCCTACGCCTTTGTCTGATCCGATATGAGAACGGGCAGGGGCGAAGCGAAGATCTCACTTAGGCAAATAAGATGCAAGCAGAGAATCAGTCCGTTGCAGAGAAATGTAACTGCGTTACCCTTTCATCTGGATATGGCAAGTGCATCTGAGGCGGAAAGGTTGGGATGGAACACATGGTGAGAGATTGTCGTAGTTGCATTTGGGAAATATAAGGAAATGTTTATCATAGCCAAATAAATTATGTTTAACAACTTAAGTAAAAATCTTAGAATAACGTAATAATCTATACTAATATATAAAATCCTTAAGTGACTGAGTCACTGATTAATTATTAATTATTAAACGGCGGTTTCTTAGCGAAAAACTAACAATAACTCGATCGTCTCGATTCGATGTTATATTTTTGCATAACTATCCAACAGCCAAGAGACAATATTATAGTGTTATTTTTCAATAACAGCGACATTAACCGTTAATAAAAAATATTAGTGTCTTCTTCAAAAGCGAATATCTCCAAAAAAAATAAAGTTATTGAGATGAACCAAAAAATAAACGATCGAGAAAAGATGCACCTAGATGACGAAAAAAATGATATTTAAATTCTTTGCTTTTTTAACAAATTTTACAGAATGTTCCAAACTTTCACCAAAGTAACAACATTTTATGTTCCCTCGTATAATTGACGGATGGAAACTTTCATTTTAAATTTAGAAAGAGGTACTAAAAAGTCAAATAATTTAGCTACAAAGTCCTTATAAGCTCACCAAAATTGGTCCACTAGAACACAATATACAGTGTTGTTCACCACATACGACACGGAGTATTGTAGCTAAACGATTAGATTTTTACAAATTTCAAGTTTTGGGTGCGATGAAGGACTATTAGAGGTACAATTTAAAAATAATTTGACAAGATACAGAGTGTCCCAAATAAGTAAAAAATATCAAAGTTGTATTTTTTTAAATGGAACACCCTGTATATTATTACATTTTTAGTTTCTACGATTAAACAAAGGTAAATTTGATTA
The DNA here is from genome assembly GCF_002938485.1 of Sitophilus oryzae. NCBI lineage: Eukaryota > Metazoa > Arthropoda > Insecta > Coleoptera > Curculionidae > Sitophilus > Sitophilus oryzae. The sequence goes on along the minus strand of NW_022146108.1, from coordinate 3,207,660 downwards.
AGGTTTATTATACTTAAACCTTACCGTTTTTGAAATATTTTCAATTTTGGGAAATTACAGTAAAAATTTTAAGGCTTCATTTCTCCAAGGGTATCAAAGTTTTTAATACTAAATATTTACTGAAGTTTATTTATTGATCAGTTATTGTGTTGCAATAATAAAAATAATACTACCTTATACAGAGTGTCAAAAAAATTATTTTAAATAATTATTAGTTTCAAACGGCAATAACTTCTTTAATTTAAATGGAACGCCCTGTATATTTTAGGAGAATCAGATGCACAATTTAATTGTCTATCAAATTGTACTATACCATTTTTTACCTATCCCTTCAAGTTTTCGTAGAAAATGCATTTTCTTGTAATTTAGACCCTATTTATCAATATACCCATGGAATATTGACATTTTAGATTGTTTTTAAAGCAACAAATGTACAAAATGTACAGGCTAGTAATATTATCGTTTTTAGCAAAACGATAATATTACTAGCCCATTTGTATGCAAAAAGAAAACTATTTAAATCTTTATAAAAGAGTATTCCATTAATTAAATATAACACAATTATTTCCGCCCATTTACTAATTAATTACATACTTAATTGTGTTCGTTAATAAATTATTCTAAATAAATGTGGATTTGAGTCAGAAATCAATATAATAATAAGTTATCAAAATTAAAGTCTCTGTTGTTATAAATAAGTATTTATTAAAAAATGAAGTATCATTTTTAAGGTGTTTAAAACCTTAATCAAATTTACCTTTATTTTAATCGTAGAAACTAAAAATGAAATAATATACAGGGTGTTTCATTTAAAAAAATACAACTTTGATATTTTTTACTTATTTGGGACACTGTATCTTGTAAAATTATTTTTAAATTGTACCTCGAATAGTCCTTCATCGAACTCAAAACTTACAATTTGTAAAAATCTCATCGTTTAGCTACAATACTCCATGTCGTATGTGGTGAACAACCCTGTATAAAACTGTAAATTACATAAAAAAATTTAAGGTGCTTGTTTTTCATGCCGGTGAGTTTATAAGTAAATGTGCATCATAGCCAAATGTGCATCATAGCCGAAGTCCTTGATGTCTTTATAGTTCTTTTTATACAAGACGATAAAATGATATTTTATCGCCGACCGAAAAGATTAATTCAGGACCGATTAAATCGCGAGTGAATTAATTTTGGGAGACAATAATGCAATTTTATCGTCGTGTATAAAACAATATTTTTATCCATAGCGAGTTACGTTTTAAAAAATATTCAGAAATTATTATTTCAAGAAATTTATTACGAGTAGGTTTTAATTCTCTTTGGTGTCGATTGCTGATTGAATTGGAGCTAGAAATGGCTCAAAACGAAATAAGTTAATTGCCATCAGATATTCAGGCTGAGGCGACAAACGCCATATCCAAACTACTTCCATTTAGATCCCTAATAACTTAGAACCTAATAACTTAGAAAAGGAATACAAAAAAATTCAAAAATGGAAGCAATTAAAAAACGTGCCAGAAGAAATAAAATTTTTAACCTATCCTCGCTGTTAAAGTATCATTTAATCTACCCTTGCGGTTAAAGTACTATTTTATCTACTATTTTTGATAGATATAAGGCAATTTTAACAGTTGCTATGGAAAAAAATAACGTAACAATACTATAATCATGTAATATTATTCTAATGTAAGATTATGTATGTATAGGGTACACTTTTTCCCAATTATTTTCAATAAGGTGTCCTCTGAGACGCAACTGAAGATAAACATTTTAATTTAATTAGACCTAAGTTAGGCCATTATTACTAGAAATGACATTAACAAATTTAAAAAAAAATCGTCTACATGGTATTTAAGATAATTACAAAAAAACTATTTTTTGTATTTTAAAAAACTACCTATTTTGAGACCCAAGTTTATAAAATCTATTTTCCATATTTTTTGATGAGGATTCACTTCCTGAAATTTTGCCGCACATATTTCCAACCAGGGGGGTGACAGTAAACCGGAAAATTGGAAACAGTTGTGGCGCGGTTCTACCCAGGCAGAAAGCATGGCCTTCTAGACTGTCCTAGACAAAAATCTGAATATTTCTATATGATTTCTGTCAATTTCTGCTACGGAACATTTTTATGCACGTCGGCGTCCTGTTCTTTTGTCTTTTGTCTGTGTGTCAGCGTCAGCTCCCGAGGCCTCTGGCAAGGTCGGGGAGCCATTTTAATTTTGCCGTTTAGATTTGATTGGAAGTTTGTTTCTGATATTTCGGCTGAAATTTATAAGTACAAAGATGTTTTTGGTATAAAGTTCCTTGTTAACACTTTAATAAAGTATATATGATATTAATTACATGAAGAAAATGATGAAATAGACGTTTCTGCGTGTAGTAGGTATGGGCCATATTATATGTAAAAATAGGTAATATATTAACTGTTTTTATATTTTTTAGCTTTAAACCCAAGGATCTTGGGATATTCTTTGCCAAGGATTTTTCCGTATCTCTACTTTAAAGACTGATCGGTGATTTTGAGCAATTGAAAGCAAGTTATACAAGGTAAATTATGATTATTGAACTATTATTAGCCTACATTAATTTTCTACAAGATGAACAGAAATGCGTAATTACATATCACATACACACAGGTACCTATTATGTATTTTCATAGCAATAATGCTATAAATCTATGTATGTAGATTATTTTTAAAATACAAATGAGGTATTAGATGTATATTTATTATATTTTTTATTCATTTTATTTTTATTCAAGTCCTGTTTGATTTAATTCACAAAAGTCTTATGTACCTATATTTATGTTTTTTATATATTTTTTTTGATTCCAGGTTTTGTGTGGGTTCCGGTTGCCTTTTTCCTGCTTCCAGTTATTTAGTTTTATGCCCGTGAAGCTGTGAAAACATTTATTTATCTTCATGTTTCTGTAAGTCAATGCACTGTTACTTTAGTAATTCACTTTAACACAGCATCTCTGATATTATTTAAATATTTGATATTGATACAGTAGTTTATTGGATTATAGCTCTTTAATTGTGTTGATTTGCATATTTACATTGCTCTAAATTCCAAATAAATATTTTTGAGTAATTTTGTTGTATTATTTACTACTAGAAAGAGTAAAAAGTATATTAACCCTCATTTAAACCTCCTGAACAGCTCGCCATTAAAAACCGGAAACGGAAATAAATTTCATAAAATTGAAATTGTCATAAATGTCCCAGCCTCCATATCTGAAAATTAGTTACCCAGGCAGCCACGCTGTTTCCATAATTTAACATTGACTTGACACTTCTTCTTGTATTTATTATTTTATGTTTCCAACCCCATGTATGGTGTAATTTTTGAGTTAAAAATGCTCTTATATAAATAAAAAAAAGCTCTACAGTTTCTTTTATTGCAAAAAAAAAGAAAGAGCCTTTGTGTATAAAAGAGAAATAAAAATTCGCATTAAAAATGCAGTTTCATTACTCTCATTAAACATTTTTTAAACATCCGAAGCGGAAATGACTAATAGCATTCTCTTTTTCACTTCTAATTTAGTTAAAACCTAAGAGAAAATTTTACGTTTACGGGAGCTCTCCTTGTAAATTTTATTTTATTTTTAATTATCTGCAATGTACCTCCAGTCGTATCTGAAGAATTTTAATAAGGTAGTTAAAAGTTACTTCGGCGGTAAATTGCTCCAGCCGGTGAGATATTTTTCCAAATTAATTACCTGTTTTGACTGCAGTCAACATTTATTTAATATAATAAATACTTGTTCTGAATTTAAAGCCCTATAGTCTATTCTTTTATTTTATTTATACATAAAACGATAGTATCATTCTAATTTTCAGCTTTTTCAACCATTTCCAATTATGGTGGGGCCTCCCTCACATATTTAGATACTTGTAGTTGGGCCCATTGCTGTCTATTGTTGGCTGTGCGTGCCCAAGTAATAATATAATGGTCCCATCTCAGGTTTGGTCTTTATCGAGAACTTTCAATTCTTCGTGGGTACCATGCTGTAATTTTTGTAGTCGATTTGTTGTCAGTCCCTCTTGCCAAGTGTCCTGTCCATTAAAGCTTGAAGGATTGTATTCTGTGGATGATATCTATTACCTGGGGTTTTTGTCGTATCCACACTTCTTTTGCTGTCTTTCTTGGTTATTCCCGGCATAATTTCGTTCCAAATATACTACATAATATATTCTTCTACTGTTACCAGTATTTATTTTTTAGAATGTCTTTTCTGTTTACAAGTTCGTTGTACATTACTTTATTTTTTTTTAATTCATTTTGAGACCTACTTTATTGCTGGCTGTATTTAGTTCGTTAATTCAGCGAATCTTAGATCGTTAAGATATTCTCTATAGTTTGTCCAACGATAAGATCCGTGACAGCAGAGAATAGGTACATTAAAGAAATGCTAACTTCATGTTAAAAAATGGAAACAGACGCCACCTGGTGTAGCCTGGCAGTACTAGCTAAATTGAGGGGAATTGGAGGGGCGGGGCTTAAAAGAGGGGAAATTTTTAAAAAAATATTTTTATAAGTATCACTGATTTACTGTTTAAAGTTAATAAACATATTTTTTATTACTTTAATATAATTTAAAGTATTAAAAAATATGTCTATTAAGTTTACACAGCTAATCAATGATATTATTAAAGACTTATTATTTTCAGAGAAAATTCATAGTAAATAAATTACACATTTAGTAAACAATATCATTTATTTTTTAGAGCTGCGATTTATATTACAATAATATTGAAATATATATATTTTTTTAACAATGAAAAAGAATATCCCGGAACCTGAAAAAGAAAGATGATCAATTAATGACTTAAATTAGTTCAAAATACATTTTGCAAATAACTAGTGAATGGGAAAGATAAACATACTATTAAAAATACATTTTAGTAGTATGTTGTCATCTATTTACTGATAATACATAAGTATATAATAGGTAAATAACATGCATAAGGCACTATGATACAACTACCTAGTAGTTGTATCATAATAACACACTAATATCACAAAAAACATGTGCTAATTTAAATTCCTTTAATGATCTAATGAAACACTATCTAGCCTCAATGCATGCCATTCCAAAGGCAAAAAAAAACTATTATACTAAATAAATATAAGCTGAATAAAACATAAACCAAGCCACGAGCATAAACAACCAAAAATGCATCAAAAATACTTTTATCAGATCATACCCTTGGATATATTATGTATTTTATATATCGCACATCCCGTTCAAAAGTTTACTAACTCAAAATAGAGAATATAGAGAACATTGTCAAGAGAAGTAAAAGAAAATTTAAGTTAAGGCAATATGCTCCTTTTTGCATATTAATGGCCAAATAATATAATGTTGATTTAATAAAATTTTACTGGCATCCTTCTGAGGTATAAATCAGATTAAAAGGACATTGTTTTTGTAATAATTGTTTGTTTTGTAATCATTTTTTGAAGACAATACAGTTTTGAACGGGCTGTGCGATATAAACCATATATAAACAAGGATCTTACTATTATTTGAGGTTAGAAAGTATTTAAATGATATAAAACATAATCAAAATCATTTTTCATCATAAATTATAAAGGTACTTACGTGTTTTGATATTATTATCAGGTAATAATACGTTTAGTTAAACAGGTACGCTGCCAGGCAAGTTCTATCGGCAGGTCTTTGCAAAAGTTGAAATCTAAAAATACAAAAATACGTTTACATCTTAGTTGTATTTACGAATAAAGTATTTGTGTGTAATTTTTGACTTACCAGTTAACTGAATAATCGCATTAAATACATCCAAATGGTAATTTAATATTGTAAAATAGCAAAATTGTTTTAAATAACTTGCCAGGACAGCCGGCCAGCTTCTTTGTTGGCAAAATGGCGTCGGTATCATGATTTAAGCAATGTGAGTGACAAAGAAAGTCAATGCTTGGCAGATGTTGCTTTCTTTGTCGTTTATCCTGGCACGTTTAAATTTGACTGTTGCCTGTTTTCCCATACAAGTGACACCCCCGTGCGTGACAGTGATAGATGTGTCTGTCATTTTAATTTAAAAGTAGTTAATTTTATTTTATAAAAAAATGAGTTGGTATAATTGGATACGCATAGCAGGAAATTCATATATTTAAAATTTGAGTGACAAGTGATTACTTCAAAATATTGTGAACAAAAACTGTATAAAACTGAAAAAATCTAATGGGATTATTTTATTTAAAAAAAATTACGGGATGAAAATATAAAAAAGAACTATTTCTTACTTTCTAGATTCAAGAAACTTTCTACATTTATTATTATATTTATCAATATAAGATACAACTTGACTTGAAGATATATATAACTCCAGTTTTACACAAACTTTATTAAGGGTAAATGGTAACTTTGTTGGTGTATAAAACTCTCTGACTGGGCACCCAATATTAACTATAAACTATGCTCGTTAAATATTAACTATAAACTATAACGTTGATACATAAATCGTTATTTAAAATGTTGTTTTAGTAAATTGTTGAAACAAAGAAAACAACTCGTGCAATCCGACCCTGCCCCGGAGTAAACTAAGTAAATATATCTGACACCAGCAGACGTATACACATACCCACCCTATCTCGACGAAAATCTCATTTGCAGAGGGTAAAAAAAAACACAAACCAAATAAATTATGGTCGTATTTTTGTTTACTTGAATTGAACCAAAGACAAATAAAACTTTAGAGTGTAGAAAAGAAAGAGTTTACTACCATAATTATTTAAGTTAAAGAGTTACTTAAGTTTTTTTATACAGGGTGTTTCAAAAAACATGTTCCATCTCTCGTGGAGAGATTAAGACTTATTTTTTATATCAACACGGTCCGATTCTGCTTTGTTTCGCAGCTACAGAATGTTAAATTCTTAATAATCTTTCGATTTAGTATAATTTTCTTCCAAGTACTTTAGTGCTTTGAATGAAATTTTGGGGGTAAAAGTTACTATAAGTGTTATATATTTTAATGCTAAAAATGTGTCAATAAATTCATCAGGGACGTGCATATGGGTTATCCAAGGAATCTTTTTCAAAAAAATACATGTACAGGGTGGGTCAAATTCGACGCTTCTAAATGGAAACACCCTTTTCTATAGGAGATAGACGAAAACTAATATCGGTGTCTGGAGCTCAATTTTTGTCAAAAACATGACAGTGAAAACCGCATATCGATACCTGTTACCGTTTCACAGTTACGGGGTGTTTTTCAAAAATATGCACTTTTAACAAATCGCTGTAACTTTTTTGTTATGGAAAATTTTGTATTTTTATGAAAACATTTCCAAAGCACCTTTTTACGTAGAATTTAATGGTATAAGTATAATTTTTTTAAAATTAATAATTTAAGAATTATCACAAGAAAATTTGATTTTTTATATGAGATACCCTGTGTATTTTTAATTTATTGAAAATAATTTAAAATTACCTTTCCAAAAATATAACACATTTGATATTTTGCTCGATTTCTCTTCGAGATATAGAGTATATAAAAATTCGCCCGCTTTAAATAAGTAGGCTTTGAACGGCACCAGCTGTAATGCAAAAAAATTCTAGCTGTGAGCATCAATTAAAACGAAAATAATATTTTCTATATTAGATGCAGAATTTTATGACAATTTAAAATATATTTAACCAACATCAACACATTTAAACTATATCTAATAACAATAAAAATAAATAGCAAATCAAGACATGAGATTTTGCTACCGGTGCTCGACATATCGACCGTCTTCTGTTATGGACATACGGGGCAGTTTTTGAAATTTTCTCGCGGAATTCATTAACTCAGTGGGGGTGAAAGAATGAGTGAAGTGGGGGTGAATACCCCCTCATAACTGCGAAGTATTTCTAATTCTTGTCTAGATTATAAGGAAGAATAAGGAACCTTTTTGCAAATATATCCATAGGATTAGATCCATGGGCACTAAGTCAGGCGGCCTCGACGGCCAACGGCTGGGATCTTGGTTAGCTATTCAATTATTTTTGAAATTGGCTGCCAAAATTTGCTGATAACTTCAGCGTTCACAGGCGGTGCGTCGTCTTGCTGGAAAAATATGTTTTTGAGTTCCATTAAGGGCATATCATCAATAAGGGATCAAAAGCCTACTAATTAAAAGTGGCAAACTTTGAAAAATTCTGTATTTCGAAGGGGATTATAACAAAATATCAAGTGTGCTATATTTTTGGAAAGGTAATTTTAAATTCTTTTCAGTTAATTAAAAATATAGAGGGTGTCCCAAATAAAAAATCAAATTTTCTGTTGATAACTCTTAAATTATTAATTTTAAAAAAATTATACTTAAACCATTAAATTCTACGTAAAAAGGTGCTTTGGAAATGTTTTTATAGAAATAAAAAAATTTTCATAACAAAAAAGTTACAGCGATTTGTTAAAAATGAACATTTTTGAGAAACACCCCGTAACTTCGAAACGGTAACAAATATTGATGTGCGGTTTTCACCATCATATTTTTGACAAAAATTGAGCTCCAGACACCGATATTAGTTTTTGTCTATCTCCTATTGAAAAGGGTGTTTTCATTTAAAAGCGTCGAATTTGACCCACCCTGTACACAACTGTCTTTTTTTTTCTTTTGATAACAAAATTATATAGGCTGTTTAATGCCAATTAAATGTTATCTCTTGATATTTTGTCCAATTCGGCCTCCTTGATGAGATAAACGCAATTTTATTAATCACAATTAATAAATTATATATTTTACCCAATTTATTATCAAATAGTATTACTATTAGTTATTATTACTATGACATACAGCAATTTCAAATAAAAAAATAATTGTTTTTAAGATAATTACAAAAAACCTAATTTTAAAGTTGTAACATCCTGTAACTCTAAAACTATGCATTTCCATACCCATAGTTTATAGGAACTTTTTTTTCTTATTTTTTTGATCAGAAATCTACGTGTACTTATTTAAAACTTTCGCAAATTAATGATCAAGGCAAATTAATAAAATTGCGTTTATCTCATCAAGGAGGCCGAAATCGACAAAATATCAAGACAAAAAATTTTAATCGGCATTTTTATATTTCACTAAGAGTGGGTCCCATGGGACCCTCCACTGCAGCCGCGAGGGCCTATTGTGGCTTAAATTAAGCGGCATTAAATTGCTTACACTATTTTGCTCACAAGAGAAAAAAGTCAGTGGCGTACATGCGTTTTTTAGAACAATATTCCAGTGATAACCCATATGCACGTCTCTGGTGAATTTGCCGACACTTTTTTAGCTTTAAAATGTGCATTGATAGTTACTAAAAGTAATTGGAAGAAAATTATAATAAATTAAAAAATATCAAGACTTTAACACCTTGTAGTTACAAAACAAAGCAGAATGGGACCTATGTTGATATGAAAAAAAAAATTATTTTCACGTGTGGAATTCCCCCACGAGAGGTGGCACATATTTTTTGAAACACCCTGCATATACAGGGTTATTCATCTCATTCGACACGTGGTATTGTAGACAAACGATTAGATTTTTGCATATGTATGTATAATGTAGTATATTTGTGTATATATAGTATGTAGGAGATTTTTGCAAATTGTAAGTTTTTTGCTCGTTGTAGGACTATTAGAGCTACAATTTAAAATTATTTGCAAAAGGTACAGAGTGTTCCAAATAGATAAAGATATCAAAGTTGTATTTTCTTAAAAAGAACAGCCTTAAGTTTTTGAAATATTTATGATTTTGTGAAAATGCACTAACAATTTTAACGCTTTATTTCTCTAGACGTATTTATTGTATATGTTGGAGGAGTATATGTTGGATGGTTGTATATGTCCGAAATAATTAGACATATGGCGATTATAATTAAATATACCTACCTATATCTACAAACTTCAACTTCTATGCTTCTATGCTTCTATGCTTCTATCTAATCTTTTGTTGTTATATTATACCAAACCAAAACAAAAAAAGATTAACCCCTCCGCAAAGAAGTTATATAAAGACTATTTATAACCACGAAGTTGCACGCATCTGGCAAGTTTAGTATGGACAAATCGCTATATGTCTAATTATTTCGAATATAGGCCGAATTCGGCATCTGCCTCCAATATACAGGGTGATCCGAATTGTATTCCGGAAACTTCGGCAGCATATTCTACAGATAAAAATAAGTAAAAAAGTTCGTATAAATGTAGCTCCTAAAATGATTAATTTCAGAGATACAGGGTGTAGAAGTTTCATTTTTATTTCAATTTTTTTAAATAATTTCTGAAGTTACGTCAATATTTGGATGAAAATTGGTGTCTGGGAGTTTTTTGACATGATAAATTTGATTTTGATGTCAATATGACTCCTACTAGTAGAGGGCGCCACCTACATGTGTTTTAACTGTTTTGAAGCGTAATAACTTTTTGTCCGTACCTGTATAAAACTGCCGAGCAAAAAAATATACATCTCTGTGACTTTTTACGTAAAAAATATCTCTTTATAAAAATCGCTACGATGAACTGTTTTTAAGATATTTATAATGGAAATAGTCAATACATGTCATTATTGACGAAAAAAAAACGTTGAGTAGATAGTTATTTCACTGAAAAAAATTTGGGAATTTTTTTAACTAATCATAAATTTTTCTGCAAAAAATGATGATAAAACAGTTTCTGTTGAACTTTTAGCACAAAAATATTTCAAATTTATGATTTCAGTCTAATAACTATTTAGTCAACATGTTTAATTAATGTCAATGATGACAGGTATTGATAATTTCGATTCCAAATATCTCGAAAACGATTACTCGTAGCGATTTTTACCAAGAGACCTTTTTTACGTAAAAAATGTCGTAAATGTATAATATTTTTACTCAGTAGTTATATACAAATACGGACAAAAAGTTATTACTCTTCAAACCGGTTAAAAAATATGTAGGTGGCGCCCTCTACTAGTAGGAGCCATATTGACATCAAAATCAAATTTCTCATGTCAAAAAACTCCCAAATACCAATTTTCATTCAAATATTGACGTTACTTCAGAAATTATTTGGAAAAAGTCGTAATAAAAATGAAACTTCTACACCCTGTATCTCCGAAACTAAGAATTTGAGGACATACATTAATACGAACTTTTTTACTTATTTTTATCTGCAGAATATGCTGCCGAAGTTTCCGGAATACAGTTCGGATCACCCTGTATATTCTACAATGGTGTATATTCCTGTATATTCTACAAGCCAAACCCCACTTCATAAAATCTAAATATCCCTCTTTCTTCAAACATTTTATATAACCCTAATAAAGGAAATAAAATATCTTTTTGATAAATTCGACTTTTCCTTGGGTATATACTTCACGCGCCCTAATATAAATACATTATAAGGTATCACCTGCTGAATTTAAAATTTATCCAGTCTATCAAATTTTATAACCTCATTTTAAACCTTTTCGGAAGTTTCAACTGTTCGACAACTTTCGTCGGAGACGCCCCCGTCCTCTAAGAGGACCCTAACAGCGTTAGGGACCACTTTCAACCTATCTACCTAAAAACTTTTTCCATTACTTACACTTTGTAAGTTTTCGGAGCCTTACTTGACATTCTGGAAATATTACCGAGCGTAAATTTGTACTCGAAAATACAGAATTCATAATTTCCCGATAATTTTTAGTGGTAATAAACTCATTTAAGCAACGTGCACATTATTCTGCTTTGGAATGAAATTGTATATTTTCCGTTATTACCATGTAATTATACAGTACAGGAAGAGGTATTTCGCCAGTGCAAGAAAATTTGTCAGAAGTTAGGTTTACAGATATACAAATTTGCCTAACGAACAAAAAAATGCTTAACGTTTCGGAAAGTTCATCTCTTTCCGTCGTCGGCGTCGGAAGCAAAAAAAATACAAAGAACAAAGAAAAAAACTATTTAAAATATTTAAATTCAACTATTCGAGAACACTTTAGTTTTTTAAAACAGATACGTCCAAAGAATATACCTAGCTAGAAAAAGAATAGACTCTGCCATACTGAAAGATGGTCCTACAGAAGTGGCGCCATCTATTGAGTAGGGCTTGTTTTAAATGGATCGAAGCGCGGGCTTTTTAAATAAGCGTATTTATTGAATTTTACTCTAAAATAATTAAATTTGATTATTAAATCTTATTTTTTACAAAAATTCAACAATACTAATAACAAGTATCGTTGTGATGTTTAAAAAATAAGATTTAACAGTATAATTTATACAATTATTAAATAAAATTAAAGTCAAACATGTGTAAATATTATTTATTATTTAAAGTTTTTATTTATAAGTAAAATATTTAAACATCGTTTATTATAATAAAACAAGACCAACGTAATACGCCCAAAGTTTTGTAAATGGAGTAAATATAAATAGGTACTTAAATGATGACAAAAATAAAAGACTTACATTATATTTTTAGGGCCACAAACAAAAGGAATTGTCTAATAAAAACACATATAACAAATTATAGTTTGAAAAACATTTTGATAATCATTTTTGATAATATTATGATTGGCGCCATGACAACGACAATATTTTTTGAGAATTTGACAATAGTATGACAATGGGCGTGGGAAACTATGGAAACTACAAAAAAATCTGATTGAACGCCATCTATCTCGCAATAACTAGTAGCAACTTCTTAACCTAAAAATTAATTACACTACCACCTAGCGCCCGAGGCTGGAACTATTTTATTTGAAATTTCCGTGGAAACGGTGGAACCGCTTTTGCTATTTCACTTTCCGGCCCCTGGATACGTCTACAAAAACCTTGACATTCTGTTAAAATGACATTATATCAAGTTAAACTTCAAAATTAACAATTACTTAATAAGGTAAAACCAAAAAGCCCCAAAAAACTTTTTGTATGATTATTTTTAATTTTTACGTAGGTATGTTATATGTTTATTTATGTTCTATTCTTTAAAATCAAAGAAGCGATTGCCATATACATTACTAACATCTACAGATGCATGAGCAATACATTTATTTTTATTAGATTGTATTAAAAAAATCCTCTTTTATTTTTCTTTTAGAGGCTATCGCTTCTTTCATTATAATTTTGGCGTTATTAAAATTTATTCTGTATCCTGTGTCCCATGAATGCTGCCAAATCTTAGATTTGTGAAAATCTGCCTTTCTTAAATAATCTTTATGTTCTTTAATTCGAACATTTAAGGATCGAGATGTTTCACCAATGTAAAATTTATCGCATTTGCATGGTATTTCGTATATTACATTTTTTGTTTGTCGTTCTGTATTCATTGGTTTAGGGCTCGAACACACTGACGACCAGGTCGCACCGGCCAGGCCGCAACTACCTCTAAAACCATTAAATCAAATGATATAGCGCACACTAACGTCCTGGCCGTCCGTTGGTCGTTGCGACCAGAAGACTGCACGGAAATGTTATTATTTTCTGCCGCTTGTTGCCGGTTTTCTTCCAAATTAATAAATTTTCAGATGAAATCCCTCAAATTCAAGGCACAATATTTTATTTTCTATAAGATATAGTGTTTTAGTGTAGTTTTTGCACACGTGCAGAAAATCCAAAGAAATGGTATACAGACTGGATCAAAGGTAAACTTAAATCTAATCCCTTTTTTTTATCAAGGGTCGATTCTAGTAAAAACTCAAAACATTTTTATATGACATACCTACTCAGTTTATGGTTGGTATGATACCTGTTATTATACCTTTGAGTTTCGATGTTAAAAAATAAAAAAAAATAATATTTAAAGTTTTTCTACAACCACTTTTTTTTTATTAAATTATTTTTTTAGTTGTATTGTAGTCATGTACAAAGAGGATAACTGTATTTTAAATATTATATTTAATTTAACGTTTTTCAAACAGGGTTCATTAGATTATATTTCTACTAGGTATATTATATACTACATTATTTTGAAAAAAAAAATTAAGAAACTAACTTAAACATTCATAAAAATAGAAGTAATTACTGTTGTAGATTCTTCGTTATATTGTAAACATTGAAAGAACTGGAAGCTAAACTTTCTACCTGCTTATATTTAGAGCCAGTGTCTGACGATCTTTTTTTACGATGGCCCTAATATGTTTACTTCTAAAGTCGATAAGGGCGCCATATCAGTAGAAAAAAGAAACAAAATATCTCCCTTTTTGTCGGTCGCGCGTACACAATGCTTTTTGTTTGTTGTGAATAGCAACTTCGCTTTCTAGTTAACTCGGATATTTTAACATTTCTAAAACAATATTTTCTAATTGGTAAAACGTAAAAAGTCGTTAGATTTGACAACTCTGTTAAAACTTGTCGTTCATCTGGCCGCAGCTAAAAACGTAATACATCCGGCCAGCCGACGGCCAGGTCGTTGTGACCTGGTCGTCAGTGAGTTCGAGCCATTAGTACGTGATAAAATGGAATGGTGTATTTTGTAGGATTTTTTGGAGTGATGAATCCGCCACATAGGTATAGACATTTTTTAATAACAGCATATTTTTAACATTTTTAATATTAATTTGATATATTTGAAATATCTAACTTCGAAAATTAAAAAAAAATTGTGCTTACATTTCGAGAACTTTTGGCATCAATCGGCTAGCAGCTTATTGGACGCCCTGTGTTGTCACCATTGACAAGAACACATCGCCATAATAGTCACCAAAGCATGTTAAAAAATAAAATCATAAAGCAATAACAGTTTAAAAAATTGCAAATTGTTGGTGGCGAGTTCATTTCGCTCTTAAAAATTAACCAAGTCATGTGTTGACATGAGTCAAAAAACAAAATCAGCTCAGGAGACATGGTTCTGATCGAAAAAAAATTTAGGAAAAATTACTCACGAAATTATTGCACAAGGTTTTTAAAAGTTAGGGTAAAAAACGATCCTTCTTTTAAACCCTGTATAAATAAGCCAAATACTAAAGTTTATAAAAAACTGAGTTTACGAATTACAGCTGATAAATTTATATACAATTTGCTAAAAAATTCATGACAATAGGACTAAAAGTTAAACAAATATAACACTTTAAACTTGACGAAAAAATTTTCCGTTGTTTGGTTTTAAAACAGCAGAAAAAAACACTAGTGTACTGAAACACGTCACATTTACACTAGATGCACCTTTTTTAACGATGTTTATTACTCAGTTTTAATCATATGATGAGGTTGCTGACATGGTTAGCGAAATTTGTCCACTGTTAAAAATAAAGTAGTCCATTTTATTTTGTGATTATTTTTGCAAAAATTATCATGGATATGTTTCTGGGGTAAAAATATGACAACCAGTTAAAATACATGTACTTACTTAAAAAACGCCCTGTATATGTTACGAGTAATAAGCCAATCCTTCAATAAATTCGTTTAGAATCTTAACTAATTGTGTTTTATGCTCTAGTTAATATTGCTAATTGCTAAGAATAATTAGGATGACATTTTCTGAATTTTATTTTGTTATACTTTTTAAAAAATAGGAAAACTTATTACATCAAATTTTTGATATGTTTCTATTGTATATAAATAAATTTAGTCAAACATTTCCTTTCCCTTTCCAGATGAAAGAAAAAAAGATAAAACAGCATTATTTCTTCTTTTACTTCTGTTTTATCGATAGATACAGACGGCTTTTGTCCAGTAAACAATCAAAATAAAAATAAAAGGCAACAGAAGCGTATAAACAAGCACAGAGTTCTTAAATTTGACTTTAGTTTGCTTTTATATTATTCTTTTCTTATATAAAAATAACATAAACGCGCATTAGGCTCGATATAGACAAGAGTCAAAGAGAAATATTTATAAGCATTGTTTATTTTGGTCGGATTATTTTTAAACTTTCTTATTTGGGTAGGTAGCTTTTTTTCTCAAAAGAATATTATATAACTTCTATTTTTGTTACATAACTAATCTTTTTCACTAAGTAATATACAGGGTTATTCACCACATACGACACGGAGTATTGTAATTAAACGATCAGATTTTTACAAGTTGTAAGGTTTGGGTTCATTGAAGGATTATTAGAGCTACTATATAAAATATTTTTACAAGATACAGAGTGTCCCAAATAAATAAAAAATATCAAAGTTGTATTTTTTTAAATAGAACACCCTGTATATTATTATATTTTTATTTTCTACGAATAAAATAAAGGTAAATCTGATTAAGGCTTACCGCATTTTAATCTTACCGTTTTTGAAATATTTGAATGCTAAATTAAATAAGCATTCAAATATAAATTTATAACAGATACTCACTATAAATTTTATAACAGAGACATTCATTTTTATAACTTATTATTATATTGATTTCTGATTCAAATCCACATTTATTTAGAATAATTTATTAACTAAAGCAATTAAGTATGTAATTAACTAATTTTTGGGCGGAAATAATGGTGGTATATTTCATTTTTACAAAGCTTTATATTGATTTCTTTTTGTAAACAAATGGGCTTGCAATATTATCTTTTTTAGCACCTGTGCATTTTGTACATTTGTTGCGAGGTGTAAATTATAGATATTATAAAAAAAATACATTTTCTACGAAAACTTGAACACATTACGATCTTTGACACTCTGTATAAAGTAGTATTATTTTTATTATTGCAACACAATATCTTATCAATAAATAAACTTCAGTAAGTATGTATTTAGCATTAAAAACTTTCATACCCTTGGAGAAATGAAGCCTTAAAATTTTTACTACAATTTCACAAAATTGAATATATTTCAAAAACGGTAAGGCAAAGTATGATAAACCTTAATCAAATTTACCATTATTTCAATTGTAGAATCTAAAAATAAAATACTATACAAAGGAAAATACAACTGTAATATTTTTTTATTTATTTAGGACACTCGGTATTTTTTAAACATATTTTTAAATTCTAGCCTAATAGTTCCCCAACAAATATAAAAATTACAATTTGTAAAAATCTAATTGTTTAGCTAGAATACTCCGTGTCGTATGGCGAATAACCCTGTATATGAAACAATGTGCTTTACTCTTAGTAAAAAATACAATTCTATAAAAGACAATTTAATTCTATTCGTTATACATTAGGACATATATCAAACAGAGTCTTTTCTCTTAGTAAAAAATAAATACACAATTCTATTTATTATAAACATAGTCTCTGCAAAAAGTCTAGATCCACCCTGCCCCCCTGGTGCATTGTCCATCGCAGTGGCCCTACGGGTTTCCGTACCGCCGCCGGCCCGCGGCCAACTAAGATTTATACACTCATATTCTCCGTACTGTCCGCAGTGGCGCGCTCCGGTGATCGATGTGGCAATTACGTCTCCCCGTCGAGCTATTTACGCTGATTGAGAGCGGCTTGATTGATGGTGGGGCCGATGCAGAGAGCGGGGAGGAGATAGTGGGGGAAGAAGGGTAATAGTTGTTGGTGGCTAGTGGTCAAAGTCAAAGTTGATGCGATGGAACTGATGTACGGGAGTTTAACAAAGAAAAGTGTATCGTAGGTTCATCAGTTGTGGATATTAATAACTAAATTTAAAATATTATTTTATTAGCTGTCGTGGTCGAAAAGGTGATGGTAATATGTTTGATTTCGGATAAGGCTAATATTGGCTCTGAAATTCAGCACAGGATTAGCAGCGCCTCAAAAGCACTCTGGAAATTAAAAGACAAGGTTTTCTACAATAATGACTTGAGTACAAAAATGAAACTTGCAGTGTACCGAGCAATTATAATCCCCACGAGCGAAACCTGGGTTCCGTAACGTCGACACTTGAACGCATTAAACAAGTTACAACAGAGACACCTTAGACAACTCTTAAGAATCCTGTGGTTCCATTATGTCTTAAACGTATCGGTCCTTGAAAAAGCTAACTGCGAAAGTATTGAAGTCATGGTTACAAAATCCCCTTTAAGATGGGCTGGTCACGTATGCAGAATGCAAGAAAACCGCATACCAAAATCTCTGCTTTACGGTGAGCTTGTAGACGGGTGTACAACTGAAAAGCTACAAGGACATTTTCCACGAAAACTTAAAGAGGATTAACATGCAGAATGAGTGGGAAGAAGCAGCTCATAATAGAACTCAATGGAGAAGAATTGTAAACTCAGTTAAGCTCATCAAAGAAAAGTCTCTCGTAATCTTATCAGTTATGAATATTAATAGTTAACTGTGAAATGGTAGTATCCTTGGCACTTTAATGCTTAGTTGGTTAGAAATATTAATAAGAGCTAAAAATAAGAAATAAAAAAAGCCTCCTTACGTTTTTTGAGTGGTGTTAAGTATGAACAACTCTAGTCTTCAGAATGTGTTGTTGATTTAATCAAATATGGTCTGCTATCTATTATTGTAAAGTCTCTTCCTTTAATGTGTTGATATCATATTATTTAATTTTAATTCGGAATTTTTCTTCTAAATATTTGTATATGTTACAGTAAAAGTTGGAAATCAGTGATTGCTAACAATTACTAGTAAACCCTCACATTTACAAATTTGCTAAAACTACGCCAGTAAAAGTTTAACAGCTCTTTTTGAAACCAACTTTTACTAGCGAATACTAGCATTCCCTGGATGATAGCAGTAGGTTTAAAGGATTCAGTTCGCGCGGTGTCATATGTTGTAAAACATAAGGATAAATAAGGATAAGTTGAATAATAGGCAATATAAGGATAACATTAAATTAGTTATGTATAATTGTTTTGTTATCGTTGTAAAAAGTACTGTGCGGTATTTTCCCTATGAAATAAATTTCCTGTACAAAATTAAGGTAAACTAGTCACTAATGTAATAGTGCTTGTTTTTCATTTTTGCAATATGAAGTCATAGCAACAGTTAAGCATGCAAGAGAAAATATCTTATGGGCATAGAGTTAGCTACCAATAAGACTGAAATGGTCATTTTGGCGGGAAGACAGAAGATGAAGGAGGTAGAATTTAGCTGGTGCAATACCAACATTAAAAGCACAAGGGCGGTAAAATACATGGGAGTTTGGCTAGATAAAGACGCTCGGATGACCACCCATATTCGAAAACTTCAGGAAAAAACAGAGGCAATCATAAAGCAGTTATCCAGAGTTATGCCCAATCTGAAGGGACCGGTGGCAGAAAAGAGGAGGACATTGGCTTCGGTGGTGTCTTTGGCCACGATTCTGTGTCCCATATGGGAGAGAGCCCTAAAATACAAACTACGAAAATATCTTAGACTCCATAAATCGTAAAATAGCGCTGAGAGTAACATCGGCATATAGAACATCTCCAACTAAGGCCATCCTGGTCCTAGCCGGTATCCCACCGATAAAGCTCCAAACAGAACAAAGAAGTCTAGTGTATAAACATGGGGACCAATTCAGATTTGAGGCCAGAAAGATTATACTGGACAAATGGCAGGATGCGTGGTCGCAATATCAAGGATGGGCTAAAACGTTTATTTTAGATGTAAGGTTCTGGGTAAACTGCAAGGCAATTAATATATACTATTTTGTGACACAAGCCATTACCGGACACGGGGTTTTTTTGGCACCTACCTAAAAAGAATCGGCAAAAGGACAGCGACACTTGCACTTACTGTAATACTGTGGACAGCCCGGGGTCATACAATATTTCTGTCCTAGGTGGCAAACAATAAGGGAAGAAACAGAAGAAATATGCCAAAGGAAGCTGGAGGAAAACACAGTTGGTATCACCATTAGTGAGGATGAAGAAAAGTGCCGAGCCATTATATCAATGCTGCATACCATAATGAAACATAAAGTAGACGATGAGATTAAAGCCAAAAATTCGTGATACTGTGATATTATTGTCTGTGATAAAGAACTAAACTGTGATAAAAAACTGACTGTGACTTGATTAAAATGATAAGGAAGATTTATGTATATATATATATACATATATAGAAATGAATGTTAGAATAGTTTAGAGAATATGAGATAACTGAGAATCACCTACTATCCCGATGTCATGCTTCACGGCAGTTCCAGGATAGTTAGGGTTATGTAGCAAAGATGGGTGTTTAGTGGGTAGGCCCTGCCTCTAGGGTAGAGTAGGGAGGGAGATCCCCACACTCCGGCCCTAAAGGCGTTTCCCATCTATAAAAAAAAGAGAAAATGTCTTAAGAAACCAAGTGACTATGAACTTATTAAACGTTTTGATATGCTTGAAGTAGCGGGTTTGAAAAAACGAATAACTACCGTTGAAGAACTTTGACTTTACTTTAACTAAAACTTTATTAAAAAAATCTTGTACCAATAAGTAAAAAATAATTATTTATAACACTTTGCACTGTATTGCAAATTTTCTGATACGTACTGTAAAAGTAGAGGGGAGTTTATTGTTAAGGGGTAGTTTAGGGTGGATTGGGAAGTGGTTGGCCGTTTTTTTTTGCGGTGAAGATAAATTGTAGATCGGCGCCCGGTGTGAAGAAAGGATCGCGTTTTTATTGGTCCCGGCGGCAGACAAAGAAAGCGGCAAACACGGCTTTGATGGATAGGCTCCGTAAGAAAGTGCTGTAGGGGTGAAATTTATTTCGCTGTGTTTTAATTAAAAAAAACGGGGTTTTCAGCTTATTAAAACAGTAAATTGCAATACGAAATGTAAAGGTAATGTTGGTATATTCTGTTTTTCGACTCATGGAACACATTTCGAACAGAAAAAAGGCCATAAATGACCTTGTAGATTGTAGAATGTTTAGGAGGGGAGTTAATCACCGCGACCTTATAGATCTATTGTGTGTTCCCTTTTCTTGAGTTATAACGAGTTATAACTCATCATACAGTCTCAGGGCCTTAAGAAAAGCCGCATAAATGACCTTAATACCAATTCATTTATTTCCTAAAAAAAGGTTCTAATATTTTATAATTAACTATGAACGTTCCTTATTGTTTTTTACCAGGTTTATTGGTTTATTTTAAAAACTACAGATCATATTTCAACGTAATTGGAGTGACGGAAAGATAAACGAACTCGGCTTACGATTTTTGAAACTCGTCAAACTCTTGTAAAATTAAAGGTTATTATTTGTGTCAAATTATGCCAAATATTTAGCGTTCCGGAATATGATAAATATTTGCGATATTAGTTACATAATCGAGGGCGAGATTTTTAAATTCATTTTACCAACCATTGACATATTCGGCGCCGGGCTGACTAACTGTTATCTAAATTTCCTGCGGGGGATTATGGTAGATCTGCTGTAAAAAATGTCAAGTTATCGCGTTTATTTATTTATTTCCTAATATTGTCGTTCGTTATGACACTTTAGTTTTGTTTTAAATAAAAAGTGTTGATACTTTAAGCTTAAAAATGTTTACTAGCAGACGTTGCAGTCGAACATTGTTCTTTTTTAGAACCTCTTTTAGTGCGAAGTTTACAACATAGCTTAATAGCTGTAAAAAACTCATCGCAACTTTATTAGAATATTTTGAACGGGAAAGCTGCAGTAGTGGCCCTTTATGTCCCTTAAGTGCTGTTAAGAAGGTGAGTTTTGTTGATGTAAATAATAACTGTTTAGATATTTATAATTAATTTATTTTTGTTTCCTAAAATATTTTGATTAAAAGAAAATATGTACAAGTGGGCAACGTTGTGCCGGTCAAGCTTAATCACGTGACTAAAATTTATTTTATATGAACTATAACTATTATAGTATTTCATTAAATTATAAAAAAAATTCTGCCGTACATTTTTATATAAAGACTTATATGATATTTTCTAAATTATTTAGACCGTAAATTTCAAAATAAAAACACTAAATCACCACAATACACCAAAACACTTTTACTTTTACACTGGACGCGCGTTTCGCTAACCATGTTAGCATCATCAGCAGATGATTATAAACTCATTTTTTTTTGATGATTATAAACTAAAGTACAATCTACAAGTTGAGCGTTTATATACTCGCCCAGTGGGCACCGAGTGGGCGTGGCAAAAACAAGCCAACCGAGTCAGAGCCAACTGAGCGTAACAGTTAGATTTCCGCCACTAGAGTAGTAGGAACAAAGAACTTGAAGGAATTGGACCGTTGTCTCTGTTCATACTATCTTTACATTTATTAATTCTGATGCTTTCATATGCATCTAATTGCCTGTAATTTGAGACTTGTTTAATTAATTTTAAATTATTAAGATCTATACAATGTTCTTTATCAACAATATGTTCGGCAACGCAAGATTTATCCGGTCTGGTCATATCTTATCTGAGCTAAATGTTCTTTAAATCTAGTTAATATTGATCTTCTAGTTTGCCCAACATATTTCTGATTACAATCTTTACAAGAAATTTCATAAATACCCGACCTTTCCAGTGGAGATGTTTTATCCTTTGGATTACCTAATAATTGTTGTAATTTATTATTAGCACTATACACAAGTTTAAATTGACATTCTTAAAAATTCCTTTTAGACCACGGGATAACTCTCTATCAAACGGTATCGAAAAATATTTAGACGTATCTTTCTCCACTTGAAAAGTCGAATTTTCAGAAATCATTAACCTATACCTACGTTTTCTAATTAATTTATCAACTAGTAAAGGAGAATATCCATTACACTCAGCTACATTCCTAATGTAATCTCTTTCTATTTCATATCTTTCGTTGGAAAGTGGGAAACTAAGTAACCTATGAACTAAGAAATTTAAACTAGCCATTTTATGTTCAACACTATGATGTGATTCATTAGGAATATATCTGCGTGTGGTCGTATTTTTCCTATAGATATCAAATGCCAGGCAATTATTAGTATTTCTAATAACTAATACATCTAGAAATGGTAATCTGTCGTTGTTCTCAATTTCATGCGTAAATTTAATGGAAGGAAAACGATTATTTAACTTAGAAATAAAATTATCTATAGTGTCTGAATGTGTGTCAAAAACAGCAAAAATATCATCCACATACCTAAACCATACTCTTGGAAAATACTCAAACTGATTCTTAGCCTCCACTTCAAACCTGCTCATGAATAAATTAGCCAAAAATGGAGACAATGGATTACCCATTGCTGTACCTTCCCGCTGTTCAAAAAAGTTGTTATTAAATTAAAAACAATTTTGTTTCATACATAACGATGTAAGCTCAATATATTCACAGTTTTGTTGTCGAGACCATTTGCGTTCAGTAATTCCTTCAAATAGCCTAAAGTATGTGGAATTGGAACACTTG
The DNA here is from genome assembly GCF_002938485.1 of Sitophilus oryzae. Taxonomy (NCBI): domain Eukaryota; kingdom Metazoa; phylum Arthropoda; class Insecta; order Coleoptera; family Curculionidae; genus Sitophilus; species Sitophilus oryzae. Next base: position 3,184,537 of record NW_022146108.1, on the reverse strand, counting down.
GGAACAACGAAGACACATCAAAGGAGACCAAAAGGGTTCAACCCTCAACTGTAACCGTAAATTTTGTAAAATAAATAACGTAATTTGACATTTTTTTTAATTTTTACTATTGCCCGCAGTTACAAATATAAAGCTAAATAAAAAAATATATATAAATATATAGGATACAGGTCCTTTTTATTTCAGGAATATTTTCAATTAATTTATCAATTGCCGGGGGAATGCATACCTGTATATTTTAAATTACTTAAAATGTAATATTTGTGAGTATTTTGGCATTTGGATTGGAAAGTAATTTACTAATGGATACTTTCACTAATAATTTTACAAATTTTAATAATAATAAACGAGATTTCATACAAAAGGGCAGAATAAAAAAATCACACGTTCTTTTTGTTTATCGCTTTACTATTACTTTAAACTCAAAAAATCATTTAATTTTATTCAGTTATGGACTATCTAAAACACAAATATATATAAAAATATGAATAATAATGAAAAATTTTTATCCACAAAAAACAACAAATATGGTAACTGTCCCAATTATCGTCACATTAAGGGAATATCTCAGTTCAGTTAGCTATAAAATCTGAATTATCAGTTTAATGCTTACAAGAAAATTAGATATGACACTAGGGGACATTCTTATTTAAAATTTAAAAAAAAAACTTTAATAACTTGACCGATATTTTCAATTTGGCCGATTATTTTCAAGAAGAATTAAAAAAACTACAATTGCTCTAAATGTCGTCACTTCTCTACCTATATATCGATATATTTACAACTTGTCCCAATTTTCGTCATATCTTTATGTGTCATTTCACACAAAAACCTTTGTCAAAGTTAGTTTCCACTTGGGAAACAGAACGTTTTTGATCCTGTTTGTAGAGTGTTTGCTCCTTTTCTAGCTGGATCGTTTGCTTTTTTATTACCTTTCATTTTCGATAGTTCCTACCTAAGTTGTACGCATCTCTCGATGGGGTATACTATTATAGATATACTTTTAGTTAGATCCAATTTGAAACATTAAAACATAATTATCAATAAAATGATAAGTAGATACCCAAAATATACTTCAGGTTTGTGACAGGCCTATGAAGTTTGGCTGCGTCATCTAACTAATTAAATATGCATTTATCAAAACATATTTAGCTAAACGAGACACATTAAGCAAGCATCTAAACATGAAGCTGCGTTCCAAGTCAAGCTAATTCCACGGGCCAACGCATCTTCAAAGGGCTTCGATTACCCTTCGATACTTAGTTGACTAAACCGATACACCTTCATTTTACACTTGGCTTAACAACTTTGTCTCTACATCAGATCCATTATCGCAATCGCTGTTTATCTTATAATAATAATCTATATACAGATGATTACTGAATGCTCTCTCGTTATGTTTTGTAATTATAGGATTTGTGGTACTTTGACTTCGACTAAGAGCGATCAACAAATACAGGGTTGGTTTGAAAAATACTAACGGATAGGTTTTTCAAATTTTATAAAAAATATCGTTGTGCGTCACGGTGACCGATTCTGAGTGCAGCTGTAAAATTTAATAATTTTGCAATCATTCTTCAGTTCTATGGTGTGTTCAGAACAATAAAAAACTATTGAAGAATGAGCTCCAAAATATTTTGAATATTAATACTAAATTAAAATCGTGTATTCGTCATTTTAGTGAAAATGTTTATAAAAGTGGACACTGGTTATGTGGTTGTAAGGCACTTAATAAACTTTTTTGTTAGCCTTGTCTACTATTTTATTTAACAGATACGTTCACAGCTTTGTTTTTTTTTTTCCCTAAATTTAGGTCTTTTTTTAAATTGGTTTGATTATTTTTTTAATCTGTTACATTTTTTGTATATATTATATTTGTCACTTCAACAATTGGTAAAATGTTAATTGCAGTTACTTATTACATCCCCTTGTATTACCACTTTCAAAGAAACTTTATTATATCATGAATTCTAACAAATGAAAAACGCTTAAAGCTTCAGTTATTGTATCTCTCCATTGACAAAAGCCAAAAAATGGAGAGAATAGAAAGAAACTATTTAAAATATCAAACTACTACAAGAATCCTATGGTATTTTAGTACACATTAGAACCGTTGATGTTCTGATCAATCCAGTCAATATACAAAGAGAAGTAAGACAGGGATGTGTACTGTTTCCTTCGTTGTTTAATGTTTATTCTGAGGCGATCTTTCGTGAAGCTTTCTCTTCAACAGGTTGCGGTATTAAAGTCGACGGCAAAGTCTTAACAACATTAGATTTGCCGATGACACATTTCTTATTGCCGACTCTGATATTGGACTCCAGAGTTTAGTTGACCGACTTGAAAGCTCCTGTAAGAAAAACGGGATGAAGATCTAAAACCAAAGTCATGGTATTTAGAAAGGACCAAAATGTACCAATTCCTATTAAAATGGAGGGCAATATCTTAAAACAGGTCTACAAGTTAAAATATATGAGTTCCTGGATAGTTAACACATTGAACAACGACGTAGAAGTAAAAACCAAAATAGAACAAGCCAAGAATGCATTTTTAAAAATGAAAAACGTTTTCCAGAACCCAGATTGGACCTTGGGTTGAGAACTAGGCTCGTCAGGCGTTGTGTTTGGTCAATCCTATTATACGGAGCAGAAACATGGACACTGAAAATTCAAGAGATGAATCGCCTCGAATCGTTCGAAACATGGATATATCGAAGCATGCTTAAAATTCTATGGACAGTCCATATCACAAATACCGAAGTTTTCAACAGAATAGGCAGAGAAAGAGAATTGCTCAATATAATAAAAATAATAAAAATATCATATTTAAGGCATATTATATTGAGAAATCAAAAGTACCACGTCTTACAACTAATAGTTAAGGGTAAAATTAATCGGTAGGAAGAAACTATCTTGGTTGAGAAACATCAGAAATTGGACTCATCTATCTTTTGAAGAACTCATAAGGAAGGCTAAGAATCGTGAAGATTTTGCCAATGCGATGCCAACCTCTACGAAGTAAAGAAGAAGAAGAAGAAGGTGTTTTGATAAGATTTATAATTTTTTGATGGTTAGGCAAATTTGTTTACAAGTAAAAAACCACTGAGAAGCTTGTTTTTGTTTAGATTCTAGATTTCTCTTGAAAAAGCAAAATACCCAGACTATTTCACGAAATGAATTTAGAAATTTCGATATTCAAAATTCTCCTTATAAAAAAACTATTCTAATAACTTCCTTTAACCTACTCATTTTCCACACCTCTTTTTATACTTTACCTAAAAACAGACACGTACAAATATGACATGAGTACTCCTATTCTCGCAGAATTGAGCCAATCTCTCACATCGTTTCGATAAAAACCTTAAGCTTCCACTTGCTGGGTTTCGGTCAAAATCGCTCACGATAAAAACGGTCCTTCTCTAAAGAGAAAACCGATGAGATTTTCCATGTCTTATCCGGCATTATCTGAGGAGTAGGATCGAATTGGAGAGGGATCGCCTGAGATGGAAAGTATGGTAATAGAGATAGGGTACGTTGAATTGTTAAAAAGATTTGGTCAGATTTATATTTAATTTGATTTTGTTTTTAATAATGAATTGATTTTCTGCAGTGTCAGTAAAGATTACAGTACATAATTTTATTAATTTAGTTTAAGGAACTTAACTTGTCATCTGTTTCTAAGGAGCTTAACTTGTCAGGGGCTAGAACTGTTTATTATGCACTTACTGAGTCGCACCTCAAGTATGCCTTTCCATTCTGGGGTACGTGTTGTGCCACTCAATTTGACCGCATTTTCAAGCTCCAGAAGAGAGCTGTTCGATATTCACTGGGACTAAACAGCAGAACTCATTGCCAGGACTTTTTTAAAAAACTAAAAATACTAACTCTTCCTTCCTTATTTATATTTGAATCCGTTTGCCTAATACGTAAGCATGTATCAGCTTCTCAAGAAAGGCCATCTCACACTTATCCACTCAGGAATGCGGAGCAAGATCTTTATCTACCTACCCCACACTCAGAGTTAGTTAAAAGTTCAATATTATACAACTCGAAAAAATGCACAATCACCTGCCATTTGAAATCAAATCCATAACATCATTTTCCTCATTTCGCAAAGTATTGAAATCTTATTTACTAGACAAGGATTTCTACGCTGTAAATGACTTATATTTTGATAATCGAATTTGATCTTGTAAACACTGGTGTAATGTTTGATATTGTTATATTTACCAACGACATCGAAATAAATTTATTTAGAGGTCATTGATATTCACTATAAACTAACTAAATATTTTTGAATATTATATTTACTTTTATATTCTTTGACATTGTAAACATTTATAAATGTTTGTTTTAAACAATAAGACTGACAATGTTATTTGTATCAATGTTTTGTATTCTCTTTTGTTTGTTTGTTTGTTTGTTTAGTTTACTTTTGTCTATAAATTGTAAAATTTTTTGACAATAAAGGAATTTATTTATTTATTTAGTGTTAGTTATGATTAATATTTTTGAGGAGAATAAAATTTGTAGTTTTGAACTAGTCTACAGGGTTGTTCACCACAAACGACACGGAGTATTGTAGCCAAACGATTAAATTTTTACAAATTATAAATTTTGGATTCGTAATTAGAGTTACATTTTAAAAATAATTTTACACGATACAGAGTCTCCCAAATAAGTAAAAAATATTATAGTTGCATTTTTTTAAACGGAACACCCCCTATATTATTAAATTTTTAGATTCTACGATTAAAATAAAGGTAAATTTAATTAAGGTTTATCGCATATCGTATTTTTTTAACACCTTACCGTTTTTGAATTATTTCAATTTTGTGAAATTGCAGTAAAAAAATTAAGGCTTTATTTCTCCAAGAGTATCTATAAATGTTCTGTGAAGCCGTCTCAGATACTGGCGTTTGTTAAAGCCCTGAGACTGTATGATGAGTTATAACTCGTTATAACTCAGGAAAAGGGAACACAAAATAGAGATCTATAAGGTCGCGGTGATTAACTCCCCTCCTAAACATTCTACATTCTACATCTATAAATGTTTATTACTAAATATTTATCGATCAGATATTGTATTGCAACAATAAAAATTATTCTGCCTTATACAAAGTGTCCAAAAATGTATATTAAATAATTATTAGCTTTAAACGGCATGAACTTGTCTAATTAAAAGGAATATTTTACGTGAATCAGACGCACAATTTAATGGTATATCAAACTGTATTATATCATTTTTACCTGTCTCTTCAAGTTTTCATAGAAAATGCATTTTCTTATAATTTAGACCTCATTTATCACTATACCTATAGAATATTGACATTTTTGACAATACACGTAGATAAAGAAATTTAGCATATAGCGTAGGTATCTCGAATAATGATTAAAATTATGATACTTTTTATTGTTTAAGCTAAGCTATTTCTAAAGTAAACATATTAAAAAAAATAGTAAAATACAATTATCATACAAATGTATGTATTTTAATTTAAACGCTAACGGTTATAACGTGTATCAGAAGAATATAAATCTAAATATTATTGGCAAAAATATAAAACTTATAAAAAATTATTCTTGTCTGAAGAAAAGATGACGAATAAAAAATATTGAATACCAATAAATTATATTATTTTCTATTTAAAAGTTTTGTTTTCAAAATTAAAAGTTAACATAACTAAGTTCTTCTAGCCATCTGCATGTTTACAAATTTCGGGAGTTTATGAATTGTTATTTTTTATGAATTTGCACACATTGAGAGAAGTAGGTAGGTACAGTGACCAGAAATACCGCATAGAAATACCAAAATCGCGTATTTTGTCGCGGTATTTCTCTGGAACAGTCGCTATAGTAACACGATGCCGCGCCCTTTTCTAATTCGAAGTTCAATAAAACACAAGTTTATTTAATCGGGATGAGTTGCATAGAGGCCACTAGCTTTTTAATTTTAACAGCCGGGTGGTCGGGGTTCAAAGATCTTAATAAAAGGGCGCCACGAGATTATACTCTATGAACTCGGCATATAAGATGTTACTATTAAGTAGACTTCAACACTAACCTCGAACTGTTGAGTGCAACTATCATGAACTTCAAATATTCTATAACTATTTGTACTTAAGTGACTCTAACTTAACTATGAGACTAGACTGTAAATAATACTACTAAAAATGATTAAGCAATTTATTAAATGTCAAAAGTTAATATATAAAGAAATGAAAGAAATGAAATTTAAGATAAATGAAATTTAAATCAAGAAAACTAACAAAAGGTATGCACGCAAAATTGAAAATGTTCTAAGCTATACTAAAACTAGCACGTCAACCCCCTTAACTTAAACTAAGTATATTCTAAGGGCGGAATACAAATAGCAAACTAAATCTAAACTAAAATTGTACAGTCTTATTCGATGTATGTATATACTTGAAAACTATTCGAACTTCCTCCGGCTTAGCTACGGTGTATAGCTACAGGTGCCCACTGGTGCCCACAGTGCCCACACTGGAGCCCACAATTGACAGCAGACGTGCAGAGGAACAGCAAGTTGTTGAGGTTTCAATCGGTGAACATAAAAACCCCCTGAACTTTACCTCAACGAGGGTTTATGATGTCCAACGGGTACCTCTACACGGACAACAGGAACGGATGGAATTCTGGGCTGTTCTGTGCTACGGTCTGTATTGGTCTTCTTGCTCTACAATTACGAACAACCAAATAAGACTTAAGAAAGATAACACTCAACTAATCTTTCTATACCACGTGGGCGTGGAAAAGTCGAAAACCAGACAACAATACGAATAAAAATCAGTTGAGCATTGACTTAGTATAGGCAGAAGAACTATCGCATACCTTGGAACTACTCGGGGACTTCTTGGGCACGTGGAGTCGGAATATCGGTCGGAAAATTTGGCTATTTTAATCCCATTGCGGAAATTGGTCGGCGGTCCATGTAATCAACAAAATCCAACCACGTCTCTGACCAAATGTGTTTCGGAAGCCTTAATCCTTCTTTACGAAGACCTGCTATTCACCAACAGGGAATGCTTCACGAAACGGCAGCCAGTTCTTCACGACGATATTCTCGGTCGGGGAGTACACAAGAAGTGATGCAAGGATTCGATTTCCTTCACAAAATCAGATTTCAACCGGAAATCTCCCTCTAGGATATAGATAGAGAACTATATATCTTGACTAGTCCAACTCAGAAAAAGGCATAAATAAAAAACGATGTTCTAGAATATTTTCACAGCCATATTTCATATCAGGTCAAAGAACGAACTTAACTCAGAAATTCCCACAATTAAATGAACGAATTGTACACTGCGATCCACATCAAAAATAAACAATTTAACTACTAAATTTTATCTGGTAATTATTAAATTTCAATAACCAAAACAAAGGATAAATAAATCCAAAAACATCTGATTTGATCTGACAGTGACAAGTGATGGACAGGTGATGACCAAAGATAAGTCTACTGCAGGGCGGATCAAGTGACAATATTGTGGAGCTGTAGCTGTATAATTTCGCGGTGTATATCGAGTTGCATAATTGTAAAATTTAAATAAAATAATATTTAACAATAAAATTATAGTAAATATGATGCAAAAATAATAGTTATTTGCGACAATTTATGAGCTAGCATACAGAGGTCGTAGCGAAGAAATTTGACTGTTACCACGACTAATGTGGAACCGGTCTTCCCATCGCTATAGGGAATTGTGCTCTAGGGAAAATTATATTCACAACATATTTAGAATCAGCGCAAAAAGTATTACAATAATGAAATGCAAAAACAGCTTTGTTCCAGGTTCATTAACCTAACCTAATTGATTTATAACCTCCTTTATTTATTCATTGGCCAAACCGCCGCGCCGGCCGTAGTGATTTTAAGTATTAGGCCGGTAAATCAGCTGCACCAATCGTACGAAACGTGGATTTACAGCGGATCCGGGTGACATATTTTAATTCGAGATTTACTGCCCGCTTCATAGATCTCCATTAACAAAAACGAAACCGGTGTGATTTATGCTTAAAACATTATTCGTTGCCGGGTCCGCGCTCGATCGACGGATATGTCAATAAAATTTCTATTTTGGCCACGAATTAGTTTTATTTATGACCGTTTGTTCATAAACATCGATTACGGGAAGTTAGAAATATTTTAGCAGGCTTTATTAAGAGAGGTTTAAATTTTAATCACGCTAACATTAAACGAGTTCATAATTTATCGGGTTATGATTAGCCATTTGTAATACTAATTTTCACACTGGTTAATATTACAGTAAATTAATAATTAGGTTATATTATGATTGTAGATTATAGACTGTATGGTAGAGAAGAAGTTAATCATCGAGACCTTATAGATATATTTGTTATTGGCTATAACTCAGTAATTCTCGAAAAAAAAAGATGTTGGCGCATAACATAAAAAATGACACATTTTTTGAAGTCATAGACAACAATAAAAATTCAGTCAACACGCAGTTGGCTAGAAGAATTTAATTATGTTAGCTTTTAACATTGACAATAAAACTATTAAATAAAAAAAATGAAATAATATAATTCATTGGTATTCATTACTTTTTAATCGTCATTTTTTCATCAGACTGAAGAATAGCTTTTTATAAGTTTTATATTTTTGCCAATAATATACTGGGTGCGTCTCAAAAGTGGCTCACCCCTATAACTTTTTTATTTTTTCAGATAAAAAACGAGATTTGGTATGTTAGTATATCACACAAATTAGGATTGATTGGTGTATTCAATTGTTTTTGGTCACTTCCTGTTTCACCGGAAATGACTACAACTTTTGATTTATAAATGGCACCCTCGGTATTTTTTACTTTATTCGATAGAAAATGACATTCTGAATAGAATGATATATCATATGTCAACTTTTGACATTCTCGCTTAATAAAAAATTGTATTTTAAAATTCAATCTAGAGTGCCATGGCTATGTTAAAGACACTAATTCTTCATCAAGGAGCGTTGGAAAAATAGATTTGATCGTCTAATGTTTTTAGTGTCTTGTCCTGGCCAATTAGAAAAAAATCGTATTTTTAATCATATCTCAATTTTTTCAAATGGAACGAGGGAGGCTCATTAGCATATTTGGAAAAAGCATTTTTTTACGAATAATTTGATACCACACACTTGGTACTGCGACTGAGATTTTCGTTACGAACCGCAAGTTATAATTTCAAATAAACCATATGCGAAAATGTCAAAAGTTCACATATGATATGTCATTCTATTCAGAGTGACATTTTCTATCGAATAAAATAAAAAAATACCGAAGGTGTCAATTAAAAATCAGGAAGTGACCGAAAACAATTGAATACGTCAATCAATCCTAATTTATGTTATGTACTAACATACCAAATCTCGTTTTTTAACTAAAAAAATAAAAAAGTTATAGGGGTGAGCTACTTTTGAGACTCACCCGGTATAGATTTATATTCTTCTGATACACGTTATAACCGTTAGGATATAAATTAAAATACATTCATTTGTAAAATAATTACATTTTTCTATCTTTTTTTTCTAAAAGCTATTCACTTTAGAAATAGTTTAGCTTAAACAATAAACAATAACATAATTCAAATTATTAACTATTCGAGATACCTAGCCATAGACTAAATTTCTTTATCTACGTGTATGTTTTTATCTACGTATATTTCTTATTGGTGGAAAACTTAGAAATAAAATGTTAATGTCAGATAATCAAAATAAAATCAGTCTTGCTATATTCCCGTATGTTAGTAAAATGTAATTATCTTTCTTTGCAGACTATATAACTCTAATTGGGATTATATTTTTAATCAATTGAAAGTAGCTTTACAAATTTCCTTTTTTTTCGGTCATATTTCTTCTTTGTTTTTGTAAAAGTGTTTATTTGTAATTATCTAATCTACCTAACATATATTTATTATCAATCAAAAATGCTTAGTACCTAGACCTACCGAAAATCGCGATCTCAAAAGTAACGTAACGACTGTAACGGGAGCATCAACACCAACAGCGACTGATGAAAGCGCAAAGCCACGTACTTACCAGTTCCAGGTCCAGTTACTACTGTTCGCAACCGACGAAAACTCGACCCTACGAGCGCTCGAGCAGTCTTCGCGACAGACGAAGCGATTGAGATTGCGCGACGCTAGGTACTTACCAGTTCCAGTTCCATTTACTACTGTTCGCGACACTAGGCGCGCGACGGCTGGAGCGAAACACGGTGCTATGCGCATAAACTCAAAGAGCGATTATAAATAATTTATTTGCAAATTATAAATAATTTAAATTTTTGTCGTTATTATGATTGTCGTTCTTCAGTAACAGGTTCCTGATTCGTTGCGTTGTGCAACGCTCCAAAAAAAAATCGCGTTACTCAAATACCGACACATCAATAAAAGGAACTACTTTAAATTTCATCGGTGAAACCCTAGTAACGAAACAACATCTTATTCATAATTTTTAGTATTCTAATTCATTAAACTTTGTTGTTTTCGTCCGTACTTTTGCGGGGTTAAAAAAACGAGGCGCCAAAAAATAAGCGCAAAAATTTATTCCTCGCCAAATTGAATTATTTTTCTTCTTCAAGTAAAAAGCGCGAGAGGTGGTTAGGGGAAGACAAAGAAAAGGACGAAAGGCGAGTTAAAATATAAAGGAAAAAAGTACGGTCTTAACTGTTCTCGTTATGAATTTAAGTGGCTAATTTTCGGGGAAAATTCGAGGCTCTCAGCCCTGCCCCCTTGTTTCGCTTTCTTTTTATATTTTACGATTATATTACAGAAAGAAAAACAAGCTTCTCAGTTTTAATAGAATTAAACTTCGATGTTTGTCATCAATTTTAATAGAAAATGGAAAATTTCTATTATTTTTCTATGCTAGAACTTTCACGGTAATATTGATTTATAATTTTGTCTAAATCTTTTAAATTGCAGAAAATAACAAACTAAAATATCAAACAATGAACGGAGATTGTCAGCAGTGCTTTACTAATAAACAAAGTATATCTCTTCCCGTCGTCGGAAGAAAAAAAACAAAAAGAACAAAGAAAAATATTTTTAAAATATATAAATGTAACTACTCGAAAACACTTTTGTTGTGTTAAAATTACACTATATCAAGTTAAACTTCAGAATTAACAATTAACTACCTGATAACAATTACTTATTAAGGTAAAACCAAAAAGCTTCTAACTTCCTGTAGTTATTTTTGTTCTTTGAGTTATTTGCTTCCGAAGACGGGAAGAGATTTTGCAATTGTTTATTAGCAAATTTCTGCTAACAAGTTGGTCTCCGTTGGATTAACGCAGCAGTCTTCACAAAAAAAAAACTATTCTAGAAATTATTTTTTTTAGATGTTCTTACAGCGCAAGTGGTGAAATAATACCCGTACGACTTTTTGGAATAGACGAATCCGCCACAAGGGTAGGGACATTTTCGTTTTTAGATAGACATTTTTTGTTTATATCTTGTTTGTATATCTCAGCTACCATCGTTTTATACAGCAAGATTTGTCTATACAGGGTTGTTCACCACATACGACACGGAGTATTGTAGCTAAATGATTAGATTTTTACAAATTGTAAGTTTTGTGTTCGTTGAAGGACTATTAGAGCTACAATTTAAAAATATTTTTACAAGATACAGAGTGTCCCAAATAAATAAAAAATATCAAAGTTTTATTTTTTTAAATGGAACACCCTCTATATTATTGCATTTTTAGTTTCTACGATTAAAATAAAGGTAAATTTGATTAAGGTTTAATACACTTAAACCTTACCGTTTTTGAAATATTTTCAATTTTGTGAAATTGCAGTAAAAATTTTAAAGCTTCATTTCTCCAAGGGTATTAAAGTTTTTAATACTAAATATTTACTGAAGTCTATTTATTGATTAGTTATTATGTTGCAATAATAAAAATAATACTACCTCATACAGAGTGTCTAAAAATTTGTTTTAAATTATTTTTAGCTTTAAGCGGCAATAACTTCTTTAATTTAAATAGCACGCCCTGTATATTTTAAGAGAATTAGATGCACAATTTAATTGTCTATCAAATTGTGTTATACTACTTTTTATCTATCCCTTCAAGTTTTCGTAGAAAATGCATTTTCTTATAATTTAGAACTCATTTATCAATATACCCATGGAATATTGACATTTTAGATTGTTTTTAAAGCAACAAATGTACAAAATGTACATGCTAGTAATATTATCGTTTTTAGCAAAATTATATTATTACTAGCCCATTTATAGGCAAAAAGAAAACCATTTAAATCTTTATAAAAGAGTATACCATTAATTAAATATACCACTATTATTTCCGCCCAAACACTTAATTATGTTCGTGAATAAATTATTCTAAATAAATGTGGATTTGAATCAGAAATCAATATAATAATAAGTTATGAAAATGAATGTCTCTGTTGTTATAAATAAGCATTTGTCAAAAAATGAAATATCGTTTTTAAGCTGTTTTTTTACCACACTGTCTAATACACATACAAAATTCAGTTTTTTAGTATCTAATTATTATTAATCAACGCAAACACTCAATTCAATCAAAATATTAATTAACCCTCTTTAACAAATATTTAAACAGTTTCTTTTTATTTTTTTATGAAATAAACAAACTATATCGACAATATTAATATCTGTACTCTTTAAAAATCTGGTACATCTTTAAATATAATTTAAAATGTCAGTTTATTTATTTATTTAGCGTATGGCTTACATCACAGTATCTTAAGTTATAGGACACAGAATGGTATAAACAACAAAATATGTCAGTATTCCATGGGTATATTGATAAATGAGTTTTAAATTACAAGGAAATGCATTTTCTATGGAAACTTGAAGAGATAGGTAAAAAATGGTGTAATGCAATTTGATAGACAATTAAATTGTGCATCTGATTCTCATAAAATATACAGGATGTTCCATTTAAATTAAACAAGTTATTGCCGTTTAAAGCTAGTAATTATTTAAAATAAAATTTTATTTTAAATAATTACTAGTGCTCTAAGACACTCTGTATTAGGTAGTATAATTTTTATTATTGCAACACAATAACTGATCAATAAATAAACTTTAGTAAATATTTAATATTAAAAACTCTTGGATACCCTTGGAGAAATGAAGCCTTAAAGGTTTGACTGCAATTTCACAAAATTGAAAATATTTCAAAAACGGCAAGGTTTAAGTGTAATAAACCTTAATCAAATTTACCTTTATTTTAATTGTAGAAACTAAAAATGTAATAATATAGAGTGTGTTCCATTTAAAAAAATACAACTTTGATATTTTTTATTTATTTGGGACACTCAGTATCTTGTAAAAATATTTTTAAATTGTAGGTCTAATAGTCCTTCAACGAACCCAAAACTTACCATTTTAAAAATCTAATCGTTTAGCTACAGTACTCCGTGTCGTATGTGGTGAACAACTCTGTATGTATTATTTCTCTGAAATATCAAACAACAGGAAAAGTGGAAACCTCCATTGCAAATAGAAAATTCTTAAGAAAAAGAAGGAAATCTTACAGTCTTGCGACACACTGACATGTCGGCTCCTTTGAGACAAAATAAAAAAGACAGAGAGAAAGTCTCTTTCCGAAATCGGCGCAATTCAATTTATTTTTTTATTGACTTCAAATATTCAATATCAAAGGAATGAGGAAAAAGGGAGACATTGTATATAATGGAATATCCCGTAGGAATGAGCGTATATGTATATCAGCGGCGACAAGATCTTGTTATACGTTTCTTTGCGATGTCTGTTTTCTTTAGCCCGCTTTTTTTCTAAATTCCCTCACATGTTGGATTTTCTTTCTCTTGTATTTTTATATTTTAAAAACGTATAACGTATATAACGGAGGGTATTACGTGAAATTGGAGGGTATATCTCAAATTATCTATAAAGTATTTTTTTAAAAACATCTGAAAATATTTTTGTAGATTAGTTTTAATTGTGTTTTTTAGACATTGTGAATGATCGTAAACTAAAAAGTATTGTAACAGTCTTTTTTTCTAGAGAGCTATTACTAACGCCTAACAGTCGGTCTTTTTGTTCTCGGGCGCCACCCCCAAAGTTTAAAGTGTTTGAGAGACCACCTCGGCCAATACGGGTAGCTTTTCTACAGTGGAGAATCCAGGGAAATGGGGTAAAAGCCAGTTAAAGTCGAATATATTCCATAACGAGGTTTATTTAAATAAATTAATTATGAATCCAATATCTTCAAATAAATAAAATATGAAGAAAATACTAAAACATGAAATATCGCAAAATCTAACACAGAGAAATTAAATCAGTTAATTACAATAGCAAATAATTAAGTAATTAATTAATAAATTAAATTAATTATGAATCCAATATCTTCAAATAAACAACATATGAAGAAAATACTAAAACATGAAATATCGCAAAATCTAACACAGAGAAATTAAATCAGTTAATTACAGCAGCACATAATTAAGTTCATATTATTTAAATTCAATATCTTCAAATAAATAAAATAGAAAAATACTAGCAATACATATTCACATGCATCTTTAAATAGATCAGATATATAAGAAATATTATTATTATGGTAAAATAAAAGAGGAACCTTAATTAACTCCTCCGCCGTAAAGGAATTTTATACCATAAAAATCAAATAAAAAAAAACTGTACTGTGCTGAAACTAAAATTTGTGATAACTAGAACTCTGATGGGGTATCTGGCGGTTACAAAAAAAAAAGAAAGAATGTGATTACCTCTTTTTTTTAAGTAAATCGGCGTCGGATCAAACGAAACGGTCTGGTTTTCTGAATCGCCTACAGCAGCCCGGAATCCAGGCACACTAATTATTCACGGTCAGGTATAAAGAAAACTTAAGAAAATCGGCGTCGGATCAAAACGAAACGGTCTGGTTGTCTATTTACAGTTAGGTATAAAAAAACTTAAATGCTCGGTTTTTAACTATCTATACTCATAAATCAGAAATACGGTTTAGACTTATTTTAAATCAAATCTCTGCGACCACGATTTATACTTATTTAAAATCAAAAACGAAGATACGGTACTTTTACTTTAAAACTCAAGAATTCGGTTTTTACAGCAGCGCTGATAAAAAAAACGGATCAGACTCGCGAGGTTTACTTAGAAAAGTTCACCGGTACTTAGTCTCAACAGGAAGAACCCCGTTTTCGCGCTCCCGTCGCTTAAATAATCTTTTCCGTCGGGAACCACGAACCACGTTCGGTTACCATCGTCCTACGACCCATTAAGATTCCTTACAGTAAAAAAAACGGTTTTTACCCGTCGATCCTACAAAAAACCATTTGCTGTTTGAACCAAAAAAAAAACTTCAACGTCTCCATGCAAATCGACCAAATATTTAACACAATTTTATCAGCAAATAATTTTTAGTATTAAAAATATTTTTCAGTTCTAAAAATATAAATAACCATACTAAGCTTGTCTAAGAATTATTTGTTACCATAATCCTTCAAAACAAATGAACATATCAAATTCTACTTATATACAGTATGGTTCATAAATCCACAAACGCTATCCGTCCTGGTGATCAAAAAAACAAATATTTAAACATTTACCATGAGAATATTAACGATAAAAAAAATAAAAAAGTTAGGTCCCAAGCAGGATCGAACCCGGGCCCTTCGGTGTACCAACGAAGTACTTTCACGCCGCGCTATCGTGCCGTGTTTGATTTATGTTCTAGCATTTAACAGGTTAAATAAAAAAAAATAAACGGACTTCATTACAGTATAAAGTGTAATTGGAATCACTACTTTATTCCAATAACTGCGAAATGCTGAATGAAGCTTTGACAAATATAAATCTTAATTAACTTTTACCATCAAATTAATTATTTTCTATATAATTAACACCTACTACTAACAATCTACATCACCATCAACTATTTTTTTACACCCCAAAAACCCATTTTATCTAATACAAAAAATAGGCCATCTTCCACCCTTGTTCTAATTCTCAAGCCTCTCTCCGCTAAGCTGGAGGGGAAAAAACACTGAAACATGCCTCGTAATCAAAATTCGCAATTAACTTCTTATTTAAATCGGCCCCCAAGGCCAGACAAAGACGACACTATAAGCCCATCAGTCAGATAGACAGGGAGAGCGAGAACAAAAAAGGGAGAATCATGCCTTGTGCCGTTATGAAAGCCAAGGCACGAGAAAGAGGCGGATATACAGGGTGGCTCGCTATTATGATAAAACTTTAAATGAGATTTTCCGTTAGGAAATTTAATTATTTTATAAACTACACGAGGGATGACATGGCAAATTTTATTTTATTTTGTGATTAAGGTGATGTATTGCCCTATATGGATATACACACAACTAAACTTATATGGAATCACTCTTTATTTCTGACTAAACTTTTTGCAAACAAAACAAGCCTTTTGTAGTAATAAAACATGACAATAATGAATAAACGACTGCTAAAACTTATTTTCTTATGAATTTTGTGTTCAGTAAAATCACGATCGTCAGATAAATAAATAATAATAATTTTTAATCGATCCAAAAAAAAACAAAAAAATGCCTATGTTGGATTAACAGAGATATACAGAGTGGAATAATTGCTCTCACTGAACAAGGCATGCCCCAAGGAGACGTAGCAGAGATAGTAGGCGTTACCCAGAGTGTTTATTCCAAAACATATGCAAGGTACTTGGAACTAGCAACTCTCAAGAACAGGCCTAGACAAAGTCGTCAAAAAGTCTCAACTCAACAACAAGACCATTTTGTGTGCCAAATTGCTAGAAGAAATCCCAATGTTTCTCAACCAGAGCTACAAAGACAACTTCTGGCAGCTACAGGTGTGAACGTTTCAGTTGAAACAATAAGAAAAAGACTTCGTACTCGAGGGCTGTACAGTAGGAGAGAGTTACAGGTCCCACAGTTATCTCGATAAAACAAAATTGACCAGCTCAATTGGTGTCTTCAACATCAAAACTAGACAATTGAGAATTGGCAAAATGTTCTTTCTTCGGATGTCAGATGACCATCAAATTCGGGTTCTCAAAGCTCCAGGGAGACGAGTGATATTCCAGGCTGCCAAATTTGTACCAAGATTTAAACGAGGAACTGTAATGTTCTGGGGAGACATCATGCTGGGAGCAAAAGCTCCAAACAAACTTTAACTGGTCGGAGGCATGTTGTTTTAGTGCTAGAACCAATTATTAGGCTTTGAAGAGCTGCAATCGGGGATAAATTTAACTTCATGTACGATAGTGCACCTTCCCATACCAGCGGAGTGGCTAGAGTATGTCTTGAAACCGAAGGTGTGATAGTTTTGGACTGGCCTGCATGTTCACCAGATCTAAACCCTATCGAATATTTGTGGGGACCAGCTGAAAAGAAGGCTTATTATAGCTCATCGAAACAATCCAGGAAATCTTGCACATCTTATTGATGCAAAATTAGCAAAATGGGAAAGCATACCCCAAGACAAATTTGATCATTTGATAAGAAGCATGGTAGCGCGTATAGAAGCTTGCATAAGGGTTAGAGGTTTGGTTTTATTTGATTATTAAAAAAATAAATTTCATTTTCTTTCAGAAACCATGGTGTTTATTTTGGAAACTAATTTTTTTTATTGCTATATGGATTATTTTTCATTAAAAGTCTTTGGAAAAAACTGATTTTTATTCATAAACACAAAATATTAATACGTCTCAAAAATTATGAAAAATAATAGATGAATCCATGTAGAATGTAATGTAGAATGTTTAGGAGGGGAGTTAATCACCGCGACCTTATATATCTATTGTTGTTCCCCTTTCTTGAGTTATAACGAGTTATAACTCATCATACAGTCCAGGGCTTTAACAAAAGCTAGCATCTGAGACGGCTCCACAGAGGCCAGCTCTCCATCCTCGACATCAGACGTACCAAAGTTCATGGCACGAATGGTCGTCGTCTCGGCGTACTCAGCGATAAGGTGTTCTGGTGTTTCCCCATTTTCCCCACAAAATCTGCATTCGCCGTTGTTTCTCAACTTCAGCCTACTGAGGTGTTCGTTGAGGAGACAGTGTCCTGTTAGAAACCCCGTGACAATCCGAAGATTGTTTTTACTTAAATCAAGGAAAACCTTTGATTTTTCTCGGTCGTAAGTTCTGAGGAACTTTTTCGAGTGTCTTAGACCGGTTGGCGGACACCCATTCCAAGTTACGGATGGAGTCTTCCAGATTCTTCAGTTCCGCTTTTAGCTGGTTCCCGTTTGGAAAACAGAACGGTTCTGGTCGAGTTAGTGGAGTGTTCGCTCCACTTTATTTTCCTTGCCTAATTTATTGAGCTTCTCTAGGCATTCTTTGACCAACTTCGAATTGATATGAATCCATGTAAGTTTGGTGGCGTATATTTAAGAAATAAGACAAAGGTATGCCTGATATCAGAGATGGAGAATTAACTTCTGTAAAGCCGTCTCAGATACTGGCTTTTGTCAAAGCCTTGAGACTATATAATAAGTTATAACTCAGGAAAGGGGGACACAATAAATCTATAAGGTCGCGGTGATTCACTTTCCTCCTCCCATACAACCTATAATCTACGATTATGATTCTTCTGAACAATGGTTCACTCTGTATAAGAAAAACGAAAAAGGAGAGAGAAAAGGAGAGGGGAGTCTGGCGTCTTGAACAGAGGCGTTCGGCAAGTGGGAACAATGTCTGGGTGATCGATAACTCATTAGTGTTGCTAATAACAAGCCACTCGACTGCCGAGCTGACGATGTACCTTTCCGGCCTCTCTGGTAGCTGGAGCAGTGAAGGGGAGTGAAGGTAATAAAAAGGGGCAGAATAAAGTGTAAAAAAGGGGCGAAAATTTCTTTTACGTAATTATTTTATTTCTATGTGGTGGTAAAATACCGGAAGTTTTTCAAAAGTAGCTCACCCCTATAACTTTCTTATTTTTTCAGATAATAAAATGAAATTTGTTATGTTAGTAAATGACACAAATCGAAATTATTTAACGTATTCTATTTACTTTCGGTCACTTCCTGTTTCACGGGAAATGACTACAACTTTTTATTTTTAACTAGCACCCTCGGTATTTTTTTACTTTGTACAGGGTGAGTCTTAAATAAGTGCAAATATTTTTCTGGGTAGTATATTTCGACCCCAGAAACGTGATAATGAGATTTTTTTCCCGGAAAAAAAAAATATTTGGTATTTTTCGAAAAAAAATTGGATTTTTTTTAGATTTTAGTTAAAACCCATAATTTATTGATAATTATGGCAACATAGGTAGTAGATTAAATTTTTACAAGAAAGAAAACCCAGAAAAGTTACAGTGGTTCTCAAAATAAGGAAAACTTTTTTTTTTGAAAATTTTAAAAGTAAAATAACTTATTATTATATTTATTATTTTCTTTCTAGGTTTTTTGGACTTATCTAAAAAATGGCAAAAAAATATGTTTCTTTTATCGAGATCTACCAGCCCTGAAAATATTTGCACTTATTTAAGGCTGACCCTGTATAATAGAAAATTACATTCTGAATAAATATGTAATATAATATTACAAATATCCATATCTCGTTAAAAATTTGGAAATAGTTTAAATACAAAAAATGTTAATTTTTTAATTCTGAGTGTTCCGTTAAAAAAAACGAAGAAAAACTATATTATATTTTAGAAAGTTTGGCATAGAATTTTCAACACTCTGTATTCGATAAGATTACGATATTTATAACAAAGTAGGTACAGACCGAAGAATAGAAGACGCAGAATAGAAGCCGAAGAACAAGCAGGATTTAGAGCCGGAAGATCGACGGTGGACCACTTATTTACAGTCACTCAAGTAATAAGTAAAAGAGCAATATAAACCAAGAGCTACATCTTGTGTTCGTGGACCTGCAGAAGGCATACGACAGCGTTCCCCTTGTGAGACTTTGGGAAGCTATGAAAAAAACCAATATAAATGTAGAGCTAATAAAAGCAGTGAAATCATTATATAAACAAACAAAAACTAGAATAAAAGTCGGCAAAAAGTTAACAACAGGATTTAATGGAACCAAAGGTCTGAAACAAGGGTGCTGTATTTCACCAACACTGTTCAAGATATATCTCGAACAAGTTCTCAAAGGTTGGAAGCAAAAATGTAGAAATATGAGAGTACCCATAGGGGATAACATGCTCTACACACTTTGCTTCGCGGACGATCAGGTGATCATAGCACAAGATTACGGTGACATAAATTATATGACACGTAAGCTTATAGAAGAATATCAGAAATGGGGACTCGAGATCAATACTAATATACAATACCGGAAAGCCGGTAACCTGCAGGAAGAAGAAAACCGGGTAGACCGAGAAGAAGTTGGCAGGAAGGGATTGACAGTTTATGGAGGGAAGATCTCTCGGAGACTGTTTTTACAAAGACTGTGGAGACAAAATGCAATAATATACAGGGTGTTCTATTTAAAAAAAATAATCTAGATCCGCTCACACTCTTTTGAGCAGCCCTGTAGAAGTTAGGATATTTTCCTGAAATACTTTTTTTTAATGTAAAAGCTACAGATGTCCGACGCACTATTGCCGGACCTTGTACATATGGATCTAAGATGAAAATTGACAAAGAGAAACAAGAAAAGGTTAGAGAAATGGATGCTTTGAGAAGGTCCGCAAAAATATCGAAAGAAAACAAAAAAAAAAGAAATGAGGAGATTGAACATGAGAATATAATACACTATTATGAAGGATATTGAAAGAAGGCAGTCAATATAGTATATCCATGTCCAGCGTATGGAAAAAGCACGACTGCCAAAACAAAAAATGGAGTGGGTTTCGAATTTTGACAGGGAATTTGCGCGAAAAAGAATTGAAAAAAAAATGAATCTGTATAGCTATGAGTGACAGAAATCTACAAGCGGGTAAGTGGGAAGTAACAACCCTAGTAATTAGATTTTTATATTGTTGATATCATACTTTTATATCGTATTACTTATGTTATTTTAGCTTTTAAAACTTTAATTTAATTATGGATAATATAAATAACTCTAGAGTTTACTAAAATTTTATAAGAAAATACTTACCAATGTCATCTTAACGCTGAAACGAACTACCTGAAACAAAAAAACGCATTTTATTTATAGAATTCATTACTAACTTGATTTATTGTAATATACAAAAGTAGTTGTAATTTATATCTTGCACTGTGTTTACTCTTTGTTAATTTGAAGTTTGGCTTTATGTAATGTCATTTTAACAGAACATCAACGGTTTATAAAGGGCATTTTTACCCTCAGATAATTTGCATACCTGTATTATTAATAACTGTACCAATAAAGCTTGATTTTCATGCATCCGTTATCCGTTCCTACGATGGTTTGATGGCTCTTTGATTGGCCATAGCGTTTTCGCGCCACTTTTCATGTGTAAATTTTTTACTCCAGCCCGGTCAACGGAGATAACGGACGCTTTGACAAATTTAATCTAACCTATAAAAAATACAAGTAAAACAGCGAAAAACAGAATTTCTGCAGTGTCGTTTATAAAAAATAACTTTATTATTTTGTAAATTTGTTTTCCAGTGGCGAAAAAAAAACAGACTTTTTGCAAGAAATGAACCCAAAGGTCACAATGGTAGACTTTATTTATATTTATTCTTATTTCAATAGATGAAAACCTGCCGATAAAAATTCCATTTGACCAGACCAGTTTTCCTTCTACATCTCGCATCTTGAATATTTCAACGTTTCGTGATCCGTACAAAACATTATATTATCGATTGCTGTCCCTTTTAAATTAGTCAGGCTATAATAAAGGAGTTTTCTATTCGATTTTTCCAATTTTTGAATGCGATAGACTAGATTCAGGGTAGCTAAATAGGGTAGCTATTCATTATTTATATGCTGAACTAGTTTTCGAATTGTATATCGGTTGAAAATAGTGGTTAATGTAGGCCTAGGTGATAATTGGGAAGATAGGAATGGGCAAATGTTGAATAAGTCGATCATTTGAACGCATGGTACAAAGAAAACAAGGTATGATATTGCGCAGGTTGGTCGCTACGTCACAGGTGATAACAGGCGCTATTGGTCAGCACGTTCCGCGCGCCACACAGTGCTTCGTCCCATGGACAAAAATCAAAAAATAAGTTAAAATTTACTAATATCTGAATATATAATTTTATACTTATAGCAATGTTCAACCATCCTGTATATTATTTTTCATAAACAGCGTTTTTGTTAGCAAATATTTTCACTAAAAATAAATTTTGCGATCATTATCTCATCAGTGAAAAGAATAACATTCATAGTAGTTCTGTATATTATGGAGTTAAACGGGTACGTACTTAATTGAAAGCCACTATGGATATTGTTAAACAAGGTATGTCCTTTAAATTTATTTCTAAACAAGTTCGTGATTGTTTAGTTTTTATTTATTTTTTAAGATGATTCTTAAATGGGTATAAAAATTTTACGTTTTCAAACTTCAAAAAGGCATTTAAAAAAAACATATCAAAACATATCGTATTTATTGAATATTTTTGTTGCCATATTAATACACTTTTAATTTTTGTATAGTTCACCTGCGTCTGCTTGCGACGAACTTTATTTTATAATACTTTTCAGATGGAGTAAAATTGATAAGCAATGCCGATCTGGCTAATACTTGGCTTGATCATAAGGAAAAGAACTCAAAATTATTTGTATTTCAAAAAATATGTTCTTATTAGATATTGGTGAACCTTCCAGTCAAACGAGACACCACTTGTGCCTGAAAAAGTCCACTATGTTGGAGCGAAACGTCGCATAAAAAAAGTGTCCATCTTTCAATTTATTATAAAATCTCATACCCAAGAAAGGAAAAAATAATATATGCATATGGTCTATTAAAGAGGTAACTATTAACATCCGAACCCCTCATACCGACAAAATGAACAGTAACAACGCGAAAAAGTAACATATTAGAAAATGATGTACAGAAATATCTTATATGTGAGGATACTTCATCTACCTGTGATTTAGATACTATAAATTTAGAAGATTCTGTCAGCAGTGATTCTCCTGAATCAGAGTAGTTACGATCTATGCATTTTGTTGTCCTAAAGTAAATTTATAGCATCTTAATTTTTTTTTTAATTAAATATAACATTAATGTTTCTTTTTCATTAAAGAAAAACATTTTTATCTTATATTAGGCTTATATTGTAGGAATCATGTTCTAATGTTATTTCAATTCTTTTTTATCACAGGAATTTATTTAATACTTACACCGTTTTCATACTATAACTTATTATTTGCTTAGATGGAACACAGCTCCAACATTATTATTATTTATAAGATTTTTTTTTCATAAACGTGGGACTAATAACATCATCATTTAGTACAATGGGAGTACTCATCATTTGTGTCAAATAAACCTAGTTTGAATAAATTGCTTACAATAAAAGAGAAGTTTTGGATTTTTGTCCTCTATGTTCGAAGCACTGTGCGCCAGTTCAAATCGTCAAGATATTGTAATGAACTTGTTTTTTGGTTTATATACCGTCATTGAACTGTCGCTAAGCAAGTTACTTGGAGCAGTGGGTGAAGAGTCAGGCTAGGAAACGAGAGACCGGAGTTCGAATCTCGGCCGGGTCATAACTTTTTTATTTAATTTTTCAAATACTGTTGTATTCTATAGTTCATTTTTGTAATAAAAAAAAGAACTATTTATTCTGTTATTTTTTAATCTCCGGTATTAATATAAAATGATTGTTGGTACAAACCTCATTTAATGTAAAATAATATTCTACCTTTTGAAATGTATCAGGCCCTAATTGTACCTAAAAGTAATATATTTTTACACTGATATACCATATTGTAAACTATTTAATATTTTAGTCACTTAAAAAGTTAATTTGTATTGAATAATTGCCTACAATTAAAAGAAATTTGAGCTATAATCCTTGATGGGCATATTCTGGGTATGGAAGTACTTCCTCTAAAGTTTGGGTTTCGTTCAACCGATTTATTCTCAAAACCTGAAACATCTACATATAAAAAGAAGCACAGGTCATTATAATAAATTTCACCCTTGGAATTACTTCTATTACAATTACAATACATTCATCTGCATTGGCATTTTCTATTTTTCGATGGGAAACAATCAACTTCCCAATATTTTTTAAATGATGTAACAATTCCTCTTGTAGTTACTTTTCCATAGATATCCTCAACTCTGTCCTCATGTGAATTCAGAGGCAATGAAAATGAAAATTATTTACGATAAACATCGCAAACTAAAAACCTAATAAACAATTTTATACCGAATATAGAAATAAATTTAGTATTCTTATACCCCCCCTATTATCGTGCAAATCCATGTTAATAGATAATTAATATTTTGGATTTTTGTCATATTTTTAAATATATTTTTGGAACTGCTGGTTTTAGTAGTTATTAAATTAAACGAACTAAAAAGTAAAAAAAAATCTTTTTATTAGGAAAAAATAAACAACTCTTAACCATAACCGTAAAAATACAAAAAATTGCAGATCTCCTGTCAACTTTCTTTATTTTTTATTTATTCATTATTTTCCTAGTGACGTCACAGGTGGTATGCGCGAACTGAACGAAATTGGAGCCGCTATCGATCATACCTTATTTGAACGAGTATTAAATGCTATAAAAGTTAAATTTAAAAAATTGTATATGTCGACACTATTAAAATATGTCGCACTTATATACTAACTTATAAACCCCAAAATTTCATTCGAATCGCTAAAAACATTTTGAAGAAAATTGCAATAAATCGGAAAAAAAAAATTTTACCTAACAAAGCAGAATCGAACCTATGTTGTTATAAGAAATAAATATTATTTTTACGTGAGGAATCTCCGAACGTGAGATGGAAAATGTTTTTTGATACAGCCTGTATAATATACGTACGCGTAATAAACCAATCAATTAAGAAATTCACATATTTTAAATAATAACAACAAAAACGAACAAATTATTTTGTTTATCCTACATTATATTTTTACACGTTTTAAGTGAAATTACAACTGCACTGATAAACCCGATTTTTTTTTTGCAAAAAAAACTCCGCAATTTGGGTGCGTTTCTGTGGTCGAACTATACTACCTATCAGTTAAAATACTTGGACTCATTTAACAAATACCCTGTATACGTGTACAGTTTTCAGTAAATTAATGAGCCATCGCAGTTTCTAGACCTCATCGGTTCATGCAGAAGAAAAACACCGCATTTTCTCTCAATCGTCGACGCAGATCAAAATGGAAAAATAAAACTATCTGGAAGAGCGACATCGAAACGATACGCTCTCTTTAAAATCCAGATCGTTACATTTGTAACTGTCAGAATTTAAATTGAACCGCATTAGCGTGAAAACGTTCGGCATTGTTGCCAGATCTCGCGCGGTTTTTCCTTGTGGGCAATTCATTGAAAAGGAGTTCTTTGAAAAGAGTTAATATAATGGCAATTTTAATTATCAATGCTTAATATAACTTTTATTGAAGTAAAAACTCAATTATAATTAAAGAAAAACATGAAAAATGTTGGAAATATATTTAATTAATTAATTAATTGATATAATTTATCAATTAATTAATAGTAAATATAATAATATTTGACAAACAACATATTATTTATTTTATCATTTTCTAAAGAATTTTACGTTCTTTTTTTAATTTAATAACTAATATTTTAAAGATTAATTGATATATTTATTTTAAGGCTTATTTTACTTATTGCATATTTTTACTTATTACATATTTTACTTATTACATATTGGCAAAAACTAGTCTATTATGGAGGACTTTTATTGTCACGTTCCCTTTCAAAATAGTTTTCAAAAACAGGGAAGCTACAAGCTCTTTGCTTCGACTGTTTAAATGCTTCGGCATATTTTCAACACAATTTCAAGAAATGCGATACAAAAGCTCGAAAGTTTAGTTCTTAAAAGAACTGTTTGTGATTAAAAGTGCAATTTTTAAAATAAAACTATAAAAATAGGCAAAAAAACGAGAATTACTCACAAAGATTCAACAACAACACGATATTATACAAAATAATGACTGACTCTAGGATAATTGTCAAATAGTAAAGGACAACATTGCTGAAAACTGTTTTTTCATTGCTGAAAACTGTTTCTATCGGTTTTCTGAACGTTTTCTTATTACGGAACACGGTTCCTAAAAAATTCGGTTATAACTGTCACCAAACTAACCAGCGCGAGAAGGCTGGTTTTTCTGGTTTTGTTTGTCAATCAATGTCATGTATGTGATAGAAATCAAGAAAATATTATGGAAGTTCGAGTGAAATTATCATTTAATTTCTAAAATTTGTAATAATATTTTGTATTTACATCCAAAAGCAATGGAGGTAGGCAGTAAAGGTAAATAAATTTCACTAATTAAATAGAATGAATTTTTAGGACCATTTAAACTTATCGTGCAGCCATTGTTTCTTAAAGTCAGGAACATTTCTTTGAATAAGAAGACTAAGGAAGGAGCATAATGCTATCCATGTATTCATGCATGGTGGGCGGAAAAGCCACCATAAAAGCTCTCTAGGGTGGGGATCTTGACAGTTCTGTTTGACGATTCATTTGACACATTTGAATTTGATTTGAAATTTTGTGGATTTGTCAGTCTTTACGGAGCTTATTTTATGTTATTTATTATTTATTCTACTACTGATAGTTGTATAAAGGTAGTAAATCTAGATGGAAATTGTGGCAGAACTTAAATTAACAGTGACACTATCGCGATTTATCGAAAAAGACTTTAAAATAGTTGGTTGTGTAGCGTGCGGTAGATATCGGCAAAAATTGAGTGAAATAATGGAACAACTTTTCGCTAGTAAGTGACTATATAATATACATACGTGTAGTAAACCGATCATTTATGAAATTGACTTAAATTAACTAAATTTTATATTTTTCTTGCATTTTAGCTTTTATTTATTACTTGTCAAAGATTAGATGTCAAAGAATTTAGATACGTTAATTTGACTTACCTGCTTCAGTAGCGTATCGGATGTTTGTGTTAATAAATACTTATTATAACTTATCTATTTTTATTAGAATTATATATTTTTATAACAATTTTAATAACTACCAACATTTATTCACAACGTAAAATAAAACAACAAATTATTGAGTCTACCCCAAGTCTACCCTACATCATAGTTTTAGATTTTTTAAATAAAATTAGAACGACACTGATAAACCGGAATTTAAGTCGGCCATATTTGAGGTCCATCGCGGTGTACCTAAGATTTTTGATATGCTCCTTCCTTAGTCTTCTTATTCAAAGGGAACATTTAAAGAAAACATGAAAAACAAGACAACAAGTAATCGTAAATGTTTTGTAAGCTATAAAAATATAGATATTGATTAGATTTGTTTATTTATTATTGATCTGTTTTAATATTAGACCTGCAAATCTTCACTTGAGCTGTCTAAGGAGTTTAACAGTTTATTAATAAAGTACTTTTCAATATTAAATTCCATTGAAAAGAAGAAGCAAACGCAAAAGCAGAGAATAGGTACATTAAAAATGCATAAAAGATAAATTATTTTATAATAGAGGTATTGAAATTTAGAAAACGTCAACATTTGACGTTTCCAGTATTTTACCAAACCGTTCCGTATAAAAACCGATATTTTTCAGGTACCGCTCTTTACCGTAGTTTATCGGTTTGGTTCGACTGGTTTTGCAACGGAATACGGCCTAAATGAAATACCTGTTACAATCATTTACAAATTTTGTTACAATCAGCCTCGGCGAGTGTGTACTTCCAGCATAAAAGAAATATTATGAAGTTATAAAACTTCTAAGTTAACCTCTTTACCGCCCACCCCCCTGAACTGAACGAGAGTGACATTATTCAAAAGGCTGTTTTTCGGCGCCTAATTGGGTCGGAACGAGCCCCACCGACTCCATTAGGCGAAAAATGTTCCATTTCTCCCGGACGAATCGGTTGAATTAATTAGAGGGCCGTTTTGTCGTCGGAATGCTAAGTAATCCGCTAAAATGGCGCACATTAAAATTCCGAAATAGATTTTCGGAAACGGGCGAGAGTTTCGTGTTCATGCTACTCACTAATGCCCCCTCACACCCCAACCTACTTTCAATTATGAAAAATACGATAGATGAATTGAGAAAAATGAGGAAGGAAATATGTTTTCTTCAAAAAATCCCACCAGTATTTCAGATTTTTATCTCTAAATTACCACAGTGATGGTCGCTAGAGATAGCTTCAACCACCAAAGCGTGAAGGATTTATACAAAATAAAAATCATAAAAAATGTAAGTAACATGAATACAAAACAGCACAAAAAATTGTAAGCACAGCTATAACAAAAAAGAAAAATGAAAGCTGGGAAAGAAACTGCACAAGAATTAATACATATATAGGAGGTAGTAGAGGTACCTTCGAAAAGAGAAGACCAAAGATATTATCTTATCAATTACATTATCAAAATGGGACGAGAATACCAACAAACACTCCAGCCACAATCCGACATTCAAATACGAACAGCAGCTGCTCCACTTAGGATCAATGCTAAAGTAAAACAAATTTGCCAAACCCTGAAAAATAGAAAAACGCCAGGTCCAAGTAAAATTCCTCCTGAATTACTCAAATACGGCACGGATAAATTATATAAGCAGTCTACGCTAGTCTTTTTAAAAAACATCATATGTAACAACAATACAAAAGAAAGGAAGTAAATACGACTGCGATAACTATCCAGGAATCTCCGTGCTGAGCTGTATTAAGGGTCTATGAAAAATTGGTCAAAAAAAGAATTGAGGAAGAATACCGGGATATGGAGGCTGAAGAACAAGCGGGATTTAGAGCTGGTAGATCCACGGTCGACCATTTATTTACACTAACACAGATAATTGAGAAAAAAAAATGGCAAAAAATCAAGAAATACATCCGTAGACCTCAAGAAAGCATATGATAATGTACTCCAGTCAAAATTGTGGGAAGCTCTCGAGGAAACTAATATCATCATAACATTAATTAAGCCCGTATAACCAAACAGTATAGAACCTCTATCGAGCCTATATTAAAATCTTTAGTCGATAAAGGCAGCCTTTATTCTTTTGGTGCAGCGACGATACGTGTTTGAATACAGTCTAGCCTGTACTGAATAAAGTTGGCCTGTATTGATACTTTACCGCAACTATATATTCTGGATTTAGATTGAATAAAGTTAATTTGTCGATTTGTTATCGTACCGATATACATGCTGACGGCGTCCTTTACACAATATGTATTAAAATCTCTATCCTATAGAAATTTTTTCTTGTTACCTGAATTAGAAAAGTTATGTTTAAGTAAATTCTTAAACATATCCTTTGTAGTATTAATATTCCAAATATTAATATAAATATTCTAAAAGCATAAAATACTACAAACGGTATGTTTAAGTATTTACTTAAACATAACTTTTCTAAATCAGGTAACACTTTTAAAAACCAAAGAAAACTTTTCTAGATGTATTTTAATACATATTTTGTAAAGGACGCCTATCAAACCGATAGGTTAGATAAGATTTATATTTGGGCGATTTAAGTAAAATTGCTGAAAATTTGATTACGCTTTTATTATATTTTTACTTACAAATTCGTGTAAACTACTGTTTTCTTCAGTTTCAAAACTTTCAAGTCTTCTAACTTCATCAAGGGTGTTCATGGAAAAATTCCATCTTGCTACTTGTTACCTATGTGACCATGTGACCATCAGTACCGTTATTATAATTACCCCGCGGAAGTCTTCTATTGTTTAGATATATTAGGTACGACCTGCCCTTCAATAACTCAACTTGTGGAAAATAAACAGATTTCAAATTTTAGATTTTTCTTCTATTATATTATAGTAGAATGTTGAAGAAACACGGAGACACACATTTGTATCTGGCATATTAAAATGATTATAACCCCAGAAATGATGCACCAGCGGAATATCATTATAGATATATAAAATACATGAAATTGTAAAGGGTTAGCATATATTTACTATGTATAACTATACAAATTTGTATAGAGTTAATAAAGGATAAGTAAAGTACCAGTGAATATTGTCATCGAAAAACTGTATACCTAGAATCTGTATTTATGCGTTATCGATACTATATAAATTCTTTATTTGCGTTATAAATATCATTCGTCTATTCTCTATAGGAGAACATATACAGGCAGTGCTTTATGGTTGCTATAACGATTAAATACAGAATATGTCTGTAAAGGAAACATTTGAGTATTCTTTAAATATGCTTTATATATGAAGTCTTTATCGCGACATCTTTATAGCAAAGAAACTAATCTATATAGGCTTGAGTTTACTATATCGCGTGATTATACGGGAGGCTGTCCAAAAACTTTATAAGCACTAGCCAAGTAAATATAGGACAAACAGTATCAAAGAGATTCAGCATAAACAAAGGTCTGTTCTCTCAACAGGGCTGCTGTCTGTCACCGACATTGTTTAAAATCTATTTGGAATAAGCCCTGAAAACGTGGAAAAGGAAGAGCGAACAGATGGGGATACCACTAAACGATTCAATACGTTACACTCTTTGTTTCGATGATAATCAAATAATACTGGATCAAGACTACGAAAATTTAGAATATATGACCAGCAAACTAATTGATGAGTACAAGTGGGGGTTGGAGGTAAACCTTAAGAAGACGGAATATATGTATTCTATATAATCCTTGAACAACAACAGCAGGAGATAAAACACTGTCAAATATATAAATATCTTAGCATGCACATTACCCGGGAAATTAATCAGGGAAAACAAGCAATTAGACAACTCAACAGTATTCTATGGAATCAAAGCGAAGTATCAAAACAAAACACACACAAAATTTATAACAGCATAGTTAAAAACATCATTAGTTATGGTAATGAAGAATGACCTTTGAAAGAGAAAACCTTAAGTAACTCGAAGCTACAGAAATGGACATTTCGGCGTGAAATGGACAGCGCGGCCAGGAAATCGAAACTGGACAGAGTAAGAAATGAGAGAATTCAGAACATCATGGGCGTTAAACACAGAATAACGGAAGTCAAATAACCAACTCAGGTGGTACGAGCACGTACAAAGAATGAAATAGAGCAGAATACCAAAGAAAGTACTCAATTGGACACCACAAGGTAAAATAAAGAGAGGGAGACCTAAACAAAGTTGGAGAGAAGAAATAGACGGGGACATCAGAACAAGAGGAATAGACAGAAACCAATGGAGACTGGAAATCAGAAGACGGCAAAGAACGTTACGAACTGATTTACAAAAAAAAATGGTCGCATGCTTATTTTTAAGAAATCGACTCTTTAGATTAGATCTTTCAAATGACTGACATTTTTTAATAATTAAAATCCAAAAAAATACAATATCTTTATAAAGCTTATGTACTCTGGCCTATTTCCCTACATTCAGCATAGTACGCCTCCACTAAAACTTCCGTTTAATAATATTTCATACCCGTTCAGCGGTAAAGATCCGAACAGGTACTAAAAGGGGAAACTCGAGTAAAGTGTAAAGAAGGGTAGTTAAGGGGTGAAGGGCTGGAAGCCCCGAGGCTTCGCACCGCGCTGAATTCAATTCGCCACGATTAGGATTCCGCGGAAAATTATTTAGTGCATTGTTTGGCTCCGATTTTCATTGAATTTGTGGAAAGTTCGGTGAGAAAACCTGGCCTACAGTCGACTACTTTTAATAACTATTACCCCAGTCAAATTAGTTAAAAATGGCCCATCGATGGAAAAAATTCTCACAGTTTTGAAAACGGTTTTAAACAATTCCTCTAGACTTAGGCTGGTATGTGTCAAAAGTCCTCGAAGATAGACGATGAGCTCGAGGATTTGGGAGGAGTTAAATGTCAATTTTTTCAATTTTTTGCTTATATCTCGGAAACTATGACATCTAAAGGGAAATTAAAACAACTTTCGGTGCACGTCATCAATGACACCATGCTTCGTCTTATGGAATTTGCTGGTGGTCGTAATATGATGTGCAACCAAAGTTATTTTAATTTCCCTATATCGAAAAACGCTCTATACAGGGTGGTTCGAATTGTATTCCGGAAACGCAGCATATTCTGTAGATGAGAATAAGTAAAAAGTTCGTATGTCCTAAAATGCTTAGCTTCGGAATTACAGGGTGTTTTGGTTTGGTTTTTTCCAAATAATTTCTAAAGTAACGTCAATATTTAGATGAAAATTGGTATCTGGGAGTTTTTTAACATGAGGAATTTGATTTTGATGTCAATATAACTCCTATTTGTAGGGGGCGCAACCTACATGTGTTTTAACTGTTTTGAAGAGTAATAACTTTTTGTCCGTACTTGTATAAAACTACTTGAAAAAATATACTGTGATTTTTTACGTAAAAAATGTCTCTTGGTAATCCTTGGGTGGCGTAATTAAGCACTAAACAGGAATGAAATTAGGGGGTTAATATTGTAGGTATAAAAGTTTTTAAATCTATCCTAGATATAAATCTGTCCTATAATGGCACAGAAGAAACTGCTTGACAAAGAAACATGAAATTTGGCAGATGTGTTACTTAAGTGATGTAAGTTCGAAAGAAATTCGACCGCTAAGGGGTTGAAATTACGGATAGGAGGTTGCATAAAAAGTTGTTAAAATCTGTTCGAAGAGTACGAAATTTTGCACAGAGGAACAGAGGTCTCTTAAGCAGCGTTATTGAACACTAAGAAGCGATTTTCGGAAATTCAATTTTAAGTGGGTGAAACTACCGAAACTAGGGGTGGAAGTTTGTAGTTTTTTTTTTAAATTTGTCGTAGGAGTATAAAATTTTGCGCAGATATTCTTAAGTGATAAAAGTGGATACTCGATTTTTGGAAATTTATCCCCTACGAGGGTAAAGTTACGGATGAAAGTTTGTACAAAAAGTTGTTAAAATCGCTTCTAAAAGTTTGACATTTTGCACAGAGGTTTCTTGGATGACATAATTGAGCACTGAGGAGCGATTTCTGTAAATTCACACATAAATAAGGGGGTAAAACTGGTGGTGAAATTTTGTATATATTTTTTTAAAATTAGTCCTAGGGGTATGATATTTCGTAAGCGATTTTTTGGAAACACACCTCCTAAGAGAGTGAAATAAGGGGTGAAAGTTGTCTCAAAAATTTGTTAAAATGGGTTTTAGAAGTATGAAATTTTGCGTAAAATACCTGAGGTAATATAAAATGAAAAACGTAGGTACTAAGAATCTATTTTTCAAAATATGTCCCCTAAGCAGGTGAAATTAGACACAAAGGTTGACAGCAGTATCAAAATCAGTAAAAAGTAATCATAGTAATCAAAGTAACGAATATTTGAAATGATTACTTAGTACTCGAGTAACGATTAGTAACGAGTAATCAAAAGTAAGGAAAATCAACATCACTACCCTGCATATTTATACCTAAATATTATATTTGTCAAAATATTAACGTGCTAAAACTATTTGAGCATGATATCGATCTACCTGTACATCGATATATTTTACACATCCCTACAATTCATTGTTAAGCCTCGATTTTCATTGAATTGATAAAGTTCGGCGTGAAAAACGACGGCGTGTGGGCGTTATAAGAGGGTAAAACGAAATGTATACATATATACTTTACGCGGGGGCGGCTTTTTCACGTAATTATGTTAGATTAGGGTACGATCCGGGTCGTGTAAATTTGTTTTAGGGCTGGCAAAAGGTTGTTCGAGGGTTATTGTTAATTTTACCCGCGTAAATATGCTCTTAGCACCTTAAGAGGGTAATATGTAAGTATAGGGTGCTTTGTGGAATAAATATATGGCTTGAATAAGCATGCGTTCATATGAATTTTTTAGATGATATACAGGGTGGCCCGTCCAAGTTGACAAGTGTTATGTCATTCCCGAGGTATGTCTATCGTGCGAGGGGTGTCTCACTTGGGTAAAAAATGTACATGTACTGCCAAAATATCATGCTATTCGCAAGCGACTGCCAATGACTGCGAAGAAGACTGCCTATGACTGTCATGTAATTATTATAGGCGACTGCCAGCGACTGCCAAGAAAATGTACATGTAATTCCAATAGTGTGACACCCCTCGCTATCGTGTTTATTCTTCTGTAAAAATGTCAAAATGTGGTTATTTTACTGCCAATCGACTGCCAAGGACTACGAAGAAGACTGCCTATAACTGCCATGTAATTATTATAGGCGACTTCCGTTGGCGAAGAGTTGCAATGACTGCCAGCGATTGCCGAAGAAAATGTACATGTAATTCCAATAGTGAGACCCCCCTCCGTCATTCCATTCAGAGTGTCATTATCAATGTAATAAAGTAAAAAAATACCGATGGTTCTATTTAAAAATCAAAAGTTGTAGTCATTTCCGGTGAAACAAGAAGTGACCGAAATCAATTGAATACGTCAATCAATCCTAATTTAAGTCGTACACTAACATACCAAATATCGTTTTTCTAACTGAAAATTAAAAAAGTGCCACGCCCTTTCTTATTTGAAGTTCAATAAAACACAAAGTTTACTTAATTAGGATGAGTTGCTTAGAGGCCACTAGCTTTTTAAGTTTAACAGCCGGGTGGTCGGGGTTCAAAGATATTAATAAAAGGGCGCCACGAGATTATACTCTATGAACTCGGCATAAAAGATGTTACTATTAAGTAGACTTCAACACTAACCTCGAACTGTTGAGTGCAACTATCATGAACTTCAAATCTTACTATAATTACTTG
Source organism: Sitophilus oryzae (assembly GCF_002938485.1). Lineage (NCBI taxonomy): Eukaryota > Metazoa > Arthropoda > Insecta > Coleoptera > Curculionidae > Sitophilus > Sitophilus oryzae. The sequence goes on along the minus strand of NW_022146108.1, from coordinate 3,149,789 downwards.
AACTTATGTGACTCTAACTTAACTATGAGACTAGACTGTAAATAATACTACTAAAAATATTTAAGCAATTTATTAAAATATCAAAAAGTTTATATTTAAAGAAATGAAATTGAAATTAAATGAAATGTAAAGTTAAATGAAATTTAAATCAATAACACCCTTATCTAACTTAATACTAGATACAAACAGGGTGGTTTACATAAAGCAAATCTAAATCTAAACAGTCTTACTCTAATCGATGTACAATCTTGAAACAACTCGGAAGTTCCTCCGGCTGAGCTACGGTGTATAGCTACAGGGTGGCTACGGCGGTGCACAGCAGCTCGATGTACTGTCACTGGAGCCCACGGATTTCAGCAGACGTACGGATGACGGCCAGGTGTAGGACTTCAAAAGGTGAACATAAAAAACCCTCAACGAGGGTTTATGATGTCGAACGGGTAACTCTACACACGGGCAACAGGAACGGATGGAATTCTGGACTGTTCTGTGCTATACGGTCTGGATCGGTCTTCTTGCTCTACAATTACGAACAACCAAATAAGATTTAAGAAAGATAACACTCAACTAATCTTTCTACACCACGTGGGCGTGGAAAAGTCGAAAACCAGTCAACAATACGAATAAAAATCAGTTGAGCATTGACTTAGACTAGGCAGAAGAATTATAGCATACCTTGGAACTATCGGGGACTTCTTGGGCACGTGGAATTGGAATATCGGTCGAAAAATTTGGCTATTTAATCCCTTACGGAAATTGGTCGGTGGTCCATACAAATCAACAAAATCCAACCACGTCTCTAACCAAATGTGTTTCGGAAGCCTTAATCCTTCTCTAGGAAGACCTGTTAACTACCAACAGGAAATGCTTCACGAAACGGCAGCCAGTTCTTCACGACGACACTCTTCAGTCGGTGGATACACAAGAAGTCATGCAAGGATTCGATTTCCTTCACAAAATCAGATTTCAACCGGAAATCTCCCTCCAGGATACAGATAGAGAACTATATATCTCGACTAGTCCAACTCACAAAAAGGCATAAATAAAAAACGACGTTCTAGAATATTTTTCATTGTCATATTTCATATCCGGTCAATGAACGAACTTATTCACAAATTCCCATCATTAAATGAACGAATTGCACACTGCGATCCACATCAAAAATAACCAATTTAACTACGAAATTTTATCTGATAATTATAAAATTTCAATAACCAAAACAAAGGATAAATAAATCCAAAAACATCTGATTTGATCTGACAGTGACAAGGGACAAGTGATGACCAAAGATTTAGAGAGATGGACAAAAAGTCTAATGCTGGGCGGCATCCAGTAACAATATTCTGTGGCTCTATAGCGCGGTGTATATCGGGTTGCATAATTGTAAAATTTAAATAAAATAATATTTAACAATAAAATTATAGTAAACATGATGCAAAAATAATAGCTATTTGCGATATTTTATGAGCCAGCACACAGAGGTCGTTGCGAGGAAATTTGACTGTTACAAAAGTTATAGGGGTGAGCCCGAGAGGCAAATCGCTGGTGATATTTATTGTACAAGCACTTGGTAATACTGGTATTTTTTGGTACTTTTGATACTAATATGGTACTTTTGGTATTAATTTGGTATGTTTGGTAGCAATTTGGTATTATTTGGTAATAAACTGGTATTATTTGGTAATAAACTGGTTTTATTTGGTATTAAACTGGTATTAAACAGGTATTTTGTTGGACATCTGGCAACGGTGGGTGTGGATTAGACGCACGTGGCGACGGCCGGGATGTTGATTGCATAATTTCTAGCCCATTTGCACGGAAAATGAGCCGCCTTCGCGCTTTTTACACGATCAAAAATTTTTGGTGTTGACCTATTTTATATGAAGTGTTTTAAAGTTTTTATAATTAAGGTTGAATATAAGTACCTACTTAACAATAAAATATACCTCGTAATATACATACTTAAGAATAATTACTTGTGTTTCGAGGTTAGGTTGCTGGTCTATTTGAAAAATAGGTTATTTTTACCCGATATTAATTGCCAAGCTTGCAATTTTTCAATGCATAAAAATGTTTTTTACGCAAAAACGGTACATATTATTATTATACGAAAAAATGTCAAGAAATTGATGACTAAAGAACTCGCATCATGGAAACATAATATGGATCTCGTTAGAATTTCTTATATTTCTTGTGCATATAACTATATTTTTGAGCAATAAATAGCGCAAATGACAAAACATTCAATTACCTTTTATGTCTAGTTTTTATTTTATAAATTTTTGAGGTATCGATGTTAATGGAACCGTTAAAATGACTTTTTAAACGTGTCATGATAGTAGCTTTATTCGAGTTCCCAAAAAGTACGGTTCTAGAACGGTTCAAAACACTGGCACAATTTGATTTTTTCCAACTTTTGACATGAATGATTGTCGTAATTAGACTGCGCGATTGTTTTAAACCGTTCTAGAACCGGACTTTTTTGAACTCGAATTAAGCTTATATGTTTTCTGGCCTAATTATTATCGTAGTTTGACATGAATAGGGCCTAAAGCTCCAAATATCTTGAATTCTTTAGATACTAAAAAGAATAATACTAATTTGGTATTTTTTTGGAAATAATTTGGTATTTTTGGTACTTTTTTCCCAAAATTGGTATTTATTGTACACCATTTTTGGCAGCGGTTTGCCCCTCGGGGTGAGCCACTTTTGAGAAACACCCGCTATATATTTATAATAACTTTTTAAATATTTAACGATAAATAAACTAACAGCTAATTTTATATAATTATTTAGTCTGACAAAGATTAGTACTTCCTAATTGCCACAAAGCCGAACATGTCAATATTATAGTTAACGATGTTACTTCCATAATCTAGACCAAAACCCGTCCCCGGTATAATCCTGGTCTTAGTACAAGCAGAGAAAATTGATGTTTCTTAATTTAACTTTTCTCATATCCGTCCCCTGAGCCGAACAGTAGACCATAAATAATTTTACATCGGCTTTATACCAGATTTTCTGTCCCGCACCGTCACAACTATTTTATATGCGCACAAATATTTCGTATGGTGATATTCGCAGACAAGTTTTATCAAAAGCTAGATAGATAGTATTATTTATCTGATCTGTAAGGTAGACTATGTATTTTGTCACATGATTCTTAAGAGTTCATTTCACTAGTCCGAAAAAGTAGCAAATAAGCGTTCAGCATTTAACGTTAACCAAACCAAACCTGGCTAGGTATTTTTACACAAACGGAGAAGGAAATTAAAGATAAAGGATTATACTATATATCCGTATTATAGCACTTTTTAAACAATTTCTTTATTTTTAAGATTTTGATGATCAAACATCGGCAAAATATTCCTTATATTTGGACTAAATTTTCTCGAAAATAAAGACACAATTTAAAATTCCGTTACAATACGGAAACAGATTGAAAGTTTGTGATTACAGTGCTATATAATTTATATGGTTTTGCAACAAATTACTCGCTATTTTATAGCAAATGCTGAAGCTCTGCAAACCTTAATCAAACCTTAACCAAAGCACGTGTGTTTGGAATTTTGGATGTGGCTTAACACTATAGGATCGGGCTAAGCCTTAGACAGATTATATATTAATCGGTTTAAAACGTTCTACGTCTTCCGATGCCATCTCTCCATGCCTGTCTGTCTCTCCATGCACCGTCTCCGAGAGATCTTTCCTCCATAAACGTGTCAATCCCTTCCTGCCAACTTCTTCTCGGTCTACCCGGTTTTCTTCTTCCTGCAGGTTTCCAGTTTATAATTTGCTTTGGGATTCTTATTTCTGCCATTCTTTGGACATGCCCGTACCATATGAGTTGACTGTTCTTTAGGCAGGTTTTTTAGGCAGCCTTAGGCAGATTTCTGAAATATAATATATTTTTCCTTAACGCACACACCCGCTTTACCGGACCCCTGAGAGCGACCCGAACAGTACAGCGTAATTGACTCTAAGTTCTCTAATTCTTAAACCTTCCGTATTTAAATGTAATCTTTCAAGAAAACCTTCCAAAATTTCCATATCAATCCATTCTTATCTCAAACGCCTTGCGGTGCTCAACCCTTTCGAAAAATAAGAAAAGTTTAAAACATCGCAGAGAAAAAGAGTCGGCGATTTGGAAAATGCAATTTTCTCGATGGAGGTGCGACGAAGGCCTGTGTGGGGTGGAGGGGAGAGCTCGCGGTTCCCCAGGGGGGCAAAACTGAAATAATTTATGGTAGCGAAACTATTTTGCATGAAACTGGCGATGTCGCTTAGCGTAGAAATTCATAAATAAAATTACGGCCGACGTCATTTCGAACGAATGTTTTTCCGTTTAGAGGAGCCGAGGAATATAGATTTTGACAAAGTGGTTCTGCGAGAACTTTGAACAAAAACTGTGAAAAAAATACATATTGCAAAATCAGAATTATTTATTTTATAATAGCTCCAAAATCCTAGAAGACTCTGGCTTGGTTGGTTACCTTTCTCCATTTGTTTCTGTCTTTCGCTTTTAATCTCCACCCATCTACTCTTATCCTTCTCAAGTCCTCTTCAGCATCCTTTTTCCATCTGGTTCTCGGTCTACCCCTACTTCTCTTTCCACCAATTTCACGTTTCATTATCACACTAGGAATCTATTACTATCTCGGTCTTCACTATCACACATCATCTCAGTCTTTGTGCTCTTGCTACTCCCGTTATACTCGGTGCCCGATATAGTTGTTTTACCTCTTCATTTGTTTTTTTGGCCCATATGTTGTCTATCTTCTTTCCTCCAAAAATCTTCCTCGGTATTGGTCTTTCCCAAATCTCTAGCCTCGAACTTTCCGTTGCATTGAACGTCCACATGAACGCTGCATTGAATGTTTCACATGCATACAGCACTATTGGCCGTATCATTGTTTGGTACATTCTGTATTATTTTTAAAATTCTAGAGATATTCTTACTCTTAATAATTTTCTGTAGTGCATTAACACATCTATTTCTGATTTACGGTTCCTAGACATGTGAATGTATCTACTTGTAATTATCAAACATGTATCGTTTCCCTCTCTCAGAATCTATTTTTAGACATCTTCCCTTTTCAAAATCCCTCTCTGACCACTCCATAAACTTAGTTTTCTTCTTATTAAACACTAAAGCCTACTTTTTGCTCTTGATCTTCTATCTTTCCGTCTTTTGGTTATCGATATTAGCTCTTTCCGATCTCTTGTTAAGATTGCAACGTCATTTCGAACACAAGTTTTTCCGTTTCGTGAAGACGAGGAATATAGATTCTGACAAAGTGGTTCTGCGAGAACTTTCAACAAAAACTGTCAAAAAAATACATATTGCAAAATCAGATTGATACTAGAAAATTAGAGACCCTGATTTGTTACTCGTTGTGAAAATATCCTGCAAAATACCAGATATACTTTAATAATTTACAAGAGATATTTCAAATTAAAGCTGTAAGGATTCTAAAGGCTTTCAAGGGTTGTAACTTCCTCTGGAAGTATCTTAGAGCATATAGTTCGTATGACATTTATCTTTTATTTTTAACAATTTACTTCAACTAAAGTCATGTACAACCAACTAGTGGAAAGAAAAGACATTCTAATAAATAACATAACACTGGAAATAGTAGAAGAATATAAACTTACGTGCATAGAAATCGGCCCACTGTGAACTTTTGGTTTTAACTGTGTCTTTTAGAATCTATTTATCAGAGCAAGTAAAAAATATGAGCTGTTTCAAAGACAATTTAACATGCTTTAATATGAGTATAAATTTATCTAGAGTACTTATCGTTTATATGTATAGCAACGGGTAAAGAAATGAAAGGTATTTATGTTGTGGCGACAATAAGAATAACAAATTTGTCAAATATTGCAATTGCTACCTTTGTAATCGAAATTTTCACATTGTTCATTTATTCTTTGATTAGTTGTGTTTCATTGTTTGATTAGTGTTTCAATTTAATGCATACATCACCGGAAAAATCTGCCCATGTAATCGCTTTAATCGAAAATGGACTGGAAACAGAGAGCTGTAGCTCGGTAACTACATATGATACGCGGAGCGGTTCGAAGAGTGTGTGAACGATATGAGGAGACTCAATCCTTTCGTAAGCGACCTGGAACTGGTAGAAAGAGATATACAACGGATCGTGATGACCGCTTTATTGTGTCAACAATGTTAAGAAATCGGTGTCTTAATGCTATTCAGCTACAGCAACAGCTCCGGGAAACACGAGGAGTGACTATTAGTCAGTGGACAGTAAGACGAAGATTGAAGGAAAGTAACATGACACCCCAAAACACCCGCAATTGGTCCAAAACTTACCCCAGCTCATCGTCAAGCACGCCTGGGTTTTGCACGGGAACATCTGAATTGGACACTAGAACAATGAGAATCTGTTTTATTCTCAGATGAGACCAGGATATGCCTCTATGGTAGCGACCGAAGAAGAAAACTGTACCGGAGGCCAGGTGAGCGATTCGCAGAATGCTGCATTGAGGAGCGGATTGCTTATGGAGGTGGTTCCTGCACCATCTGGGGTGCAATTTCTATGACTGCGCAAACCGACCCAGTTTTCATTCGTTGGGGCGACCATCGGAACGGGAAAGGAGGTTTAACTGGTGCTAGGTATATTGAGGAGATTTTAGCAGTTCATGTGATACCTTACGTCGACTACATTGGAAACGAATTCACTTTTATGCATGACAATGCGAGGGCACACACATGAAGAATCGTACACGATTACATTTCAGAAGTCAGTTTTCGGGTTATGGAATGACCAGCATGCAGTCCAGACCTAAACCCGATAGAACATTTATGGGATGAGCTAAAACGAAGAATTCGTGCTAGACGAATGTAGAATGAATGTAGAATGTTTAGAAGGGGAGTTAATCACCGCGACCTTATAGATCTATTGTGTGTTCCCCTTTCTTGAGTTATAACGAGTTATAACTCATCATACAGTCTCAGGGCTTTAAGAAAAGCCAGTATCTGAGACGGCTCCACAGAGGCCAGCTCTCCATCCTCGACATCAGACGTGCCAAGGTTCATGGCACGAATGGTCGTCGTCTTGGCGCACTCAGTGATAAGGTGTTCTGGTGTTTCCCCATTTTCCCCACAAAATCTGCATTCGCCGTTGTTTCTCAGTTTCAGCCTACTGAGGTGTTCGTTGAGGAGACAGTGTCCTGTTAGAAACCCCGTGACAATCCGAAGATTGTTTTTACTTAAATCAAGGAAAACCTTTGATTTTTCTCGGTCATAAGTTCTAAGGAACTTTTTCGAGTGTCTTAGACCGTTGGAGGACACCCATTCCAAGTTACCGATGGAGTCTTCCAGATTCTTCAGTTCCGCTTTCAGTTGGTTCCCGTTTGGAAAACAGAACGGTTCTGGTCCAGTTAGTGGAGTGTTCGCTCCTTTTCTAGCTAGATAATTTGCTTTTTCATTGCCTTCTATCCCTTGGTGAGCAGGCACCCAGAGTAGGAGGACTTTATTTTCTTTGCCTAATTTGTTGAGCTTCTCTAGGCATTCTTTGACCAACTTCGAATTGATGGTTACTGAGTTGATCGCGTTAAGTGCTGCTTGACTATCGGATAGGATGGCAATTTCCTGTTTTCGATAGTTCCTATCCAAGATAAATTGTACGCATCTTTCGATAGCGCAAATTTCTGCCTGAAGGATACTGGGGTAGGTGCCCATTGGTTCGGAGTATTCAGTTTTCGGCCCAAATACTCCTATCCCTGTCCCTGCTTTGGTTTTGGAAGCATCAGTATACCACGTGATGGTATGGTCTTTTATATGCTGAGTAAGCGTTTCTTTCTTCCAATCCTTTTTATTACTCAATACTACAGTGAGGTGTTTCTCAAAGTTGTAAATTCTTGGTATGTCATCCACTGGGAGTTGTGCTAGACGAAGAACCCCAACTTCTATCCCAGAGGTTATTGTTGCAGTAGAGGAAGAGTGGCTTAACATCCCGCAAGAATCTATACTAAATCGTATGAGAGATGTTGTTAGAGCAAGAGGGGGACATACCCATTATGGAAAATTTAGTTTAGTTAATTGTCCATAAATAATTAAAAAAATAATAACATACCTCTTAGTAATAAAAAACCATAATTTGTTTCATGTATTAATTTAATAAGTTTAATCCAAAGAAACCAAAATACAAATTAATATCTCTAAACTCTTTTCAAAGAATATGAAATTGTCTTTCAAACAGCATATATTTTTTTTAATCTGACAAATAGATTCTAAAAAATATATAATTAACTTCAAAAGTTTGCCTCGGGCCGATTTCCATGCACGCAAGTGTATATTTTTTGGAGAACTAATACATAGCCCGGGATTTCTACTACCAAAAATGAATAGAAGAATTAAGTTAGCATGGAGTACTTATGGAAGAAACTCAATCATATTTAAATCTGGAATACCACTGTATCTAAAGAAGAAAACATTCGACCAATGTATACTACCTATGCATGCGAAACCTGGACATTTAAAACGGATATCGTAAGGAAACTGCAGGTCGCACAACGCTCAATGGAACGAAATATGCTGGGAATAACCAAGGCAGACCGTAAAAAAATAGAGTGGATACGACAAAAAACCCAATGCAATGGGCCTTTTGAGCACCTTGCAAGAAGAACGGACAATAGATGGACCAAAAAAAATTACAGCATGGTACCCACGAGGAATTAAGAGACCTAGAGGAAGACCGAACCTGAGATGGGACCATGATATTAGGAAATAGCCAACAATTGACAACAATGGGCCCAACTACAAAGATAGTATCTAAATAAGTGAGAGAGGCTATTCCATAATTGGAAATGGTTGAATAAGCTGAAAACGATGATAATGATGATGATAGTGTCACTAACTGTATTATTTTACCTAGATAATTTATTTACTACCAACCAATTTAGAAAGCAAATAAATGGTTCATCTTAGAACAATTTACGTTTATTTGTTTCTAACTCAGATAACGATAACTACAGCAGATACGAGATGAATAGAGAATCCTTATTTTCGATATCCTTTTTTTATTCTTCTTTTGCCACTTATCTATTTTATTTAATCCCCCACTCTACTTTCTTGGCTATTTCTTCACCGCCCACTAGTTCAATTTCGAGCAGTAACAACAGGGTTCTCCTCGATATTAAATAAGTTTTCTCTCAGCTAGACAATAACGAAAAGTTTCACCGAAAACTTAGATTTTGTCTCACAATATTGAGGTCTCGTTCCAAACACTCTTGTATCATATTTTTTAATTAATTTTCTTTTTGTCACTTAATATTATACTTTCAATTATTGTTTGTTTGGTGGCTCATATCTTATTTTTTGTTGTAAGTTACGTTTGTCGTTTTTTTACGTAGGTTAACTTGTCGTATGTTTTTTTTCACTATTTTGGAGGATATGGCAGATGAGTTTAAATCCAACATGGCTGCTTAGCTGTCAGTGAATATTAACTCCTCGCTCAACCATTCTCAGACCTTCCAAATGGCAAGTATCTCTGCCTGGAAAACATTTGATCTGTCCGGCAGCCTATAATATCTCGTGATGTCAAGACCTTCCATCAGTAAAAAGCGCAATGCTGAGTTCCTGAAATAGTTTGTTAGTCTCCCACTCTTTTCTGGTTGCAATTCTGACTTAAAGTTCTTGCCAAGTTCCAACCTAGATGTCAAATAATCTGACGGTGCAGCTATAATATCCTTCGATGATCTTCCGAGTATACTGCTGTGACCATAGGGTTTCTCCGTCCAGCAACCATCAGTTTCTATTAGTGATGTGTCGGTATTTGAGTAACGCGATTTTGGAGCGGTATTTTTTTTTGTAACGGCTTGTCACGCTCAACAACGCATCAGGAGCCTGTTACTGAAGAACGACGATCATAATGACGACAAAATTATAAATTATTTATAATTTGCAAATAAATTATTTATAATCGCCCTTGAAGTTAGCTGGAACCGTAGTAACCGCCTAGCGACGTGTTTAGCTCCAGCCGTCGCGATTTCGTCGCTCGCCAACAGTAGTAACTGGCACTGGTATGTACGTAGCGTCGCGCGATTTCGCTCCAGCCGTCGTGCTCCTAGAGCCGTAATTCCGCCTGTCGCGAACAGAAGTAACTGGTCATTGCCGTAACTAGCTATCGACGCTCGGCCTCGGCGGCGAAGTACTTCGTTCCAGTCGCTGGAGCGCTTCTAGGGTTCCGGTTTTGCCTGTCGCGATTTGGTCGGTTACTCCTGGCGTTGGTGCTCCCGTTGCTACGTTACTTTCGAAATAGCGATTTTTGAATGTACTAGGCATGGTATAAGATAGCGTTGTTTGAAAGATGAAACGAAAAAGCAAATAATATAAAATAAAAATATTTTAATTGCTTTTGTACATTTATATAAATCTTATTGTTTGTATCTATTTTTAAGGTTAGGTTAGGCCAATAAACAATTTTTTTGACAGTGGTTTGGACTTTGTTCTTGATCTTAACATTAAATATATTATATTGCAATACGTTTTCCTAAAAATGAGATACATAGATTGGCTATACACAATTATAAACTCGATATTTGGAAAATGAGTGGCGGATAAAAGTTACATTAATCTACAAATATAGATAAGTTAGATATATTTTTAGCGAGGACCGCGCCAGTATGGAAGTCGAAACCTCGGTTACAAAATCGCGATATTTTGTCGCGGTATTTTTCTGGAACGGTCGCTATTGTAACGCGACTCATGTGGAACCAGTATTTCCATCACTAGTTTCTATGAGCCTGAGCATCATACAAAAATAATTATTTAAAACTTTTAGTTTTTTGTTGCAGTAACAAAATTACCATCTTTTTTCAGTACTCGTCTAACTCGTTTCATGCATGGTGAACGGAAAAAAGAATCTAGGGTGGGGAACCTTGACAGTTCTGATTGACGATTTACTTGACACATTTGAATTTGATTTGAAATTTTGTGGATTTGTCAGTCTTTACTGAGCTTATTTTATGTTATTTATTATTTATTCTACTACTGATAGTTGTATAAAGGTAGTAAATCTAGATGGAAATTGTGGCAGAACTGAAATTAACAGTGACACCATTGCGATTTATCGAAAAAGACTGTAAAACAGTTGGTTGTGTAGCGTGCGGTAGATCTCGGTCAAAAATCAAGTGAAATAATGGAATAACTTTTCGCTTGTAAGTGACTATATAATATACCGTATGATGGAGAAAAAACGGCGTCAACGATGGCTATGAAATGAAGATCGCTGTCATTTTATATGTAAATTTATATGGGAAATGTCATCGATCGTCATTTCCCAGCCAACTGGACGCCATTTTTTTTCGATCATACGGTACATACGTGTAGTAAACCGATTATTTATGAAATTCACTTAAATTAACTAATTATATATGTTTTCTTGTATTTTTGCTTTTATTTTTGTCAAAGATTAGATGTAAAAGAATTTAGATATACGTCAATTTGACTTACCTGCTTAAGGGTGTATTCCGTTGCTTACCTTGGTTATGGTTTTATGTTCCGTTTCTATCGGTTTCCTGAAAGTTTTCTTATTACGGAACACAGTTCCTGAAAAATTCGGTTATAACTGACACCAAACTAACCAGCGCGAGAAGGCTGGTTTTCCTGCTGGTTTTGTTTGTCAATCAATGTCATTTATGTGACAGAAATCAAGCAAATATTGGAAGTTCGAGTGAAATTCTCATTTAATTTCTAAAATTTGTAATAATATTTTGTATTTACATCCAAAAATGATAGAGGTAAGCAGTAAAGGTAAATAAATTTCATTAACTAAATAGAATGACTTTCTAGGACCATTTAAACTTATCATGCAGCCATTCTTTCTTAAAGTCAGGAACATTTAAAAAAAACATGAAAAACAAGACAACAAGTAATCGTGAATGTTTTGTACGCTATAAAAATATAAATATTGATTAGATTTGTTTATTTATTATTGATCTGTTTTAATATTGGACCTGCAAATCTTCTCTTGAGCTGTCTAACGAGTTTAACAGTTTATTAATAAAGTACTTTTCAATATTAAACACCATTGAAACGAAGAAGCAAACGTAAAAGCAGAGAACAGGTACATTAAAAATGCATAAAAGATTAATTTTATAATAGAGGTATTGAAATTTAGAAAACGTCAACATTTCACGTTCCAGTATTTTACCAAACCGTTCCGTATCAAACCGATGTTTTTCACAAACCTGGTTCGCCTGGTTTTGCAACGGAATACAGCCTTAGTAGCGTATCGGGTGTTTGTGTTAATAATAATTATTATAACTTATCTATTTTTATTAGAATTATAAATTTTTATAACAATTTTAATAACTACCAACATTTATTCACAACGTAAAATAAAACAACAACTTATCGAGTCTACCCCACGTCTACCCACATCATATTTTTATACGTTTTGAATAAAATTAGAACGGCACTGACAAACCGGAATTTAAGTCAGCCATTTTAGAATTCCTTTCCGGTCGATCTAAGATTTTTGATATGCTTTTTCCTTAATATTTTTGATTCAAGGTGTACTTTTTATGACTCTAAATTATGAAGTTCTATAATTGACGTTTGCAGACGAGAAAGAGAGGTTAGAGTCGCTAACTAAAGCCCCGATTAAAAGCGCTTCGCTCATTTATAAAAGCTAGATTACATCGCACGACCCATATCTGACAGCGGCAGAATGAGGGGAGGGGGAGGACATAAATCCTTTCCGTAAACCTCTACGGGGTTAAATGGGGGCATTGCAGACGCAATATGTTCAGTAAATTGAATTAGCCTTATATTAAGGAGGTTAAACACTATGCTTTTTACAAACTATCATCATAATATCTAGATAATAGGGTTGATTGAAAGAATTGGGAAGATACGCAACCTAAAATTCGTGACAAGGATGATTTGATTTCACTTTACGTATCAAGTGCTGTACGGTGGAGACACCAATCGTTCTACGGTCAACGCATAAAACTAACCATAAAATCAATAAAATGAAAAATATACGAAATAATATATATGTACTGATTTCTTTCGAAAATCGACAACTATGAAACTATGATCCCTTCCCCGAATACAAACGGTACATTGTGAGACAGGAAATTGTAGAGAGAAACAAGCCCTATAACATAGGATACAATATTTTAATGAACAGTGCTTTCCATAAAATCAATAAAATGAAAAATATACGAAATAATATACATGTACTGATTTCTTTCGAAAATCGACAACTATGAAACTATGATCCCTTCCCAAAATACAAACAGTACATTGTGAGCCAGGAAATTGTAGAGAGAAACAAGCCCTTTAACATAGGATACAATATACAATATTTTAATGAACAGTGCTTTCCATAAAATCAATAAAATGAAAAATATACGAAATAATATACATGTACTGATTTCTTTCGAAAATCGACAACTATGAAACTATGATCCCTTCCCCGAATACAAACGGTATATTGTGAGACAGGAAATTGTAGAGAAAAACAAGCCCTATAACATAGGATACAACATTTCATTTAACTTATTTTCTCTAATTCGGCCAGCGAAGGCATATCGAAGACGGTGTGGATCTCAAAGCGACAGTGTTGCCATATTAAAATGATATGATATTTTATTCTAATTAAAAAACTTTAATTTAATGACACTCTTTAGATTTACTTAGTAATCGAGATGGTAGATTATTCTTCTATAATTATGGTGCTGTGCAATTGCCAAGTCATTATAATTACTAGAGAAATAAAGATGACTAATATTGATATTAACAATTTATAACAAAATTGTTGAATAGGTGCTTAAAGAGAGACTAAATATAATAAACTGACTTGGTTTTACATATACTTGATTTCACAACTTTTTATAGTGGAAGAATTGTGTTGCGAGACTTGGCATTTTTTACATTCTATGTTTTTGGTGAAACACTTATTCTGTCTAATTTATAAACTGAAAATTTATATCTTCATTCCTGTAATGCCACTTTTAAATTTATACTAGTAATATCAAAGAATTAAAAAATCATTTTCCTTCTATTTTGGGGACTTTTCTTCTATTTTAGGGACGATGCACCATTCTCTATTTTGGCCATCTTTTATCTCCCATTCTCTTTACGTGCCTACACCTTGTAACGTTTTTAGTTCGTTACATGTTTTTTTTTATATATAATATATGATGTCTGGCCTATCATTACCGGATTCCCTCTCGTTCAGGCCGGATAGTTTATTTGACGCGTAATTTTTACGTTCCCTAGTCGCCAACCCTGTTATCGTTCGACACAACCCTGTTACTATTCTGTGAAGGCGTGCGCTGTCAACGTCGCTTCTGTCAACTCTCTCCGTGCTTAACCTCACTTCGTTTTGACGCTCTGTTGTATCCCAGCTTTTAGAAATGGTGATTATTTAAATCTTGCTGTATAATTTGAATCAGCTGTTATTTCAAAGCAACAGGTAAAGATGAAATATTATCCTTTTAGATTCGATATTATTTTTGAATATTTTTAGGGTAGAGTTACGGATGTCCCAACTTGTATTTGTATTTTGCTGGCACGTTGGCGTCCCTTTTCTTTTGTCCTCCAGAATGTCACATGGAAGAAAGGACATGTTGTTTATTATTTATTGAGCCCTCGGAGGTAGGTTTATTTTGTTTATTAGACCTTGTTTGGTTTTAAACAAGAGTTTCATATTTTTAGGGTCCAAGGTACGGACTATTTCCAAGATACGGACTGTGTCCAAGGTACGAACTGTGTCCAAGGTACGGACTGTGTCCAAGATACGAACTGTGTCCAAGGTACGGACTGTGTCCAAGGTACGGGTAGTGCCTTATGTACAGCCATTCTCTTATGTACAGATGTCCTGTGGACGAGTGTCCCCAGTAAGAACGATTTTTTCTTACATCTAAGTGCCACAGCGTGGATGTAGCTTGAGTCCCATGCTGCTTCACTCCCATTTCTAAGCCTAGTCAGTAGCTATGGCTGTAAGGATTCATGGTGTCCTCAATCTGGCCCCTTTTGTTGTTTTGACCAACAGGATCGCCGACAGACAGTACAGAGATGCTAGACCACCTCACGCTGCTACTGGTTGAAGCAAGGTTACATAAAAGAACAGCTAAGTGTATATTTAGGTTCTAGTTTTACATTTAACATCTAAAACATTTTCAGTCTTAAACAATAACGTACATCTTAAGTAATATCGTACAGACTATGTTCAGTGGTTAGATTGTTAAGAACATTCATGTCGATATAATCTTTAAAATATAATTTAGATCTTAGGTTTCATTGCATTACGTCTTGTAATGGTATTACTTTTATAGATATCATTGCACTATTTTAATAGATGGATAATCAAACATAGATTCTAGAATCTACAGGTTGTAACATCTTCAATTTAGCATCATATGGAATATATCAAAATAATTAAAGTAATGCTACATTTCATATTTTCTCTTAAACTTTACATGTCCTGTATTTTATCGTAGTTGTTTTTATTGATATTTAGTACGACTCTTACCACCACTTTCTTTGACATAATATAACCACTATATATTTACTAGAACTCTACAATGTAATGTATCAGCAAAGAACGTCATGAATAAATATAGTCATTAGTTTTAAGTATTATACAACTGTGTTTTCTTTCTCTGTACATGCCTGGCGCCCAATATCTATATATCTTTTGTTAATTATTACTGATTAATTTTCTCTCTAGTGAAATACCTTATCCACGACTGCTCTCCGATGAAAAGCTGCCGTTCGCAGTGGTAGTGTTTTAAAAAACTCTACAACTTACTATTACTAATACTGTCGGTGCTGTCCTTCTCAGAAAGTTCATCTCTACTGATGACTAAAGATCATCCTTCATCCTAAATTGAGAGAATTCTGCACCGTATATTAGGATTGGTTCTACGATTGCTTTAATCCTTAACTTTGTTTGGATGGATGTTTTACTTGACCGCATGAGAGGATTTAGCAGACTAAGTACAGAGTACTTTCTTGCCTTGTTGAACTCTGCTATGTATATCTTTCTTGGAGTTTCCTTCTTCAGATATAATATTTGTATTTTGTACAACTTTTAACTTTGTATATGTGTAGTTCAGGATCTGTTGTGGTTCTGAACCATGCGCTATCACTGTCTGACCAGGACGTGTGACTTAACGAGTGTAAAAAACTTCAAAATTAAAAAGAATGCCAGCCCAAAAAGATATTGTATTGATATGTTCATTACTATAGTTATTCGTACTAACAGTCATGCATTATAAGAAAACTGCAGGTCGCACAACACTCAATAGAACGAAATATGCAGGGAATAACCAAGAGATAAAAGTAATATGGCCAAACCGTAAAAGAATACAGTGGATAAGACAAAAGACCCAGATAATAGATGTCATCCATAGAATCAAAGTGACAGGACACCTGGCAAGAAGGACGGATAATAGATGAAACAGAAAAAAATGACAGCATGGTACCCACGAGGAATTAAGAGACCTAGAGAAGGACCAAACCTGAGATAGGATATTAGCAAATTAGCAGGGATAACTTGGGCCCGCATAGCCAACAATAGTCAACAATGGGCCCTACTACAAAGAGAGTATGTGAGGGAGACTACACCATTATTGGAAATGGTTGAATAAGCTGAAATGATGATGATGATATCACAGGTGGAGATATCATTGCAGTGATACTTTGCACATATCTAGTATAAGCTTAAAACCATACAAAAGCGTTTTTAATATACAATAATATTACAGGCGTTAAAGCTGGGAATAAATTTCATCGTGCGTAATTTCCAACAAACAAATAGTTTGTCAAAACGGCTGGATATTATTCATATCCAGAGATTTAATTGTTTCGTGCATTTCACGGCCTAACCCGATTATCGCTCCGTTCGTTGTTTTTTTCCGCCGAATTATTTACCGAGTTAAATTTCATTATATAAATATATATGGAAACCTATTAAAACGGCATTATTGCTATTTGTTTTTTATGAGAATGCATGCTGGAAATTACGAAACAATTTTAATCGCGTCGTTTATTACAGTGACAAATAATAATCGAAGTTCGTATAATGATCGAGCAGATATAAATTGATAAAATAGTTAAAATTAATTAAAAACTCGGATTTTACTTCGTTATTTATAAATAACTGTAATCTCTAAATAAATAAATCAAAGTTGGATTAGTTATATCATTTATAACTCAAGAACTGCTGGACGGATTTTAGTGATCTCTGATTTTTTGGATTCATCTCCACCCCTAATGGCAGAATATCTACTATAATAATAGTTCCCGTATATAGCGTGTAACGCCTTGGGAGTAGCAAGGTATAGTTTGCCATGCTAGAGCCGTTTGGTATACAAGGACGGTAATGTGGCTATCACTACGCTTCAACCACCTATTATTACCTCAGGATTGTAAATCCCAAGTACTCATTTAAGGCTGAGACGACCTAGGTACCAAAACTATTTTTATTTTATTAAAAATAGTTGGCTGATGAACTGACGGCTGTAGCATTCGAACCAACAATCTTTATATTGGTAGACGATAGCTGTACCTCTACGCCATCGCCACCGGGCATCTAGAATATCTATTAAATATCGGAATTAAGAGCGATCAACTTAGTAACCATCAATTCGAAATTGGTCAAGCAATGCCTGGAGAAGCTGAACTACTCTGTGTGTCAGACCGCCAATGTGCAGAAGGTAATGAAAAAGCAAACGATCTAGCTAGAAAAAGAGCGAACAGTCCACTAACTCGACCAGAACCGTTCTGTTTTCCAAACTGAAAAATCTGGAAGACTCCATCCGTAAGTTGGAATGGGTGTCCTCCAACGGTCTAGACACTCAAAAAAGTTCCTCAGAACTTACGACCGCGAAAAATCAAAGATTTTCCTTGATTTAAGTAAGAACAATTTTCGGATTATCACGGGCTTTTTAACAGGACACTGTCTACTCAATAACCACCTCAGTAAATTGAAACTAATAAATAACGGCAAACGCAGATTCTGTGGGGAAAATGAAGAAACACCAGAGCACCTCATCACCGATTATGCGAAGCTTTGGGCCTTAAGCTGAACCGAAGATCACAACAATGCTATAAAATTGGAGAAGAACTATTGGAATATGTAGCGGAATTCAATTACCTCGGCCGTTTGATTTCGGAAAAGGCCAATATCGACTCTGAAATTCAGCACAAGATTAGCAGGCGCCTCAAGAGCATTCTGAAAATTAAAAGACAGGGTTTTTTACAATCATGACTGGAGCACAAATACGAAACTTGCAGTGTATCGAGCAATAATAATCCCCACCATGTTATATGGAAGCAAAACTTTGCTTCCGGTGCCGTACCGCCGACACATGTAAGCAAGTTGCAACAGAGACACCTTAGACAACTCTTTAGAATCAAATCTTGCAAAAGCGCTAGCTGCGAGAGCGTTGAAGTCATGATTACAAAAACCCGCTTAAAATGGGCTGCTCATGTAATGAATACCAGGAAACTGCCTATCAAAATCTCTGTTTCACGATGAGCTTGTAGATGTTAAGAGAAAACCGGGTGGGCAACTCAAAAGGTTCAAGGATATTTTCCACGAAAACCTAAAGGGGATAAACATGCAGAATGAGTGGGAAGAAGCAGCGCACAATAGAACACATTGGAAAAGAATAGTAAACTCAGTTAAAAGCGACAACCAAAAAGTAAAGAGGCAACGAAGTAATGAGACTTTTGAATATCCAGAGTGCGGAAGAGAGATAACATCGCATATCGGGCTTTTCAGTCACAGGAAAGCTCATGAAACAAAACGCCTGGCGCAATCATCTTATGATGAGTGTCAAATACTCGTCGGCGAGTGATGGCAGTATGTATATGTATGCACTTTTGGGTATTCGGTTTTTATAAGGTTGATATTGAGTCCCCATTTTTTGTATCCTCTCCCAAGTTTCCTAAGCATATAATTGGCATCCTCTTTAAAACCTGCAATGATAACTTGGTCCTCTGGATAAAATAAGCTTGACAGACAGTGGTGGTCGATCTCTATTCTCATATACCTCTTGGATGTACATTTCTAATTAATTAAGAGATAAGCTGCACCTCCAAAGAGTACCACATTACACAATTTGGTAGCTACTAATTCTTTACAAAGAACTATTTAAATGGATTTTGTCGATGAAATCGATCAGTTCAGAACTGAATCCAAACAAACTAATATAATAGGGGAGCAGTTTCATCGGTGGCGGAAAATTCCGGCGCCTTTCTTCCCTTTCAAACTCGCCAAACAGAAAATTCAAATATTTGTACCGCCCGCCGTTGTACCGTTCCTTCCCGGCTTCCTTCCGCACCCGCCCGAGCGCCAGTGCCACTTCGCAACAATATTTCACAAAAGAAAATCGATTGCCGACATTTCGGCCGCGCTTTAATTAAATCCGGCTTCGATACCATTTAGACCGAGAGCAAATGTCTGTTATTGTGGGTGCCGAGCCATAACTACAGCGTTCTGAGGCGGTGCAAAAAATGTATCTGTAAAATTTTTTTGGAGTTCTATTAGAGACAGATCATCAATAAGAGGTCCAAAGCCTACTAGTGAAAAGTGGCCAACTTTTAAAAATTCTGTATTTAGAAGAGGATTATAACAAAATATCAAGTGTGCTATATTTTTGAAAAGGCAATTTTAAGTTATTTTCAGTCTTAAGTTATTTTCCCGAGTCCCAAATTGTCTGGATTGGTCAAAGAACTGACCAACAACATACATATTTCATCAACACACTACATCAATAACCTGGCGGGGCCAAAAATCATTTTTCTCTGCCTGAAAAAAAATTAGTAGCTAGAAAAATATGCTGAAGCTCTCGGCCTATTCCCTATTCTTTGCCGTCTCCTTTCCCGACTTCGCTGCTCCGATAACCGCGGCGATTTTTCAAGTTTTTCCCCAGTTTTAGCAGCGGCAACGACGACCACTATCGACACGACGAAGAACTATTAATTAGAAAAGCGTCGGTAGCGACTTTTCATAAGCGGATTACGCTCCGATAGATAACGAGCCGAGCCGATTAGCGAGGATTTTTCCCCGTGCTGCCAGACCGTCGCTTTTTTTTTGTTCGCTTGCGCTCCAATTTGCTTTGTCGATGAACGGGAGCATACATTTAAATCTGCTTCAATGGATATAAATGCGCTATAGTAATATACGTTGTTAAAATACGTTTTTTTTATCTAGCAACGTAACTTTTAGTGAAAATACCATACGATAAAAAAAACGGCGTCCACTTGGTTTGGAAACGAACATCGATGACATTCCCCACATAAATCTATACTAATATATAGTGACTAACTCACTGATTAATCACGATCCTGCTCAAACCACTCAACGTATGAAGCTCGATTTTGGCATACAGGTTGACTTTAGAGTGCAGAGATTCGATAAGAAGGGATTTTTCAGAATTCCAGTTCCAAGGGGGTGAAACCACCCCTCAAATATTACAATATTTTTTATTTAAAAAACGGTCAAGTTTCCGAAAAAACGCTTAAACACATATATTTTATTTTGTTTTTTTAAATATTTTAAGATTTTTTAAGAATGTATACAGGGTGTTTCAAAAAATCTGGTCATTGATTAATCACGATCCTTCTTAAAGCGCTTGACGTAAAAAGCTGATTTTTGGAAAACGGATTGACTTTAGGGTGTAGAGGTTCGATAAGAAGGGATTTTTCGAAACTCGAATTCTAAGGGGGTGAAACCACACCTCAAATATTAGAATATTTTTTATTTAAAAACCGGTGAGTTTTTCGTAAAAACTCTTAAACACGTATATTTTATTTTATTGTTTTACATATTTTAAGATTTTTTAAAAATTTATACAGGGTGTTTCATAAAATTTGACCATTGAGTAATCACGATTCTGCTTAAACCGCTTAACGTTTAAAGCTGATTTTTGGCAAACGGATTGACTGTGGGGTGTAGAGGTTCGATAAGGAGGGGTTTCTCGAATCTCAAATTCCAAGAAGATGAAAACGCCCCTCAAATATTACAATATACAGTTATTTAAAAAACCGTTAATCTTTCGGGAAAACGCTTGGACACGCATAATTTATTTTGTTTTTTTTACATATCTTGAAATTTCTTAAAAAATCAGACAGGGTGTTCTAAAAACTTGGGTAATTGATTAACCACGATTCTGCTTAAATTGCTTGACGTAAAAAGCTTATTTTTGGCAAACGGATTTTTCGAGAGTCAAATACCAACGAGATGAAACTACCCCTCAAATATTACCAAATTATATAATAATATCGCCATATTGCTTTTTCTCATGCTGACATAAATGTGAGAAAATTTTATACAGTTTGTATGTTAATATCATCACCATTACAAATGATTAATTCGACGTGAACGAAGTCGCGGGTACACGCTAGTGCTTTAATACAATAGTTTTCAAAAAAATTAAATAACTTTTGTTGTTTTCATATTTTATCCTGTTGGCATGATAAAAAACAATCAGTTACTAAATTAACAAATCCAAAAAACATCGTCAAAAATATAACTTCATCTATTATTAATGCTCTCTCATTCTACACGACTTTCTAGGCAAAACGACGCGACGCCACGACCAAAGTTATGGCATCCACCTAATTATTTCTTACATCATTAAAAATTAAATTAAAACTTTCCGTACCGACTGTCAGCCGGTTCTCGCGAAATAAAATGGCGTAGATGAGAGATTTAAAAGTTTCCGGGGTAGGGGGCAACAACAGCGCGCGAAGGGGGGATGGAAAGCAGATTAACTTGGCCGCTAAGCCTTTCGCCCGTTTAATAACCTCAAACTTTTAATCGGGGAGTGAGGGGAGGGGGGGTTAGTAGGGTGAAAGAGGGGGGATGAAAGCACCCCCTGCGTCGTCAGATTCGGACACTGGCGGGATTTCATTAACCCGGATGCAATTTGTGTCGTTTCGTAATATTTCGGAGTTTGTTTTCGGGCGTGTGAAGCGTAGTGAATATGTTGCGGAGCTGTGTAATATGGCGCGAGAATGTTAATCTTAAGCTGGGTATATGCTAAACGGACGCTGACTACAAATATCGTGTTTTTTTTCTAAATTTTGTTTTCTTAAATAGACCGTAAAAATGATTAGCATTAAATAATTAAAAAAAAAAAACGTTTTGGAAATGTTACTGCTGTAAAGTTTTTAAAATACGTTACATTACTTTTCAATCATCATCATTATCATTTTCAGTTTATTCAACCATTTCCAGTTATAGTGTAGCCTCCCTCACATGTTTACCCATACAGCACGTCCAAATGAAATTACGTTTCTTCAAGGGAGACACATGAGAAACAAAATATGTTAAAGTGAACCTAAGTGTTCATCTAGTTCTAACATATACATATGAGATACACGCAGGTTTATATAGACAGAATTGTGTGATACAGTGTTTACTAGTTGTATACCGTATGCACTCAAGATTCTAAAGAGTTTTTTGTAACGTAACAAATATTTATTAAAATGATGAAATCTGACGTCGGTATATGAGACGTACAATGTATAAGTCGTATGTGTGATACTTCGTATCATAGTTGTGCCTATAGTACACACCTTGTAAAAATGTGACATATACACATAGTATAAATATCTATATAGACACTTTGTAATAGTGTACTGTTGTGTCTATATTCTAGCATGAAATGAAGGTGTGCGCACGCGCGGATAGCCTCAGCGTAGATACACCGACCAAGTGTATCTTATGTGTCTTCTCTCCTTTCTCCTTTCTAGGAGTAGTATGTGTTAGCGGCCATTATTGTTTTATCATTCGGAAGCTTTATATAAATGTTCTGTTTGTGTGTAGTTTAAAAGAGATTTTAAGGTAAGCACAAGTTTTTAATTACCTTGTTACACCTTCCTAAGAGTATTATTAATAATATAGCAGCGACTCTTCCCTTACTCGATACCCAATTTACCAAATTTTGACTCCAATGTATGAAAACTCCAAATATTCTCGTATAATGATAAAGAGGTTAGCTCTGCAATATAATGTTTTTTAATTTGGAAATAATAAAAATCTAAATGGACCAGAGAAAGAAAGATTTAAACACTTCAAAGAACTTCTTACACTGATATTCGGTAAGTTATTGATGGATCAATATACAGATATGTTTAATATTCAATAATCAGTTTCATATAAAATTTAAGGGTGAGATTGTTAATCTGGAAATAAAATACAACAAAGTGCTCGATGAATGCGTATGCTAACAAACCAACTGCTTTGAGGGAAAAGAGGAGAAAAAAATGACTAAACGAAGTCCACCAAATCGTGGCGATATACCAGTGTTTACCATTTTAGTATGTTGTTATACTAGGTACTTATATTTTTAATACATTTTGATACAAATTCTGTTCTTTTACAGTGTTTTCTTACTTCTGGTTTCTGCAGTGCAAATAATTATTATTATTGTGTTATTTGCGCTATTGCGTTCCATGATATAAAGAGTTATAAGAATTTTATTTTTTAAACACTTAGTCCATTTTATGGAAGAAAAATGGTACATTTAATACAAAACAAAAATGGAACAGAATTTTAAGGCTACTTCCTCTTGAACTTACGATCGAGATACTTTTGGAAAATAAGTTTTGCCTTCCTAATTTTCGTTCTAAAAAGATATAATTGGTATCATTGAATAAATAGTTCTTAAAAAGAACGAAAAGTTAGGCATCATAACTTGTATTATTTCCTAAATTCGTTCATAAGAAGTAGTTTTATCTAGCACAAGATGTATATACGAAGCAAAATACATACGTATACACGCGGTAGTCACAACTGCAATGTGTAAACATAGTTTAAACGTAATACACAAGCACTGTGTATCCTACGGCACACTGTGTATCCCTTACTTTGTGTATACGTAAATGCTATACTGTGGCTACATTGTGAGGCGGACGTTTAACCTTTGTGCATCCGTGTTAGCAGATTTACATCGGGGGAATTGTGTCACCCTGTATCTACATATAATAATGTAAACACATCGTAAATGTGATTTGATGTGCTGTATGGGTAGATACTCTCTTTGAAGTTGGACCCAGTCCCAAGTAGCATAGGAAGGAGAAAAACCATTAACCACGGAAAATTAACCACTATTTGGTTGAATTTTACTTATATTTAACTTAATAAATTTCTTGTAGGGAATAAAGTGCGAAAAATCTAAAAATGAGGTCGTAAACTAGTTAATAATAACCTAAAATTATGCCTTTGAAAAGTAGCAACGTTAGAGTTAGCTGGCATTGTTAAAATCTATTTACTGATAACTTATTGAGGGCATTAAGACTACAGGGACTTAAAGTAGGTCAAATGTTACTTTATTATAACCTCAAATTTGTCTCGGGGGTCGAAGGCATTGTTTAGTTTTCAAGTTAGGTTAAAATTTAGTTGTTAATAACTTTAAATGGTACCTTATTTGGAGGAGTTCAAATTAGGTTGAAAATTTAATTTATTTCGACCTCATAAGTCGATATTATGCTTCAAAGGTTGTGACTTAACCTTCTTTAACCGATTATTACGTCATAGCACATTACCTTGTTCCCACTGGTGGGGAACGAAAGAATATTCAATGCGTTTCTTTTTTATTACCGACACAATCATAAACGTGTCCATATGTGCAATAAACACAAAAAGTCCTCTATAATAACACTCACAATCCCAAAACACAAATCTTTTACAAATAATAAGCAAAGAAAACTAATTTGGTTTTCTAGTTAGTTAGTGTTCTGGCTTAGGCCAGTTCGGTAATTGCATCGGCTAGCAAAAGAATAAAAATTTGACATTTCACGTGACTCTCGATAAATATTCTCATTTTAGGACACATGATTACTGTGAAAAGTTAATCGGATTGTTCGAAGATGTAATTACCGAACTTAGCATAAAATATCATTGTCAACTGTCACTCATAGAAAATAAAAGTTTTCTGTTTTACCGGCGATACTACAAATATAGCCCATTTTTTAACTTGTACCTCGAAGGAAAAATACCTTAAAAATCTTGACCTTTGAGGTTATTAATTTAAAGAAATCTTAACCTCACAAAAAGAAAGCGGACTTTAAGGTTTTAAAATTATGAAAAACCTAACATTATAGACGAATAGTTAAAAACACAATTAGCGGCCATTTTCTTATCCAATTTGTTTTCAAAAAATATTTTTTGTGATATTGTTCCAAACTATTGAGAAAAATAAACAGACGTTTATGAATAATACTACATACCACAAGTTAAATTAACTAATTAAGAACTTTAAAAGTGTACCAAGGAAGTTAGCTGAAAAAAAGTTAGGTTAGAACCTTGAAAGCACAAAATAGAAATCAACCAGAACGCCGACTCTGCCGAATTTGATGACGTTTCACGAATCGCGACGCCATATTAGCAGCGGGTAACTCTCAGGGCCGGATTAAAACGCTTTCGCAGGCTGTTGCCAGAGTTATATTGAATAAGTATTTTTATTATCTGATATGTGATTATAGACTAGCGTAATACGTTATTTCGACAGGTAAAGTTTGTATTGTATAGATACCACCACATGTAATTTTATGCAGCGGTTTTTTTTGCAATTAGTAGGTAGAGAGATAATACCGTATGATCGAATAAAAACGGCCTCAGCGATGGCTATGAAATGAAGATCGCTGTCATTTTATATGTAAATTTATATAGGAAATGTCATCGATTGTCATTTCATAGCCATCGCTGACGCCGTTTTTATTCGATCATACGGTATATGCGTAGTCAAAAATATGGAAATGGGTAGATATCGTGAATTTTAAAAATAAACTAAACCAATTAATTAAAGGTCAACTTTCTACTCGAACCCTTGAGCTGGTTTTTGGTTTTACTGGTTGGCAAAAACCCGTGGTCATCCCTACACCTTTCTTAGAAGTTTTTATAGTCTGGGAAATTATGCGAATTGCGTTGCTATAGGTACGTTCTAAAGTGTAACAGTTTACAATACTGAATTTATTTGTTAGATGCACGTTCTGCGTTTTGGGTACACATTATCAAAATAAAAATGTTTTTTTTAATGCTGGTAAAGTTTCGCTTGAACACAATGTTACCCAGATAAATGGGGCTCGTTATAATAATAAAATTATGATTAGGTAGGTAGGTAAAATAAGTATTGTGTTAAGATGAGTTAATACAGTATTTCTCCGTATTAATAATTTATTTTTATTTGTTCCGCTTTTAAAATTCCTATTTATGTGATATATTCTTAGTATGCGATAGTCAGAATTCAACTAAACCCTGACCTGTCCTGATTAAACCGGTAAAGCCGCTACATTGACAGGTGTTACCCGCTCATAAAGGAATTTTTAGGTTAGCCACCGTTTCGCGCGCATTTTGGGAGTCAACCTTCTGGTTGATTTCTATTTTGTGCTTGAAAGTAACGATTTATTCTAAAATTAATTGTTGAAAATGCATAAAATTTTAATGGCGCATAATTTTTTAGGGCCTATCATATTTACATCTCACAGAAAAATTTTCTCTGCAGACATAATTATCTTGCGAATTCAGTAATCCACTTCTTGCCAATAACTTATTTAGATTTATTAGGAAGTGCATATATGTAGGTATTTCATCCATATTGGATTAATGTTCAAACGGCCATGCCAGTTATTACTACACTTGTTTGTCTTCCTGGTTCATTATTGGGAAATTCATTTACATACACATATTAAAAAGAAAAATACTTTACCTTATTCTTTCTCTTTCTTTCCCATGTTAAAATGTAGGTAGTATAAATTAGGACTATTTTTAGTAAAATTTACCTCTATTTTACCATGTTATGACCTCAGGTCGGTTATTTTTGACTTCATAGCCCATATTTCATACAAGACATTATAACCTGTTAACCTGTTTTAACTTTCAAATTACTTTAGTTTTATTCCCCACTTTGGGAATTTTAACGTCAATTCTTGGAAATTTTGACCAATTTCCAGTTGGTCAATAATAGTCCAGATGGTTAATTTAACGTAATTTTAACTTCAAATGTTTGTTAGGATTGTTTTCTATTGTTGGCTATGCGGACTAAAGTTATCCCTGCTAATTTCCTAAAATCATGGTCATATATCTGTTGTCCGTCCTTCTTGCCAGATGTCTTGCCCATTGCCACTTGAGGGATTTTAGTGAAACAATGAAGTCTGGCATTACAGATCATGTGTGGTCCAAGCACCATAACTTAAAATGGTCGGAAGCTCTGCTTGCCCACAAAGAACCCCATTAGGAAGAAGCATTGGGTGCAAATTTAAAGAGGCCGTATGCATTTCTAACTATAATAAAATCTTTAACAATCCGGGAATGGAAATTTCAACTATATGGCAACCACTAATAAAACGCTCCAATGCAGCTATTCTTAGTGGAGAACCTCATGCTTGACTGCATTCTACTAATTCACTGGTAAATGATCGGCTCTAATATACAGGGTGTTTCAAAACAAATGCGAAAATCTTCAGGGGGTGATTCCTTGTTCAAAATAAAGGAGTTTGCTTTATAAACGTTGGGTCAAAAGTCAACCATTAGGGAGATATCGCAGTACAAAGATGGCGGAAAAATAATGTTTTTATTTTTTATCTTGAAAACGAAAAGAGATAGACTAATGAAATTTTATGGAAGCATTACTGTTATGAAAAGACACTTTCTGGTAATTTTTCACTTTTTTAAAATGAGTGGAAGGGGTTGAAGGAAACTACTACCCTATCATTCTTGTTAACGAAATTTAAAGAAAAATCTTATCAAACACATGCAAAAAATTAATTTGGATAGTTTAGTTTGTTTAGAAACTTTTTATCTCTTGTATTTTTGATAAAACTCACCGATTTGAAATTAAAAATAAAATGTATAGCATTACATGTCAGGACAAAAACATTTTCTGATAAAGAATCTAGTGGGCTGCTGTAATTTTTTAGGAATAAATCTAGTCGGCCGCTGTTACTTTTAGGATGTTTCTAATATTATTTTATTTGACATTACTTTACTGCAATAGGTTATTATCTAGATGATTTTTATTATCGTTATTATCACTAGATTCTTAATCTAAAAATGTTTTTTGTCCTGACATGTTATTTTTTAATTTCAAATCGGTGAGTTTTATTAAAAAAACACAAGAGATAAAAAAGTTTCTAAACAAACTAAACTATCCAAATTAATTTTTTTGCATGTGTTTGATAAGATATTTCTTTAAATTTCGTTAACAAGAATGATAGGGGTAGTTTATTTCAACCCCTTCCACTCATTTTAAAAAAGTGAAAAAATTACCAGAAAGTGTGTTTTCATAACAGTAATGCTTCCATAAAATTTCATTAGTCTATCTCTTTTCGTTTTCAAGATAAAAAATAAAAACATTATTTTTCCGCCATCTCTGTACCTCGATATCTCCCTAATGGTTGACTTTTGACCCAACGTTTATGAAGCAAACTACCCTTTATTGTGAACAAGGAAGCACCCCCTGAAGTTTTTCGCATTTGTTTTGAAACACCCTGTATAAGTTCAGTAGATTTAGAATTTAATTTAGTTCAAATTTGATAATGGTCAGTGATACTTCTGACCGAAACGTTGTGTAAGCAAAATAAATAAAGAAAATGGAAGTCCGAAATTCTTTTAGTTTTAATACTGAATCATTGTGTGGTACATTCAAAGTAACTATCATACTAATTCAGTAATTTCCTAAACGTTAACATATCAACAACCATCTATCAGTTTCTAGAATATTACCGTAGATAAACTAAATTTAATGCAGTTTATATTTGATAAACGCTAGCAAAGGACGAATTTAACAGCATACAACCCGTTTTGTGTTGGAATTTGCAGTATATCCCGATGCAAATCGTATCTAAACAGGGCACTAATTTTCCCGAGCAACTAACAGCATCTAAACGCTACAAAACCTTCTGGGGTCTAGAATAATTATGTACCCCGGCCTCTTAACTGAATTTCCAGTTATCTTTGAACGATACTTGCTACTATGCTGTGCTATAAACTATATACAGGAGGGGTAATCATTACAAATGACAAAAAATAATATTAATATTCTGGTTTGTGTGTCTCTGTTTATTCTTCCTTATTTCTTTTTCTAGTTGCCTTCATATAAAAGAGAAACTGTTTACGATCAAGATGAGAATTTAATCAGCGTCGGTAAAGTCCCTTAAGTCATTACTGTGCTTATTGAGCCTGATAGGTATAGCTAGGCTCCCTGTGCTGACAGAAAATTCGATTCTAAACGTGATTACCTCTGAGATACACGTATCTAACTATATTTATACCTACCCGGTGAACACGAGAGCCACTAATTATTATAATATTGATATTTTAAAAGCTATTGACATTTCTTAACATTGAAGCTATAAAAAATGCTGAAAACCCTCGTCTTGTGAAATATGCCACATAAGAAAAGTGTAAAAAACTATTTTTTTACGCGTAAAAAACTAAATTTTACGCGTCAAAAACTTTTTGTTTCTGGTAAAAAAAACTTTTTGCCCCCAAAAAAAATTTACATGTAAAAAACTATTTTTTTTTGATAATACCCTAAAATGAAAAAAATGCATACTATTTAATTTATTTTTATTGTAAGTATTATTAAATATATCGTCCGCCTATGACGGGGGGTCTCATCTTAGAAATCGCTAAAGACGCTACAGCAAACAAACTGATTTGTTTTCATTTGCGTTGTTTGCGAGACACGCCGAACGCTACACACTTTTGGTGGGGCCACTCCTATACAGAGAAGACCAGGCTACTAGTAACATAGCAAGTTGCCGGACGAATTTACATTTACCCGATTTGCGTTCGTACTCGGTACAGGTTCACTGCCGGCTAGTCGGCTGGTCAGGCAGTACACAGTTGCAGTTGTGCTTGGACGGGTCGGTCGTGACAGACTAGGAATACGACGCGAGGAGTGCCGAGTATTTATTGTTTTCATTTTAAGTGTTTACCTTCAGTTAAGGTAACATTTAAAATAAAAATACTTAAATATTTATTATTTGAGTGTGTTTACAAGCCAAAACTAAAAATAAATAAATTATCTAAACCCCAAAAAAAAAACTAAAATATTACTCTAAATAAAAAAAGTTATAACAAGTGCTCAAAAAGACCACCTTCTTGTGCTAAACAGAAGCCTAGGCGGTCGTAAAATCCCTATCTGACATTGGCTAACATATTAGGGCTAACAGTTTGGAAAGCCTCTCGTAATTTTACTTGAAGCTCATCCAGATTATTAGCCCTATTATGACCATACACTTTGGATTTTACATAACCCCACAAAAAGAAATCATTGGGAGAAAGATCTGGTGATCTAGCGGGCCACAAAATAGTTCCATGTCCACTAATTAAACGGTTGGGAAAAGTATTGTTCAAATATTCTTGAACAATACGGGCATTGTGGGCAAGGCCACCATCTTGTTGTAACCAGACATTGTGGAATCTTTCTCCCAATAACTCACTGGGCGCCGGGTGGCGCCCAGTGAGTTAGCCTGAGTCTGTGAGTCCGCCCTGGAATTAACTAATTTCGAAAAATACATAGTAATACCAAAATACAAAAAATACCAAAAATACATAGTAGGCCTACGAAATATTGGGACACCCTGTTTAGCACACCACGTCTAAACAAATACATTGTAAAACAAAAAGTTATATCACGTATATCTGTACTTGTTGATAAAATAGTAAAATGTATATAAAATAATATTTTAGAGTCACAGAGAGTAAAAAATCTTTGATGTTGGAATCTACAATAAGTAATATAAAGTACCGTATGACCGAAAAAAAAACGCGTCGAAGACGCCTGGGGAATGTAAATCGACTAATTTTGACGGGGTCAACATCTGGACGTTATTGACAATTTATAGACAAAAATTAACACTAATTATATTGATTAAAAAAGTTGAACGTTTCCAGACACTAAAATATAATTTCAAAAATTATTTTTTGTGGAATTTTAAACTACATTATTATTTAAAACTCATTTTTTCTCAATATAAAAATAAATTACAACCTTTTTAATGCCAATTGGCAGTACATAGTGCCATTAAAAAACTAAAAAGGGTACAGGCCAAGTAACGTTAACGTCTAGGGTTCGACCTCGCCAAAATTATCATAGATTATTACCAGCCGTCTTTGACGACGTTTTTTTTTCGATCTAAACATATAATAGTCCAAGAGCTGGGTGCAAAAACATGCAAAAGTTTTCTGAAGGCTTATATTTTCAAAATCGATTGCATTTTAGTGTTAAAAACCAAAAACAGTCAGAAGTTCCAGTTCCGGGACACCTGTCCATAAGAAGGGGCGCAAAGGTGTAATTTTAACCTTAATTACACCTTTGTGCGCTTCTCAGCGCCAGGTGTCCCGGAACTGAAACTGTTTGCTTTTTAACACTAAAATGCAATCGATTTTGAAATTATGAGCCTTCATAAAACTCTTGCGCGTTTTTGCACCCGGCGCTTTCTTTCTAGGGATAATCTGCTGTAACAAGTCCAAATACTTTGCAACAGTTAAATTACGCTCTATAAAAATGGACCAATCATATGTTCCCCTACAAAACCACCCCAAACATTTAGCTTTTGAGGATATTGCGTGCGTACCTCAAAATATCTGTGCAAATTTTCCCGAGACCAATATCGTACTTGTGTAGGGTTATGACGACTCAATAAAGGAAAACTTGATTCGTCGGTGAAAACTATACGCTGAATAAAGTTTTAATCTAAATTGGCCTTTTTCATTACAGATTCACAAAACGCCATACGCCGAAATTGGTCTTCATGGAAAATTTCTTGAGTTTTGCTCGCTTTATACGATCGGTATCCATTCTTTTTAAGGACTCTTTTAACCGTGCTAGATGAAGAATCTGTTACCTCAGCAATTTGATTACTTGAAA
Organism: Sitophilus oryzae; assembly: GCF_002938485.1. NCBI lineage: Eukaryota > Metazoa > Arthropoda > Insecta > Coleoptera > Curculionidae > Sitophilus > Sitophilus oryzae. The sequence goes on along the minus strand of NW_022146108.1, from coordinate 3,117,911 downwards.
ACGTGGGATTTTGATCCGCGGTAGCACAAATGAACACTTGCTTTAACTCCTGTTCTTCATTAATCAACACATCAGACTTTTTGTGTTTTTGTGGGGACACGCACCCATGTGTTTCAAAATTATTAATAACTCTTGATATAGTATGTAAAGATGGAATTGGCCTGTTTGCAAAAGTTTGTGGAAAAATGGTTTGTATATCCTGATAAGACCTACTTTGGAAATACCATTTTACAAATTGAATTTTCTCACGAACTTCGTAAACATAAATTATTTTACTTAAAAAATAAATTTTACACGAGAACTGCCGCGAGAATCTATGTATTCGTTTTGGCTATTAAAATACGAATAAATACAAATTCTGAAACATTCTTATCACGTATCTACCTATTTTTATTTTATCGCTTTTTTTCGCCTGCTTTTTATCCGGCGGACAGGTATACGCTAATTCGTCCGGTTCTGCCTATGTTACTACTATGGTGGTCCGGTCTGTATAATCCTGTTAATTTGTTTTAGTCGCTAAAGATGCTTCATGCTAAAAACGCAAAAAAACGCTTTCTAAGTGGCCGTGGGCTTAGAGGATTTATGGTTAGTGATTGTTACTGATGCTAAATCAAATTATTGTCATTATTGATCGAAAAATTTCAGCCAATTTCATCAATTCACTGTCATTTTTTTAATTTTTTTTATCTTCATAAGTTTTGACTTTGTTATGATTTACATTATTATGGAAAACGAATTTAAATATCGCTAGTGATAAGAGCCTATAAATATTCATATTTCTTCTCTGTTCAGCTATTTCAACAATTGTTAATAGCTCCGTATATAATCTTCTTATCAATCCGAACTTTTTAAAGTCGGAATGGAATAAGTTTACTACATTTTCTGAAATGCATTTAATCCTAAATGAACTAGAAATAAGCAAAAATGTTCTGTTTATTATACGGACTTTTAAAAGCACGGTCGATATAATTTCAAATTTTACGTCTACGTATGTAAATAGTTTGCGAGGTTTTCGAATAAGCCAGGCCAACTTTGCTGTCATTTTCGGTCATGCAGGAACTTTACAGCAGATACTTTGCCTTCCTGCTAAAAGAATATTTTACATACTTCTTAACTTTGACAATATGTATGCTAGTTTTATGTGCATACTTATTTGTTTATTCCGTATCCTGGAACTGGTGCTATAATAAAATATACAGGGTATAAATAGTATTAAAGTCAATATCCGGGGTGTCCCGGGCTGAGCGTACATTAGAAGTTTCTAGAGAACTACAAAATATAGATCGGAGATTTTTTGCACATCATTGTTTCACAACGAGATCTATCGGTTAATAATACACACACCGGAAAAATCGAGGGATATCATTTTATTAAAGTTAAAAATAAATGTTTTGAATAAACAACCACATATTTGTAGGCTGATTCTTCCTACTTTGATTGAAACGAAGTAGTCACATTTATTTCTAAATTTGAGATATTTGCAGAAGTGTTTGTGCATTTTTTGTCAAATGTATAAAAAGCACCTAGCATCAATTGTACGAATTTAACCTGTACTGGCTATGTTTTTATGATAACTGGCCAGAATTCATTCAAATAACTCTGTTTAGTATTAAACGACATTATGGAGCGTAGACATCTTAACAGAGACGAAATGCTAAGGGCCATGGGTATGCTCGAAGCTGGAATGCGCCAAATCGACGTAGCTAGAGCATTAAATACAACGCAAAGTGTAATATCTCGATTAAGTGCACGCTACCGTAAAAGTGGGTGACATCGCATTACTATTCCTCAGCAAGATCATTTTTTACAATTAAATGCTCGACGCCGACCGACTCTTACAGCACCAGAGCTTAGTTTAATTCTCCAGGAAACACATAATGTAACCGTTAATCCTGACACTGTTCGCAATAGATTAGGAGAGGTCAACTTAAGAAGCAGACGCCCCTGGAGAGCTCAACCCTTAACGAGAAGAAATTGAGAGGTACGATATTTGTGGGCTCAAGATCATGTTCAGTGGTCGAATGAACAATGGGCCAATGTTCTCTTCACGGATGAGTCACGCTTTGGAATTCATCCGGATTCGGGAAGGCTTAGGGTATAGAGAGAACCGGGAAATCTTATTCGGTTGGATCATGTTCAGGAAGTGCACCCTTATCAAGGTGGAACAGTTGTGGTCTGGGGAGGAGTCCAGTTAGGCCGAAAAACGGATCTCGTTTTTCTTGAAAGGTTTCTAACAGGCATCACATATCGTGATTTAATTCTTGAGCCTGTCGTGTTACCATATGCCAATGATATTGGGAGAAACTTCATTCTCATGCATGACAATGCACGGCCTCATACAGCCAGAGTGGTAAGTGAGTTTATCAATGCTCATCAATTAAACATCTTACCCTGGCCGGCACAATCTCCTGACCTCAACCCCATCGAGCACGTATGGGATGCGGTCCGAAGAAGAATTTTGAGAATGGGTATGTCTCGTGAAACTCGTAGGGATCTGGTTCGGGCCGTGAATGCAGCGTGGCAGGCTGTACCTCAAGAAGAGATCGACAACCTGATCAGGAGCATGGAGAGACGATATAGGGCTGTAATGAACAGTAGAGGAGGCCATACCCTTTATTAAGTAAAAATGGTTTTATCTTTTTTTAATTAACAGTTTAGAATAAAAAAAATGTGTGTATTTTTTTGAGTTCAATAAAAATCAAGGTAAATTTGAAAAATTCGGTAAATTTCGCATTTTTATTTCCAATACCTCCTGTAAACTATTTGTTTATTTTAATTTTATTTTATCAGAAATACAAATAATAAAATTACTAACGATGGCTGGATAAAATTGTAATATCCCTAGACTTTTCCGGTGTGTGTATTTTCAGTGGCTGCATTTCCGGAAATACCGGAAGTTGACAGCAACTTTCTTATTTTAAATGAGTACCCCCATTATTACATACTTAAATTCTACGTAAAATTTTATTAATTTTGATACACTGCTTGAAAACACACTATACCTAAAATATTAACCGTTTTTAAGAAAAAAAAATTTAACATTTTTGGAGAAAAAACTGCCTGTCAAAAAAATCTGTATAGCCTAAACGACAAATTTAGTGACTACCACATCCACTGTGACATAAAGAAAAGACATCTGACTATCTATTTCAAAAATTAAGTTGTTCGAATGTCATATAATATTGGCCATAGCTGTCATTAAATTGAGGGATTAAAAATTATCATAATTCATTTTTTTTTAATGGAAACCCACTTTTTTTATTTCACTAGTGAAAAGGTTTTTCAATTCATAATTTTTTGATTATAAATGTTGCTGTACCTAAAATAAATCGTTTTTAAGTTATTTAAGATTTAGTATTATTCAAATTTTGGTCGGCACGATTCAGAACACTCTGCAATTTATTTTTTTTTTATTTTCACTTTAGAACAGGACCACAAAGGACCTGGTCCTGGTAATTAATTATATTTCGAGCTCTCTCCCTTTGACAGCCATTGTAATTAGTCAGGCTCTATATATCGAAAATGGGAGAAATAGGAGAATCGGGAGAAACTATTGAAATTTAGGGCCTGGCGAATTAGGATCTGGTCGATTTAATACCTTTTTATGGTGCGGTTTGGGGAGATTTACTATCTTCTGTGATATATTAAAGTTTGATGCTAAAGTCAGGAGGAAGGATTGTGCCTAACTAATATTTTAGTGTCACGTATTAACTATACAGAGTCCCTTTTATGTATGGAAACGGTCGATTATTAGGTAACATATAGGAAATTTAAAGAAGGCGTACATTCTTCTCAAAAAGACCCGGTTTAAATTAAAAAGAAGTATCAGTACCGAGACTTTGAGTCTTTTTTATACTTCTTTTTAAAATATAGGAGGTACCTCAAAAAGTTAAATATAAAAGTTATAGGGTTTTATTAGCGGGTAATTAATTTAAAGTATACAGGGTCGGTCATAAAGTCGTGGCACATCAAAATTTCATTTTTTTAAATGGGATCCCCTGTATATTATTGCATATTTCGGTTCTTACTTCAATTCTGAGCAAAAATCTACACACAATGTACCTCATACCAACCGTTTCCGAGTTATTGACTTTTGAAAATATCACTTAAGCAATTTGATTTAATTAATTTTGATATGTTCAGTTTCATTTAATGATGCCATTTTGCCGAAACTGTGGTACTTAATAATATTTGACATTAGTTCTCAAGTTTCAAGTTTCAAAATTTCCCTGTACAGTTCAAAATATTTGTTTCAATATAGACTGTTTCGGTTCACGTTTTCAAAGGACGTAACCTACGCGTAAAACGTATACAACTCCTGTATACAGGGTTGTTCACCACATACGACACGGAGAATTGTAGCGAAACGATCAGATTTTTACAAATTGTAAGTTTTAGGTTCGTTGGGGGACTATTAGAGCTACAATTTAAAAATATTTTTACAAGATACAGTGTGTCCCAAATAAGTAAAAATTATTCTAGTTGTATTTTTTTAAATGGAACACCCTGTATTTCAATTTCTGATTCTACGATTGAAATAAAGGTAAATTTGATTAAGGTTTATCACACTTAAACCTTACCGTTTTTGAAATATTTTCAATTTTAATAAACTTTAGTAAATATTTAGTATTACCTTTATTTTAATCGTAGAATCTAAAAATATAATAATATACAGGATTATTATTATATTTTTAGATTCTACGATTGAAATAAAGGTAATACTAAATATTTACTAAAGTTTATTTATTGATCAGATATTGTTTTGTAATAATAACAATACTACTACCTTATACAGAGTGTCTAAAAATTTATATTAAATAATATTACCAGCTTTAAACGGCAATAAATTGTTTAATTTAAATAGAACATCCTGTATATTTAACAAGAATTTAATTGTCTATGAAATTGTATTATATTATTTTTTACCTATCTTTTCAAGTTTTCGTAGAAAATGCATTTTCTTATAATTTAGACCTCATTTATCAATATACCCATGGTATATTGACATTTTAGATTGTTTTTAAAGATGTAAAAAATTTCAAAAGGTACAGATAAAATATTGTCGATACAGTTCGCTTATTTCATTGAAAGATAAAAAATTGTTTAAATATTTTTTGTTAAAGAAGACCAATTAATATGGTCCCAGTATTCAAACTATGTACATACATTTGCTCCAAAAACTAAAATATTTAATTTTGTATGTGTATTGGACAGTGTGGTAAAATGTTACACCTTATAAAATTTATTTAATTTTTTGACAAATGCTTATTTATAACAACAGACACATTAATTATCATAACTTATTATTGTATTGATTTCCAAGTCAAATCCACATTTATTTAGAATAATTTATTAATTAAAACAATTAAGTATGTAATTAACTAATTTTTCGGCGGAAATAATGGTGCTATACTCATAATTAGTAATAATTGGTATACTCTTTTACAAAGATTTAAATAGTTTTAGGCTTGCAATATTATTATTTTTACCTCCTGTACATTTTGTACATATGTTGCTTTAAAAAAATCAAAAATGTCAATATTCCATGGGTATATTGATAAATGAAGTCTAAATTATAAGAAAATGCATTTTTTACGAAAACTGGAAAAGATAGATAAAAAATGGTATAATACAATTTGATAGACAATTAAATTATGCATCTGATTCACTAAAATATACAGGGTGTTCCATTTAAATTAAACAAGTTATTGCCCTTTAAAACTAGTAGTTATTTAATATAAATTTTAGGACGCTTTGTATAAGGTAGTATAATTTTTAATATTGCAACACAATATCTGATCAATAAATAATCTTGGGTAAATATTTAGTATTAAAACCTTTAATACCCTTGGAGAAATAAAGCCTTAAATTTTTTACTGCAATTTCACAAAATTGAAAATACTTAAAAAACGGTAATGTTTAAATGTGATAAACCGTAATCAAATTTACCTTTATTTCAACCGTAGAATCTAATAATATAATAATATAAGAATTGCTCAAGTTGCGGCGTGAAAAATTGCCCCACGTTGGGCGCCAAGAAGTGCCACGCCCTTTCTAATTTGTTCAATAAAACACAAAGTTTACTTAATCTGAATGAGTTGCATAGAGGTCACTAGCTTTTTAATTTTAACAGCCGGGTGGTCGGGGTTCAAAGATATTAATAAAAGGGCGCCACGAGATTATACTCTATGAACTTGGCATAAAAGATGTTACTATTTAGTAGACCTCAACACTAATCTCAAACTGTTGAGTGTAACTACCATGAACTTCAAATATACTATAATTACTTGAGCTTAAGTGACTATCACTTAACTATAAGACTAGACTGTAAATAATACTAGTAAAAATATTATTAAGTAATTTATTAAATATCAAAAGTTAATATATAAGGAATGAATGAAATGTGTGAGAATTGAAATAAAATGTAAATGATTGAAATATATTAAATCAGAATTTAAATCAATAAAAACTAAGTCTATGACGTCATCCCCCTTAACTTAAACTAAGTATGCTCTAAGGGCGGAATACAAATAGCAAACTAAATCTAACTAATATCTAAACGATCTTACTCTACAGTGTAATGTCTTGACAAGAACTTGAAAACTACTTGGAAGTTCCTCCGGCTGAGCTTTGGTGTATAGCAATGGGGTAGCTACAGCAGGGTACAGTAGCTGGGTGTACTGTCACTGGAGCCCGTCAGCAAACGTACAGATACCAGGCAGGTGTAGGACTTCAAATGATGAACATAAAAACCCTCAATGAGGGTTTATGATGTCCAACGGGTAACTCTACACGGACAACAGGAACGGATTGAATTCTGGACTGTTCTGTAGTACGGTCTGGATCGGTCTTCTTGCTCTTGGAACTATTCGGGGACTTCTTGGGCACGTGGAATCGGGATATCGGTCGGAAAAATTTGGCTATTTAATCCCTTACGGAAATTGGTCGGTGGTCCATGTAAACTCAACAAAATCCAACCACGTCTCTGACCAAATGTGTTTCGGAAGCCTTAATCCTTCTTTACGAAGACCTGCTATTCACCAACAGGGAATGCTTCACGAAACGGCAGCCAGTTCTTCACGACGATATTCTCGGTCGGGAGTACACAAGAAGTGATGAAAGGATTCGATTTCCTTCACAAAATCAGATTTCAACCGGAAATCTCCCTCAGGATATAGATAGAGAACTATATATCTTGACTAGTCCAACTCACAAAAGGCATATATAAAAACGATGTTCTAGAATATTTTTCGACAGCCATATTTCATATCCGGTCAATGAACGAACTAAACTCAGAAATTCCACAATTAAATGAACGAATTGCACACTGCGATCCACATCAAAAATAACCAATTTAACTACGAAATTTTATCTGATAATTATAAAATTTCAATAACCAAAACAAAGGATAAATAAATCCAAAAACATCTGATGTAATCTGAAAGTGACAAGTGACGGAGGTGATGATCAAAGATATAGAGAGATGGACAAAAAGCCTACTACTGCTGGTGTGCCTGGTCCAGTGACAATATTGTGTATCTATAGCTGTATATCGCGGTGTATATCGGGTTGCATAATTGTAAAATTTAAATAAAATAATATTTAACAATAAAATTATTGTAAACATGATGCAAAAATAATAGCTATTTGCGATATTTTATGAGCTAGCACACAGAGGTCGTTGCGAGGAAATTTGACTGTTACAACAGGGTGTTCCATTAAAAAAAACAAGTTTAATATTTTTTACATATTTGGGACACTATGTATCTTGTAAAATTATTTTTAAATTGTACCTCTCCTTCAACAAACCCAAAACAATTTGTAAAAATCTAATCGTTTAGCTACAATACTCTGTGTCGTATGTGGTGAACAACATTATATAAAAGTTGCGAAAAACAGAATTTCATGTGATTGGTTTTTATAATATACTCAATAAATATGGAAATACCCTAAAAAAACTGGTTTTATATGAAACATACCGAATATTTACCGCGGATCAGATAGAGGAGACGGTCAAAACTAAACCCGAATCGATCCGCTATCCGGAATTGAATTTCGCACGGTGCCCGAGCCCAATATTTATATTTGTCACGGTGTAATATATAGAATCGGGATAGTCCGGGAATAGCGGGACGCGCAACGGCACGGCCGAACGGTGATTTATTAATTGAGGCGCCTTTAATTCGCCTAATTTTAATAATGGAGCGCTGTTTTTAATCATTTTACCGCGGCCCAGTCGCGGTCCGATTGTGTTGTTATTAATAATTCGGACGGGATTGCAGAGCAAGGCAACTAATTCGATTTTTTGCCGGGCGTGTGTGTGTGTTGTTCCGTTTTGAATTTATTATTTTTGGAAATTTGTATGTACAGCTTTAATCAGGATTGGACTAGTGTACAAAGCAATATTAATTATTATCTAATATACCGGGTGCGTCTGAAATATGGCTCACCCCTATACTTTTTTATTTTTTCAGATAAGAAAAGGAGATTTGGGTATGTTAGTATATGACATAAATTGGGACTGATTGACGTATTCAATTGTTTTTTGTCACTTCCTGTTTTTCCGGAAATTACTACAACTTTTGATTTTTATGGCACCCTCGTTATTTTTTTACTTTATTCGATACAAAATTACACTTTGAAGGAATCATAGTTTTATAGTTGTCGATTTTCGAAAGGAATCAGTACATGTATATTATTTCGTATATTTTTCATTTTATTGATTTTATGGAAAGCACTGTTCATTAAAATGTTGTATCCTATGTTATAGGGCTTGTTTCTCTCTACAATTTCCTGTCTCACAATGCACCGTTTGTGTCCGGGAAGGGTTCATAATTTTATAGTTGTCGATTTTCGAAAGAAATCATTATATGTGTATTATTTCGTATATTTTTCATTTTATTGATTTTATGGAAAGCACTGTTCATTAAAATGTTGTATCCTATGTTATAGGCTTGTTTCTCTCTACAATTTCCTGTCTCACACTGTACCGTTTGTATCCAGGAAGGGTTTGTATCCAGGGAGGGCTTATGATTAAGAAAAATCACAGATCTTCCTGGGTCTGAGTAAGAACAATCTTCGGATTGTCACGGGGTTTTTAACAGGACACTGTCTCCTCAATGAACACCTCAGTAGATTGAAACTAAGAAGAAACGGCGAATGCAGATTCTGTGGGGAAGATGAGGAAACACCAGTACACCTCATCACTGAGTGCGCCGAGACGACAACCATTCGTGCCATGAATTTTGGTACGACTGATATTGGAGATGGAGAACTACCCTCTATAAAACCGTCCCAGATACTGGCTTTTGTCAAAGCCCTGGGACTGTATGATGAGTTATGATTCAAGAAAGGGGGACACAATGGATCTGTAAGGTCGAAGTGATTAACCCCCCTCCCACTCATTCTAAATTCTAAAAATTCTAAAAATCCAGGAAGGGTTCATAGTTTCATAGTTGTCGATTTTCGATAGAAATCAGTACATGTGTATTATTTCTAGATTGATCTCTAGAGTTTTTCTGGTACATCGAAAGATTTTCGAGAAAAAAAAATCACCTACCATATCTTAAAATCGCTAGAACACGAACATACGTAAATATCGAGGCTGGCTTTATTTTTTTTCTCATAAACCGTTCGATGTTCAAGGAAATCTCAAGAGATCAATTATTGTTACAAATATATTGCCCATCAAGAAAAAGAAATTGTTTTCTTGAAAAACGCAGTGGCATGCGGTAATCCGATTAAATTCAATTCTTTTTTTAATTGGTATTACCCTGTAGACCAAAAAGAAAGTACTTTATATAAACTTTTTTTCTTAAAAACATATTAGCAATTACAACATAATTTTCTTTACACTACTTAAGACACACCCTGTATATTTAGATTATAGGTATCTACATTTTTCTCTTTATTGTTAAAATTCTGACGCATTAAGGTTCAGTTCATTATTCAGTTAAGGTTAGTATTTATTACTTTGTATATTCAAAGAACGTTTGAGGTAAATAGGGTGGTTTGAAGTGTAATCCGGAAACTACGCAGATAAAAATAAGTAAAAAAAGTCCGTATAAATGTATGTGTTAAAATGCTTACTTTCAGAGATACAAGGTGCAGAATTTTCATTTTTATTTAGATTTTTTTCGAAAAAAAAAATCGAAATAAAATTAAAACTTCTACACCCTGTATCTGCGAAACTAAGCATTTTAGGACGTACATTTATAAAAATTTTTACTTATTTTTATCTGCAGAATATGCTGCCGAAGTTTCCGGAATATAGTTCGGACCACCCTGTATAAATATTGTTCAATAATTATGAATGTGAAATTCTCTTGTATTTTCATAAACTAAAAAATATCTGTGTACAAGAATTTGTAATTTAGAAGATCTTTCCTGATTTCTTTGTGAGAAATAATTTATTTTTCTTCAAAAGTTTTCGGAAAATTTAATTATTTCTTTGGATTTCTTTTTTACTTTTTTATTTATAATTTTTTTTTCGTAAATATTACTGTTGAGTGTGATTTATGAAGAATATCGAACAGAAACTACTTACCTTTACTTGTTCGATAGTTCTTGTAGACACTAAAATTCTTTTAGCGTGACACAAGATGTAATTTGTAGTGAAAATAGTTAATTAAAGATAGTAACACAGAAAGAAAAGCATAAGAGTTCATAAAGAAAAACAAAAGCCTCGAAAAATAGAATAGAAAAAAATAAAAAATAGAGCATAGCTGTGTAGAAGACAGATAGAAGAATACGAACTACAGAGAAATAGTTGTATGTGCTGGCTGAAAGGAAAGGGTGGTTGTGTTTACTGTTGCGCGGCATTTGAGCGACTGTCACGGCGGTGCTTACAATTCCGTTTCTAACTCTCTATAGCATTCGTCCTGCGCAGAGGCTCAGAAAGCGGTGGACAACCGTGGAAATAAAAAGATAGGAGGAAAAGGGGTAAGGAAGATAGGAAATGGAGGAGGTTCTTTGAAAGTACGGGAATTTTATTGTTGAACGGGTTAGCGGTGGACTGATAAAAGCAAGTAACGTTCGTAGGGAGGAAATATGTATGTTCTTTCTCAGGAGTCTCTTTGTTTTGTGTGAGAGATGGAAATTCTGATTCTATCCGGAATTTTATTTAGGTTTATTTTGGCTTAAATTAAAATAAAAAAGATACTTCTGTTAAAAGGCTCAATAGATTTCTTAGAAAATTAGTACTTATCATTAAAAGTAAAGTATTTTAAGTTAACTTGTGTCTAATTTTAGCTGCTAAGGCTAATCTGAACATCATTATCAATGTCTAAACTAGTGATGGGAATACCGGTTCCACATTAATCGCGTTACAATAGCGACTGTTCCAAAGAAATACCGCTACAAAATATTTTGTTTGCAGACTATATAACTCTAATTGGGATTATATTTTTAATCATTTGAAAGTAGATTTACAAATTTTCTTTTTCGGTCATATTTCTTTTTTGTTTTTTCTTTTGTAAAAGGGTTTATTTGTAACTATCTAACGTACCTAACATGTATTTATTATCAATGAAAAATACCTAGTACCTAGATCTACCGAAAATCGCAATCTCGAAAGTATCGTAACAACTGTAATGGGAGCATCAACGCCAACAGCCACCGATCAAAGCACGTGGCTACGTTCCAGTTCCAGTTCTAGTTCCAGTGACTACTGTTCGTGACAGACGAAAACTCGACCCTAGGAGCGCTCAAACTGTCGCGTGACCACTGGTACTGGAGCGAAGTACGTCGCGGTATAGATTTGCACTAATTACATCTCTTCGCAACAGACGAAGCGGTCGAGGTCACGCGAGGCTACGTATCAGTTCTAGTTCCAGTTACTACTGTACGCGACCGACGAAATCGCGACCCTAGCAGCGCGACGGCTGAAGCGAAACACGGCGCTATGTATTATAAATAATTTATAGTTTTGTCGTTATTATGGTCGTCGTTTTTCAGTAACAGATTCCTGATTCGTTGTGGAGCGCGACACAACGTTACAAAAAATACCGCTCCAAAATCGCGTTACTCAAATACCGACACATCACTAGTCTAAACCTACTTCCTACCTTTTAAAACCGATACCCGATCTCATGTGGTTACTGGGCAGTGAGTCTGAATATATCTCTTGCAACACCCTTGCAACAAAAGCACGATTGAATTTTCAGACATTCACCCGTCCATCTACTCGCATTATCTAACGTCGCTTAACTTCGTTGATCTATCGGGAATCGGTGTATCCAAGTAGCTGGCCCGTTTACCTATTTCAAAATATTTTACATAACTTAAGAGATTATGATATACGTTTTGTCTAATAATGTTTTACTGAGAATAATATGATAAATTTAAGATAATTCGACAAGTCTTACTGTACAAATCAAAGCTAGTTAAAAAAAACAAATCCAGATGTAACCATAAAAATGCTAGGTAGTAGTAACTTATTTATTAAAAGACATTAATAAATATATAGGATTATAGGATTATTTCATTATAAAGATTTTTTCGTCACACATTTTTATTTAACTATTGATAAAGTTTTGTCTATTAATATAAAATATTTATTTGTTTCGGTATTCATAACATAAATGAAAATTAAAAAATAATATTTTTGCGACCCTGGCTTAGAAAGTCACATTTGCTCTTGTCAACAACATTTGCTCTTGTATTTCTAAAATTGATTTGAAAAATTATTATTGCGATCTTGTGAGTTAAATTTAAATTTTATTTAGACAAACCAGTGACAATTATGGAAAACTGGCAGTAAAAACTTAAAAACTACTATGTGAACTGCAGAAATGTGGTGTGGCTGCAACGTGGTATAAAAGATCGGTTTCCAAAAAGTGATCCACATATATTTCATATCAATTAAACTTTTAGTTACGAAATCGAGGGAGCGATTTTTAAATTCATAGTTGGCCAACCTTCGACATATTCGGCGGATATTAACTAGAATTTAAATTTCGCGCTGGGGATTCAGGTGGTAGCTCTGCTGTAAAAAATTCAAGTCAAGTTGCCGCGTTTACTTATTTATTTCTTGACATTGTCATTCGTTTTAACACTTTAGTGTTGTATTATGAGTTTTTGGTTTAAATAAATAGTGTTGTGATACTTTAATCTTGAAAATGTTTACTAGTAGACCTTGCAGTCGAACATTGCCCTTTTTAGGACTTTTTTTAGAGTGAAGTGTACCTACAATATAGCTTTATTAGCCGTAAAAAACTCATCGTAACTTTATTAGAATATTTTGAACGGGAAAGCGGTAGTAATGTTTTTAAGTACTGTTAAGAAGGTGAGTTTTGTTGATGTAAATAATAATAACTGTTTATATATTTATAATTAATTTATTTTTGTTTCCTAAAATATTTTGATTAAAAGAAAATATATAAAAGTGGACAACGCTGTGTCGGTAAAGCTTAATCACGTGACTAAAAGTTTATTTGGTATAAACTGTATTTTCCAATCTTGAATTAATGCTGTTAAATTTGAAGGATATGAGTTTTTTATGAGTTACCCAACATTATACATTATACATAATACATATTATAGGTATCGGAGTAATTATTTTTTCTACTTCACATTGTTGTTTTTACGGTTTTCTTTTAATATAGTTTAGGGATTTTATACCTGTACTTAAATAAAATAATATAATAAATAAAAGTTTTGGTATGTGTAAGTTTATTTCAGTAACAATATAATATATTGAAATTCTCTATATTTTTGGTTTTATTGCTTTATTTATTCCAAAAACCCCTATTTTCAATTTACTGTCAACCCTTTAAGGTTACTAAGGCCACAGCTCCCTAACAATGTTTTTGTGAAGCGTTCGCTTGATTAAATTTTTCCCCAGCGTAATTTTCGTATGGTCAGAGCTTCACCCGAACGTTTTTACTAACAAAATAAGAATCCGGCACTTTCTTTGCCGGTCCAGACCATAGACTAACGTAATACATAGACCAAATTTATAAATCAGACTTTGGTGCTGCTCTTGTTTTGTATTAAAATGAAATTTTGGGAGCATATGTATGTTAGTTTAGAGATTTTTTTTAAATATATAATCCAGAGTTCTACAGGGAGTCTCCCAAAAATAATGGAACACCCTACTTATTAACTGATTTTCGGATTCTTAATTAGAATAAAAGAGAAATAGAAGTATATATATATATATATATAAAGGATTCTACAGCTCTGGCTGCCTTCCTTCCATCAACCGGGTCCTCCATTCGTCTCGATCATCCCATGTTCCCTCTCGTAGTCCTCTCCGATGCATAGACTCGTCCACTTCATCTCGCCATGATCTTCTTGGCCGCCCTCGCTTTTTTCTTCCAATCGGGCTCCACTCTGTCACTCTGTTAATCCATCTATTTTCCGCCCTTCTAACATGACCGTACCATACCAATCTTTTCGTTTCTATGTACTTTAAGACGTCGGTCTTTCTCCCCATTCTTCTTCTTATTTCCTCATTCGTGACTCGGTCTCTTCTGGTTGTTTTTAGATCACTTCTGCTGCATATGTCATGATACTCTGAATAATTGTTTGCTATATCAATGTTTTTAGCGTCTTTTTCCTATTATTTCTATCCCAGATAACGGAGTGCAGTTGTTGTATACAGGATCTTGTTCTGTCCAAGCCTGACATTTATATCTTCTTCCGTGGTTGCGTTTTTCGATAGTGTAAATCCCAGGTATTTAAAGTTATTTGGTTCCCTTATTTCAGGTGTCTTCTATTTGTAAATCAGCTGTATCTTCCTCTGTTGTCATACATGGTTTTCTTTCAGGTTTATTTCAGTCCTACTTTTTTCATACTCTTCATTTAGCTTCCTGAGCATTAACTTAGATCTTCCTCACCCTGGGCCATCACTACCTGGTCACCTGCAAAGCAGAGCGTGTAAAGATGTTCATTTCTTAGAGGGATTCCCATACTACATTTGGTGTTTCCAGTTGTCAGTGCATGTTCCAGAAATAAATATGTCATGATGTTGGACATCCCTGAGCAGCCTCTTCTGATGTTGTTAAGCTGTTTACTATCTTTGTTCCCCTACTTTTATGTGTATTTTGTTTAATTCTATATAAAAGTCTTCATTGGCATTTTGTGAGTGTTATCGGTATGTCCAGTCTTTCCATCGCTTTCCATGTTCTTTCCTTGGTACAGTGTCATAGGTCTTTTTAAATCACGAATGCTAAGTGTACTGGTTTGTTCTTTCGCTTTTTTTCCAATAATTGTTGGATCGTGTAAATATGATCTATGCATGACTTCTGCCGTAAAACCCGCTTGTTCTTCTCCGATTTTTCCTTAGCAAGTTCTGTTCTAATTTTGTCTCAGTACTCTACCATAGGGCCTCCCATGGTTGCTATGACACTGATCCCTCGATAGTTATCGCACTGTCTTCTATCTCCTTTTTTGAAAATCGATGTTAGCTGTGCTTCCTTCCATTCGTCTGGTATGTTATGTCCATTTATTGCTTTCCCAAACATTCCATGTATGATTCTGAATAATTTTTCTGTGCCGCATTTTATGAGCTCTGGTGCGATGTCTTCTGGTCCTCCTGCTTTTTTGTTTTTTATTGTTTTAATTGCCTTTCGTATATCTTCTATTGTTATAGGTATATGTTGTGCTCTAGGTTGTCTTTACTTATTAACTGATTTTCGGATTCTTAATTAGAATAAAAGAGAAATAGAAGTATATGTCTAAAATGTTTTACAGCAACACTAGAAGAAATCTTTTGTCAACTGGACTGGATCAACAAAGATTATCTTATTTTCTTAACCATCTAAGATTTGCTGATGACATAGTCTTAATTGCAAATAGTCCTGAAGAACTACAAGCACATATTAAGGAACTAAATACAGACAGCAATAAAGTCTCAAAATGTATTTGAGAAAAAACTAAAGTAATGTACAACATTACAGTTGGGGGTTGGAACCTTTGCTGTTACACAGCAAAATAAAACAATAAATCACCACAATACACCAAAACACTTTTACTTTTACACTGGACGCGCGTTTCGCTAACCATGTTAGCATCATCAGCAGATGATTAAAACTAAGTTCAGTTTTAATCATCTGCTCTGTGTATTTGTGTCTCTTCAAAAATCTATTGGTTGTCTACACCTCATAAATTGATTTTCATATATATTTTCATTTTTATGATATAGTGTCTAAAGTGAATTAGAGTGGTTATGATTGTATTCTTTCTCTTGTTTCCTTCATTTTCAATTCTATAGATAAGAAACATCCAAAGGAAAGCTGGCGTCGAAATTAAAGCTCTAAAGAAAGTGTCTAGATGGTATTCAATAAACATGATCTAAGATCCTGGCGACGGCTATGGCGATAATGAACAGAAAAACATCCCGAAGAAAAAGGAGAAAATTCTACCGATCAAATTATTTTTCTTGTCGCTGTTCTTTCAAATAGGATCAGCTGGCGTCTTTCGGTGGTTTTGTCATGTAAATGAATCGGCCGCAATTCAATAAAGCGGTGTGTAATATACGGCAAAGAAAATGAAAAAAAATGTATAGAAGAATTTAACGTTTGAGCAGTCGTGGCTCTTCAATTTTTAGCCTAGTTGTAAATTTATTTATTTTTGTTTTTTTTTCACCTTCTTTATATAATTTTTAGTCAACTAGTTTTTTTATGTCGCTCTGTGTTCGTAATAAAAGTGTATTTAAATATATCGTTCTAGCTTACACCCTACGCGCCTACTGAAGTTTCACTTGAAATTATTTTATTTGGTAGATTTTTTTAGAGTGACGAAATATCTATAGAACGTTTTTGAAGAGATGAATCCGCCACAGAGGTTTTTTTAATAGTTTGTTAGTCTCCCACACCTTTCTGGTTGGAATTCTGACTGAAACTCACCTATTGTATAAGGAATCATTTAAAACATTTTAATTTTTCTTTTTTATATATTTTTGAGCAAGTATCACAGTTCAGATACCTAGGAATAGATATGTCGCACTACCATGATCAAGAGAAAGATCTGAGAAGCTAGATAAACAGAGCAATGGCCATGTCAGGATGTCTGAGATAAATAGTGTGGACAAACCCTTTCATGTGAACAGACACCAAAATTAAAATTTATATAACCTGCATCAGACCCATAATAACATATGGCATAGAAATCCGAGACGAAACAAACAAGACCAAAAGCATGTTAAGAGTCACTGAAGTGAAGAACCTAAGAACCATAACGGGGAAGACTAGAAGAGACAGAATTAGAAACACAAATATCAGACAACAATGTGGAATACAGGACGTAGTGAGATGGGGTAGGCAAAGAAAAAGACAATGGTTCGCACATGTAAAACGCATGGAAGAAACGGGCTACCACGCATAGCTCTCGAAGGGAAACACATGGGTAAGAGACAACCCGGAAGACCTCCAAAAAGATCTCCCAAAAACTCATACAGAGGCAACCTTAAAATTAAAATATCGACTAGATCCCAAATAAGTAAAAGAAGAAGAAGAAGATATATTTTTGATAAAACAAGAAACTATACACGAACGTGGAGAACTAACTCTACCCTTAGATAACAAGAGTACTTAGTTCGCTCATGTAAATCGGTCCCTTAGTTCAGAAATAAAAGCGAAGACGAAGTTTAAGGAACGAAAGGAGACGTTTCGTGTCGGAGCGCGCTTATCTTTCGGTAAAAATCGCCAAATTAACTTGTAGTCTAACTGCTAGATAATTTTAAGGGTCATCTTGGCGGCGCTTAAGTCTGGATAGTTAGGAGAATGCCGGGGAAACGGAGAGAGCCATAACTGTTAGGATAAAGGGCCGTTAGTTGTCTATGCACACTCGACCATTAACGTTAATTTCGAGGCAACTTTGCGACGAAAATTCGAGAGCTGGCTCGCTCTTACTTACCTCGATCTATCTGGAATAGCTTGAATTTGGATAACCTTATTCTCTTTTTGTGGGGTTCATTAGAGAGAACTGTCTACGATAAAAGTATTACATTCATGTTTTTCTGTTCACAGTGAACAGAGATGTACCGTTGGGCAATTATGAAAAAGTTCGTACAAAAAAAAGTACCTACCCAACAAATTTCTTACAGTGTGTAAAAGCCTCCATAACAACAAGTCAAGAGTGTCACATCATGGATCACTGAACGATCCCTTCCTGACAAATACAGGAGTTAGGCAGGAATGTGTCTTAGTACTTTCCCTATTCAACATATTCATGGCAGTGGTCTCCATTATAGTGGACAGCAAACTGCAGGAAAAAAGATTGGGCATTAGATACAGATACGACTGCGGTCTGTTCAAAATAGAAAAGCCCAGGGCAAGAACACGTACAAAATTCATCACAGAACTTCAATACGCTGACGACTGCTTTCTAGTTGCAAAAACGTTACAGCAGTTACAAGAAATGTTGAACGCATATACCTGAGCATACGAGTCTTTGGGTCTTAAGCTGAACATCGATAAAACTAAATTAATATGCATTCCCCCGGAAGATCAAAACAATGCTATAAAAATCGGAGAAGAACTATTGGAATATATATTATTTCGAAATTCAATTACCTCGGCAGTTTGATTTCGGAAAAGGCCGATATCGACTCTGTAATTCAGCACAGGATTAGCAGCGCCTCAAGAGCATTCTGAAAATTAAAAGGCAGGGTTTTCTATGATCATGACTTGAGCACAAAAACGAAACTTGCAGTATTTTTTTGCAGAGTACTGAACAATAATAATGTCATTAGACAGAGAAGTCTAAGAGTAGTCAGATTAGAACTAGGGTAGTATACTGGGATCTCTACTATTGTCTCTGTAAACCTACGACTTTGGTGAGTTTTTAACTCTTTGTAAATCTCCTCAATACGCTGATGATACCCAAATATACCACTCTTTTCAATTATCAAATGTCAATACAGCCTTAAGAGATATTAAATTTAGATTTTGATACGATTGTAAAAGTGTCTAAATCCTATAAAATGGAAGTAAATCCAAATTGTTGTTATTTGGCATGTCTGACCATCAATGTATGAAGTTATTATTGATGGCACACTAGTCGTACCTACAAGCTGCGAAAAAAACTTAGGCATACTGTTGGATAACCAACTTAAATTTGAAAATCATGTATCCAGCATTTTACAAAAAGCTTATTATAAATTAAAAGTACTTTACATGCATGCAAATATTCTATCTACTGATATTAAGTTGAAGCTAACTGATTCCTTGGTGTGATCTACGATCTCCTATAGCGATGTTTTCTACTTGGCAGCCAGTGCACAAATAAATAGATATACAAAAGCTTCAAACTGCCTATAAAAGTATTTAATGGTTTACCAAATAGTGTATTATGCAGGCCCTCTGTTAGCTCGTTATGAAATGAACAAACTTCTTACTTCTTTATCCCCACCATATTAAGGTTGATTCTCACTATACCTTCCGTTTTCATTCCATATCCATTTCATATCCGTTCCGTATTTTTTATTGTATTCACGCTATACGTAATGCTTCCGTTCCGTATCAGTTCCATACTTTTTATTGTACCATTTATATCATTACGAAAGTTTTATTTTAAAAATTTGTATCTTTTGAAAATGGTAATAGATTTAATTAAGAGGTGAAAAAAATTAAATATCAGCAAAATGTTAACAGAGCCTATTCATTTACATGATATAATATTTTACGAAAACGGAAAGGAAACGGAAGGGAGCTGATACGGAAGGTGTAGTGAGAATCAACCTTTATATGGAAGCGAAACCTGGGTGCCGTACCACCGACACGTGAACGCATTAAACAAGTTCCAACAGAGACAAATGGTTCTACTATGTTTCAAACATATCAGTCCTTGAATAAATAAGGTCTTCACAAATTAGTGTTTGCAGCAAAAAAAGACTTTAACTTAAAATCCTTTACTTCTCTTTACTAACGGTTAGCTGGTAGATTTGCTTTGTTTCCAGGTCTGACCTCTCTACGGGCTTAAAGTTCGTTACCGTCAGAATTTGTTGAAGTTTCCGTCGTCATCGGGGACTCCGATGCCCGACCGTTCTTTTCGCAATAGTCGTCTTCGGAGTTGCTTTATCACAGCGACAGTGTATAGTATAGATATACATACGCCATTAGCATGCAAAGCTTCCGGTTTAATCCGGTCAGCTGAACGCTGCGCTGCTGCTGGCGCTCGTTTTCTGGATACGGTAATTTGACGCGCGAAATTAGATCGCGGATTTCCGGAAAGACCGAATTGTCGGACGTATCGTTTCGGGTCTTTGTCCTTTCAGATGCAAAAACTGCGATTAAAAGACTTTAGTAGAATAAAGGATTATCAATGTTGTATAACGACATTGCAAATCTAGACATTAGCGGTAAAATCGGCCTCTTTGCGGACGATACTAGTTTCACTTGGAGCGGCCCAGATTTTACGGCACTATATAATACTATATCCACTGACTTACGCACCATTAAATCTTGGTGCGATTCTAATCTCCTATGCCTCAACCTTTCAAAAACTAAAGTTTTGTCATATAAAAGTACTATACAACCTTTTGTACTTAATAACACCACTATTGACGTCGTGGACTCTGTGAGATTCTTAGGACTTGTTGTGGACAACTCTTTAAAATGGGAGACTTGCACATCGAAGCCTTATCAAAGAAACTAAGCTCTGCCTGTTTTGCGCTAAGATCAGTGTCTAAGGAACTTAACTCATCAACCTCTAGAATGGTCTATTATGCCCTTTTTGAGTCGCATCTTCGTTATGCCATTCCATTCTGGGGTACTTGCTGCGCGACAAAATTTGATCGTATTTTCAAACTTCAAAAGAGAGCAGTTCGATACTTATTGGGACTAAACAGTAGAACTCACTGCCAGAATTTCTTTAAAAAATTCAAAATACTGACTATTCCTTCTTTATGCATTTTTTCGTTTGCTTCTATTGTTTGGTTTTAAACAAGAGTTTCGTATTTTTATGGTCCAAGGTACGGGCATTATCCAAGGTCCTAGTAGTGTTCCAAGGTACGGGTAGTGTTCCCCTGTACCGTTTTCCTATGGTTGGATGCCCTATGTACGGATGTCCTGTGGACGAGTGTCCCATGTAGGGATGGTTTACCTTATATACAGAGTGCCCCAGCGTGGATGTGGCTTGAGCCCCATGTTGCTTCTTTCCCATTTCTAAGCCTAGTCAATAGTTACGGCTGTATTGATTCATGGTGTCCTCATTCTGGCCTCTTTTGTTGTATTGGCCAACAGGATAGCCGAAAGACAGTACAGAGATACGAGTCCACCTCACGCTGTTACTGTTTGAAGCATGATTGCATAAAAAACAGCTAAGTGTAGATTTAAGTTCTAGTTTTACATTTAACATTTAAAACATTTTCAGTCTTAAACAATAACATACATCTTGAATAATATCGTACAGACTATGTTTAGTGGTTAGATCGTTAAAAACATTCATGTCGATTTAGTATTTAAAATGTGATTTAGATCTTAGGTTTCATTACATTACTTCTTGTAATAGTATTACTTTCATAGATATTATTATTGCACTATTTTAACAGATGAATAACAAAACATAGATTCTAGAATCTACGGGTTGCAACATCTTCGATTTAACATCATATAAAATATATCAAATTAATTAAAGTAATGCTACCCTTCATATATTTTCTATCACTTTAGATGTATTGTATTTTATCATAGTCGTTTTCATAGAACATATTTAGTACTATTTTTAACAAAACTTTCTTCGATATTATAACCACTATAGTTGCTAGAATTCTACAATGTTATTTACCATCAAAGAACATCTTGAATAAATATAGTCATTAGTTTTAAGTAATATACAACTGTGTTTTCTTTCTCTGTACATGCCTTATTCACGACTGCTCTCGATTGGCGCCCAACGTGGGGCGCCAAATAAGGTGTAGCGTTTTTTATAAAACATTACCATTGCGAACGGTAGCTTTTCGTTGGTAGAGCAGTCGTGGATAAGGTATTTCAGTGGAAAAAAACTAACTATCAATAACAAATCGAAGATACAAATATTGAGCGCCAAGCATGAACAGAGAAAGGAAACACATCGTTAAGAACATTCATGTCGATTTAGTATTTAAAATATGATTTCGATCTTAGGTTTCATTAGATTACGTCTTGTAATAGTATTACTTTCATAGATATTATTATTGCACCGTTTTAACAGATGAATGACCAAACATAGATTCTAGAATCTACGGGTTGCAACATCTTCGATGTAACATATAAAATATATCAAATTAATTAAAGTAATGCTACCTTTTATACATTTTCTATAATTTTACATGTATGGTATTTTTTTATAGTCTTTTCATTGAATATATTTAATATTTTTTTTAACTTAGCTTAACTCGACTTATAACCACCTATAATAATTATTAAAATTGTACAATGCTATTTACCATCAGAATACATCATGAATGAATATAGTCACTAGTTTTAAGTAATAAACAACTGTGTTTTCTTTCTCTGTTCATGCCTGGCGCCCAATATTTGTATCTTCGATTTATTATTGTTAGTTAGTTTCTTTCCAGTGAAATTATCCACTGTTGTATCCACGATTGCTCTACCAACGAAAAGCTGCCGTTCGCAGTGGTAATGTTTTATAAAAAAAAACGCTACAGTGTTTATTGGTTTAGTGTGTGTTAAAATGAATTTAAGTATATTTAGTGTTTTGAAAAATGTTCGTATGTTATATTTATCTTATTCATAGCAGAAATGTGCATTGCGAATACATCCTACCGACTGCGCCTGTATACTAATCTACATAGTTGAAGAGTAAGAGAATACAATGTTAGCGCTTAAATGGACGATAGATCCAAGAAAATATAAATGTTTATGTAGGTTTATTATGATGGTTAAGAAGTTAAATGTTAGTTAATATGGTCTAGGACACTCGAAGAAGTTTCTGAGTGCTTATGATCAAGAAAAATCACAGATCTTCCTGGGTCTGAGTAAGAACAATCTTCGGATTGTCACGGGGTTTTTAACAGGACACTGTCTCCTCAATGAACACCTCAGTAGATTGAAACTAAGAAGAAACGGCGAATGCAGATTCTGTGGGGAAGATGGTGAAACACCAGTACACCTAATCACTGAGTGCGCCGAGACGACAACCATTCGTGCCATGAATTTTTGTATGACTGATATTGGAGATGGAGAACTACCCTCTATAAAACCGTCCCAGATACTGGCTTTTGTCAAAGCCCTGGGACTGTATGATGAGTAATGATTCAAGAAAGGGGGACACAATGGATCTGTAAGGTCGAAGTGATTAACCCCCCTCCCACTCATTCCAAATTCTAAATTCTAAGAAGTTAAATGTAGCAAAGGCTCTTACGTTAAGAAAACCTGTAATAAAACTAATGTTGCTGAGTGTTAGTAACAAAAAATACCATACTTAATATAGTATATAATATAATAGATGACCTCTCGTGTATTTATATGCTGGAAACACGCGTGTATTTGTGTACACTTAACCCCCAACACAACGTACGAATACGTCTTCCTAATACGTATGTACGTATATACACATTGTTCTCGTAACATAGCAAAAAAATCAAAGATAAAACTGAAGCAAATTACTTAAGTTTAACGGCTTCGTCGCAATGTCTTGATCAAAAAGCCGGGGATACGATAATGGAGAATCTAGTCCGTTAGATGGCACTGAACGACACGAAACAACGATACAGTTACGCTGGTATAGAGGGGATAAGATAGGGGGGCTAGAAAGAGGGGGTAGGGTTATAAAAGAGGAGATTAAGGGACTTTAGGCCCATTCTCGTCGTGTAGCGGCGATATATTTTTATAATCGGGCTTCTTTTATCGTTGTATAGGGTGGAAGGGTTTAGATTTTTTTTTGGTTAGCTATAGTAGATGGCAACAAAACTAGACTAAAGAAGTTTTGGAGTTACTAAACAGTTTTATTCATAATAGAGTTATCGCATGACAAATATATTATAAAATAAATAAATAAATGAAGATAATATATTAAATTCTACATAGGGTAATAAATTAAATATAGCAAAGACTCTTATTCTAAGTAAACCGTTTTATGATAACTACCCATAGATATATTCGCAGTATGTTTGTACTCCAGGAGCTCTGGTATTTATTTTCTACTCGTCACGAAAACGTACGACCTTTCTGGTACTTTTTAAGTTTCGCAAGGATAATTAAATATTTAGATTGTTTCTTAACTTGGATTTTGTTGTTTGTTTAATTTTTTTGGGGGAAAAATGCGTGTTAAACTTTAGTAGATAAATGAGACAAAATAATTTCTAAAAATATAATCTTCCGAAATACCGGCTATACAGCTCATGATAATAATTTTTAGGAATGTTTCCGTAATTCTGCGACCAGACAGAACGATAACCTATAATTTCTTAACAAAATTTAATAAATAATAATATTATACGGTTTACGGCGCGATGATCGCTTAATTTTTAGTCCAAATGTGTCAGATTTTTTAAAGTGCTTCTGTTATAAAGATTAAAGACGCAGTTGAACATATTGATAGATTTTTGTTTAAATCGGTAGATCGGTAGATTACAGACGAAATCGGTAGAACCGGCATCTCTGTGATGAACTGACGCGCTGGCGCGACGCGGAGGCGCAGGAAGAGGAACAATATTAATTGCGATAAAGGGCAAGTGGATGGGAGGGGATGGCATATCCAAAATTTGTTATCTTATTGGAGTTTGTCTAACTCGACAGTCGTAGTGGAAGTGGAAACGGGGAAGTTGTCCATCTCTGTTTAAGCTTAGAGTTTTAATAGTCAGTTATAGGCGTCTTTGCTATGGCTCAGAGCTATGGACTTTAAGTGCAAATGCAAAGCGCAAAATCCAAGTGGCTGAAATGGACTACCTCAGAAGAAGAGCAGGGATACCTAGAATAGAAAAAAAGATAAACATCGAGGTCTGGGGTATTATGAATACATCGGAAGAAACAGTACTAGTTTGAGTTGAAAAAAGAAGCTTAGTGTGGTTCGGACATGTTTTTTGTCTGCCAACATGTAAATTTTGTACCATATGTTGCTTTAAAAAATCTAAAATGTCAATATTCCATGGGTATTGGTAAATCTGGTCTAAATTATAAGAAAATACATTTTCTGGGAAAACTTGAAGAAATGGGTAAAAAATGTTATAGTACGTTTTGATAGACAATTTAATTTTACATCTGATTCACTTAAATTATACAGGGTGTTCCATTTAAATTAAACAAGTTATTGCCGTTTAAAGCTAATAATTATTAATTATAAATTTTTGGACACTCTGTATAAGGTATTATAGTTTTTATTATTGCAACACAATATCTGGTCAATAAATAATCTTCAGTAAATATTTAGTCTTAAAAACTTTGGTACCCTTGGAGAAATACAGTCTTAAATTTTTTACTGCAATTTCACAAAATAGAAAATATTTCAAAAATGGCAAGGTTTAAGTGTGATAAACCTTAATCAAATTTACCTTTATTTCGATAGTAAAATCTAAAAATAGAATAATACACAGGGTGTTCCGTTTGAAAAAATACAACTATAATATTTTTTACTTATTTGGGACACTCTGTATCTTGTAAAATTATTTTTAAATTGTAGCTTTAATAGTCCTTTAACGAACCCAAAACTTACAATTTGTAAAAATCTAATCGTTTATGTAATAAATCTAAAAACTGAACTAATGTAAAAATTTAAACATTTTTTCTAATCGTATGTAGTGAACCCAAGCAGCATTTGGACGACGGGACAACGTTGTGTCACGCGACCAAACGTCGCGTCGGGGCGCAACGTCGGCACAACCTCGTGCCAACCCTAGTCTGCACTAGTTTGGAGAATAATTTTTGGGTCGAAAGGACGTTGGATACCGACGTTGGCTAGCAGCCTAATTTAGTACAAACTGCAACGTTGTTTAAAATCCTAATTCACAGAAATACAAAACTATAATAATATGGCGTGTAAGTCGCGTCTTATCCTAAGTTGGGATAATTATAGCAAAAATATTATTTTTATGATTTAGTTAGAGACATATGCCAGATGGTAGTAAAGGAAAACAAAACAAAAGTATGTAAGTGTGGAGGATGTTTGAAGATCATAATTATTGAAACACTTTAACCGACTCTGTAACTCGTTACCCATGGCAAAAAAGTTAAACGCAAACATCTTTATTGATAAATGTATTCTTTCTACTTTGAAAAATACTAATGGGCCTTAAAATTAAAGAAGTTTTAAAAAATTTCTGGAATTTTTTTTAGTAAAATGAGAATAATTTATTCGCAGTCGAAAAAATTGTTTCCACGTGTTGTTTAGTGTCAAATATTTCAAGTTAATGTATTCAAAAAGCAGGAATTGCTATTTTAGGAACAAAACATTTTCTTATTCAACAACATGGCGGCTTTCACTTTGTTGTTTTGGAGATTAAGATGGAGTAGTTCGAGTAGTCGCATACTGGACTAATAAAGTCGCAGTTCAGCCTTAACAGGTAGTATACTAGTCGCAAGATTGCCTAATTTAGTCATCCTAGAGTCTAGCTTTGTGCCGCCTCTATATTTCAAATGTGAGTGGATAAAGTATCGGTAATATGTCGATGTATATTTAAATTTAGTTTATATGTACCTTCTTAAGTCCCATTTTAATTAAGTTTTTTTATAAAAACAAAACAGCACTGAACTGCCTGACAACAGAACAATAAAGAAAAATTAAGATTTGCTAAGTTATGGTTCAATACAGTTGCAAAAAGCAATGGCCTGGACGAAAGAATAAAGAAATTCAAACAACGTTGAATTAGTAAACAGACGACGTTTGCATAACGTTGGAATAGGTCCTGAAAGTGACGTCGGAAAACTCTTTATTGCCCAACATTGTAACTACGTTGTCCGAATCACCTAAAGATCACTTAAGCAAAAAAGGTTACAAGACAACGTTTATTCGACGTCGCAGTAGCTTTTACTTTGTTATAGTACTAGTTCAACGTCGGCACAACGTTACAACAACGCTTACATTTATTTTAATACCCAAGGTACGGAGCTAACTATTTTTTGTAACTAATCCAACGTTGTGTTTAGTAAACATGTGGTCGCAAGTCGTGAAAATGCTACTTGGGAACCCTGTATAGTTAAACCAAATCCTGTTTCGTATATAAAACTACTAAAACAATAGTTAAAAATTGTTTTATTTATGTTTCCTTCTTACATCATATCACTCTTTGTCAAGCTTTTCTAAATAAGTTCTATTGTGGAGTCCACCTTGTAGGCAGCCAGTTCCGCCAAACCATAATAGGTACAAACGAGCTATGAACCCCTTTATGACAAATCTAAAAGACGTTATTCGCTTTTATTGCGCACCGTTGAAAATATCCGGGAATTACGAGGGAACTAGTTTTATCGCGGGCGGATTTATCGAAATGGTGCGGTTATATTTTTATTACGGGCCCGTATCATATTTAATATTATGAAGTAGTCTCTCTCTGTGTTTTAAAACTGCGCTAAACGGATCGATATAAAAATGGAGGGTAAGTACATGTAGAAATGTACATTTATCTGGGCAATGAAAAAGGATATTAGATGAAAATACTCAAATAAAAAAAATTATTGCGATTACCTGATGAATAACAGGCTTTTTTATTTTGTAAGATTTATAGGTCTTTATTTTAAAACCCTTCGTTTATTCTAAGAACGTTTTTGAGACCAAAAAATAAAAATGGCACAGTGGGTAGGATTTGTACTTATTTGTAGATAAAACTCAATATAAGCATTAATATTGCAGTTTTATTTTGTAACAAACCATCCCGGCAGTGGGTTTACCAAAAATCTAAACCCTCCTATCCTATACAGCGATAAAAGAAGACCGATTATTTAAATATATCTCCGATACATGACAAGAATGCACCCCGGGTCTCTTATTCCCCTCTTTTACAACCCTATCCCCCATTTTGTCCCCTATCTTATCCCCCCTCTACCAGCGTAACTATATCGTCGTTTCGCGTCGCTCAGTGCCATCTAGCCATCTAAAAGACTAGACTCTCTATTATCGTAACCCGGGCTTTTTGATCACAACATTGCTATAACGCTGTTAAACTTAAGTAACTCGTTCCGGCTTTATCCTTGCGAATTTTTGCTATTGACGAGAATAACGTACGTATGCACTAGGAAGACGTACGTCGTAGTAGGGGGTAGGCAAACAAACACGATAGCTTCCAGCGTACAAACATACTTGGGGGCGGTATTTTATCTTATTAAAGCCGGCTGCTTTAGAGAGATATCGCGATACGTTACGTTAATACAATGTTCAGTGCAGGAAAATTAGTAAATATGGTGGCGCTTTGAGATGTGAATATGGTTGGTTTATAGTTAATTACTATACTTCTTCTACTTATTTGAGATCTAGTAGATCTGTTAGTTTTAAGGTTGTCTCTGTATGAGTTCTTGGGAGATGGACTGCCAACTGTCTTTCCATATTTTTGGAGGTCTTCCCGGCTATCTCTTACCCATGGGTTACCTTTCAAGAGCTATGCATGGCAGCCTGTTTTGTTCCATGCGTTTTACGTGTGCGAACCATTGTCTTTTTCTTTGCCTACCTATCTCATTACGTCCTGTATTCCACATTGTTGTCTTATATTTGTGTTTTTAATTCTGTCTTTTCTAGTCTTCCCCATTATGGTTCTTAAGTTCTTCATTTCAGCGACTCTTAACATCCCAAGTAGCATTTTCGCGACTTGCGACCACATGTTTACTAAACACAACGTTGGATTAGTTACAAAAAATAGTTAGCTCCGTACCTTTTGGGTATTAAAATAAATGTAAACGCTGTTGTAACGTTGTGCCGACGTTGAACTAGTACTACAACAAAGTAAAAGCTTCTGCGACGTCGAATAAACGTTGTTTTGTAACCTTTTTTGCTTAAGTGATTTTTAGGTGATTCGGACAACGTAGTTACAATGTTGGGCAATAAAGAGTTTTCCGACGTCACTTTCAAGACCTATTTCAACGTTATGCAAACGTCGTCTATTTTACTAATTCCAACGTTGTTTAGATTTCTTTATTCTTTCGTCGAGCCAATACCTTTTTGCAACTGTATTGAACCATAACCTTAAATCTTAATTTTTCACTTTATTGTTCTGTTGTGTCAGGCAGTTCAGTGCTGTTTTTGTTTTTATAAAAAAAACTTAATTAAAATGGGACTTAAGAAAGGTACATATAAAACTAAATTTAAATATACATCGACATATTACCGATACTTTATCCACTCCCTCGTTTATTTAGAATATAGAGGGCGGCACAAGCTAGACTCTAGGATGACTAAATTAGGCAATCTTGCGACCAGTATACTACCTGTTAAGGCTGAACTGCGACTTTATTAGTCCAGTATGCTATGCGACTACTCGAACTACTCCATCTTAATCTCCAAAACAACAAAGTGAAAGCCGCCATGTTGTTGAATAAGAAAATGTTTCGTTCCTAAAAAAGCAATTCCTGCTTTTTGAATACATTAATTAAATATTTGACCCTAAACAACACGCGGAAATAATTTTTTTTCGACTGCGAATAAATTATTCTCATTTTACTCAAAAAAAAATTCAAGAAATTTTTTAAAACTTCTTTAAGTTTAAGGCCCATTAGTATTTTTCAAAGTAGAAACAATACATTTATCAATAAAGTTGTTTGCGTTTAACTTTTTTGCCTTGGGTAACGAGTTGGTTAAAGTGTTTTAATAATGATGATCTTCAAACATCCTCCACACTTAAATACTTTTGTTTTGTTTTCCTTTACTGTCATCTGGCATATATCTCTAACTAAATCATAAAAATATTTTTGCTATTATTATCCCAATTTAGGATAAAACGTAGGATAAAAAATTTAAGAGTACTAAATTTCAAGGAAACTAACTTTAGTGTCTCCGTTCTGCTATCGTTCTTCCACGTGCTCGACATAGCCTCTCTATCGGCTCTATCGCCAAGCAATAGAGTCTAGAGATAGAGCTGAAAATATGAGTGTATGTGTGCCGGTCCCGCGTTCATTCTTAGAAAATTAAATGGTTCGAGGGCAAACTCTTTATTCTCGTCTTCTTAGGGCGGGAATTGCGTTCCGGGACGACGCTGGAAAGAGCGAAATTGTGGTGGGGATAACGTCAAAAGAAAATTGTCCTACATGAAAGGGAAAAACAATAAATTTAATACTATAACGTCTAAAATATTACTCGGTTTTTTATAAACCTATGCTTAACTTATATTTTAAGTAACATGAAACAAAATATCTTCAATGCTTTAATTTGTAAATCAGCAAGGAAGTGTGGTATTCCCAACCAAACCAAAATTGAAACAAAATTTCTTTTGAGAAACATTGCGAAACAGTTTTGTCACATTTTTGATGCATATGTTTCGTAACATAAATCGCTTTTTGTTTCGAAACATTTTACAAAAATATGGTTTTGGAAACATGGAACCACATTGGAAACACATGTAATAAAGCCAAAGACATCTAAAATAAAGCCATATAAAATATATAGGATTCAATAATCAGCAGGGATTTCAAAAATGTTTCTTATTTGTGGTATGCCGTTTTCATTTTGTGTCAAGAAACAGACACGGTTATTAGAAACATTACCTAAAATATGTCCAAAAATGCTATTTGGGAACTTTTTATAATATCGCGATTTTTCTTAAATTTAAAATTCCAAACACGAAAATATAACGAAAAAAGAGCAAGAACAGAGCCTAAACTACACATTCGACGTTCCGGCATGCCCCCCAAAACCCCCAGAACTTTATCCTCCCCTCTCCAATCTCCGACATCTGGTCTGACCGTCCTCCTTTTTCTCTCGGCCATTCAAGTCCCATTAAATTTTGATCGTCGATTAATTCGATCTCTCCAGAAGGGGGGACGGGACACAACTTGGCGTGTGGGTGGCACTTTGGAAGAAAAGGACGGAGACGAGTTAAGTTTTACCCCCATTAGGGGGGCTGAAAAGGTCTGCGGGTGTATGAATATCGGCAAGAGACGATCATAGACGTAGCGATTGGGTGTAACTGTAGTTAATCAGTTATTTAAAAAACACTGGATATGAATAAAGGATGATACTTGAACGAAGACACTGCTCATTGTTAAAGCTCAGACAGTCACTAGCTTCCTAGCTTGGTTCATAGCTTTTGATTCAACAGCATTCTCAAAGGTATTTTTATGTATTTGCTTATCCTTTTTAGATTAAAGATTAGAATGCATTTAAATGCAAAGAATGTGCTATTAGTTACAAGTACCGGGTGGCCAACTAAGAATGGACGCCGGCTGTATCTCAGAAACTACCTATCGTATAACTTTGGGAAAAAAATTCTAATAAGTAAATCGACCAAGAGAAATCGCTGGAAATTATTTTCAAGTTCGAAAAATGCCCGCTAGAGGGCGTTTCTCTAATAGCCAATCAGGAAACAGGGTTTTTCTCAAAAATATGCAGGTAAACAGGTATTTTAAATATTTCTATTGTAATCATCGATAAATTTGTAATTTTTTTGATATAGAGTATTTTGCTCTATCTCACAAAATAAAGTGGTGGGAGAAGGTTAAAGGGTTACTTTTATTAAAATAAGGATAACTCTGGTCTAGGTTATGCGATTTAAAAAAACTAGGGCTCGTTTAAAAGAGCTTTTCTTGCTTAATGATCTCCAGTATAAATTTTGTTTCAACAATTTTTTTCGTGGTAGCTAGAGGGCGCTGTTTAACATCATAACAGATATTGCGCTTTTGCGTAAAAAAATTAAATAGGAGGCTATATTTCTCTTTGCACAGTTAAATAGAGCACAAAATTTCCAAAATATCAGCGCAAACTGCAACTTTCTATCTGCTCTTTAACCGGAGATATTAAGAGAACAAATGTTATGTTAGGCTGCCGCTTAGGTCTTATATGGTCTAAAAATTATAGTAGTAGGCTAGGAAACAAAAAGAGGTAAATTCGTTACGTTAAAATATCAAAACGTTTAAGTTCAGTTTTCATGCATCCGAATTTCGGGCGTTTTCTTAAAAAAATGACGTTATAATTATTTAAACGTGTTTATGTAACATTATCATCCGTCCATATAATTTTTACGAATTTCTCGGTTAATTATACATATGTAGATTCAGATTAAAATGTCCGAAAGTCGGAGAATCAATAATTTTATTAAAATGTCTAGGAATATTGTGTCGCCATATTGTTTTTAACAGAAAAAACCGCCGAATTTCGTATGGTCGAAAACTAGAAGTTTATTCATATAACGTCATTTAGTTATTAATCCAAGTTCGTCCTTGATTTCACTTGTTTTCGTGTTTTACCTGTTGTTTGTGTTATTTATTATTATATTATAAAGTTTATGTCGTTTGGGTCACTTTTCATATAGCATCGAACGAAGGTGCGAATCTTAACAATATGCACTACTGCTCCAAATCTGCCCTTGATGCAAGTAGTTTAGCACCAAGACCGTTGGTCGGCAAATGTTTACGCAGGAATTCTAGGATGGCGAATGATTGGACTTTTTTAATTATTCGAATGAAATTAATAATTTCTAAGAAATGATTCCAATTTTGAGCCAATTTAGTTAGGGGATCCATCATGATGAAATTGCATTTGTTGCAATTTTATCAGCATGAATGCCGTTGGTGTAGTTGAGGCAGTGGTGCCGCTTATTTTGCTATGAATGTGTGGGGCTTCTTGGATACCACTTACTTTAGTAGATAGAGACGCTGGAGCTTCATATTTCCATGGCCAGCTTGGTCATCGGATTCAATATGCCTGGGTTTTAATTTATGGGGTCGAACCAAAAACGAAACATGGATAGATAATAATTAAACTGTATTAAAATGAAATTAAAATATATGTTTTGATATTTTGACGTAACCAATTCACCTCCTTTTGTTTCCTAGCCTACTACTATAATTTTTAGACTATATAATCCTAAGCGGCAGCATAACAAGTTTTGTTCTCTTATTATCTCCGGTTAGAGAGAAGATAGAAAGTTGCGGTTGGCGCTGATATTTTGGAAATTTTGTGCTCTATTTAACTGTGTAAAGAGAAATATAGCCTCCTATTTATTTTTTTTACGCAAAAGCGCAATATCTGTTATGACGTCAAACAGCGCCCTCTAGCTACCACGAAAAAAATTGTGGAAACAAAATTTATACTGGAGATCATTAAGGAAGAAACGTTCTTTTAAACGAGCCCTAGTTTGTTTAAATCGCGTTACCTAAACCAGAGTTATCCTTATTTTAATAAAAGCAAGTTTAACTTTCCTCCACCACTTTATTTTATGAGATAGAGCAAAATACTCTATATCAAAAAAATTACAAATTTATCGATAATTACAATAGTAATATTTAAAATACTTGTTCACCTGCATATTTTTGAGAAAAACCCTGTTTTCTGATTGGCTATTAGAGAAACGCCCCTAGCGGACATTTCTCGAACTTGAAAATAATTTCCAGCGATTTCTCTTGGTCGATTTACTCATTGGAATTTTTTTCGCAAAGTTATATGATTAGTAGTTTCTGAGATACAGCCGGCGTCCATTCTTAGTTGGCCACCTGGTACAATAAACAGATATACAGGGTGTTTCAAAAATCATGTGCCACCTCTCGTCGGGAGATTCCTCACATAAAAATAAGATTTAATTTTCATATCAACATAGGTCCGATTCTGCTTTGTTTCGTAGCTACAGGGTGTTAAAGTCTTAATAATCCTTCGATTTATTATAATTTTCTTCCAAGCACTTTTAGTGATTCGAATTAAATTTTGAGGGTAAAAGTCTCTATAAGTGCTACATATTTTAATACTAAAAAAGTATCGATAAATTCAGGGACGTGCATATGGGCTATCACTGGAATATTTTTCCAAAATAAAACATGGGTGCCACTGATTTTTTTTCTTTTAATATCAAAATTGTGTAAGCCGTTTAATGCCAATTAAAAATTATCTCTTCTCCTTTTCTCAAATTCGGCCTCCTTGATGAGATAAACGCAATTTTATTAATCACAATTAATACAATTAAAACAAAAATAAAATTAATAAATTATAGATGTTACAAGAATTTTACATAACTTATTATTAAATATCATTATTATTAGTTATTATTACTATTAGTCTAACCTACGGCAATTTCAAATAAAAATATAATGGTAGTATTTAAGATAATTACAAAAAACGTAATTTTAAAAAGTTTTAACATGCTGTACCTCTGAAACTATGCATTTCCATACCCATGTTAATAGGAACTTTTTTTCATATTTTTTGATGAGGAATCAATGAGTATTTATTTAAAACTTTCGCAAACTAATGATATTAAATTTTTTTAAAGGTTGCTATTAGACTTGGACCACTGCAAATTAATATAATTACGTTTATCTTATCAACGAGTCCGAAATCGACAAAATATCAAGGGACAACCTTTAATCGTCAATAAACTATTTAAATATTCCAGTGATAACCCACATGCACGTCCCTGGTCAATATGTCGACACTTTTTTAACTTTAAAATATGTCGCATTTATAGTAAATTTTACCCTCAAAATATCATTCGAAACACTAAAAATGCTTGGAAGAAAATTATAAAATAAATCGAAAATATATTAAGACTTAAACACCCTGTAGCTACGAAACAAAGCAGAATCGTACTTATGTTGATATGAAAATTAAATCTCATTTTTATTTGAGGAATCTCCCCACCATGTTTTTTGAAACACCCTGTATAATTTGCTGTTGTAAAATAAATTTTTAGATAATTTAATATTTTAGAGCGTTATTACTTTTTTTAGTT
Source organism: Sitophilus oryzae (assembly GCF_002938485.1). Taxonomy (NCBI): domain Eukaryota; kingdom Metazoa; phylum Arthropoda; class Insecta; order Coleoptera; family Curculionidae; genus Sitophilus; species Sitophilus oryzae. The sequence continues at coordinate 3,083,173 of NW_022146108.1, read as the reverse complement.
AAACTCCATATTAATTATCTGGAATTTTTTAAAGAATAGCAAAATAAAGCACTAATTTACCACTATACACCAAAACACTTTACTCTTGCACTGGATACGCGTTTCACTGATCACCATGATAGCATCAACAGCAGATGATTAAAACTGCTTGAAAAAGTAAAGTGTTTTGGTATATGGTGGTCGATTAGTGTTTTATTTTGCTGTTATAACACCAAAAGCTCCAATTCCAAACTGTAATATCAAGGGCATATAAAATACGTAGAATTTTCCAGAGGTACGCCTATGAGTTATGGATCAATCGTATTTCATTTTCTAATCGGTCTCCTGCATGATTGATGCCACCAGCATTATCCTCAGCAGCAGAATGTACGCACGCTTTGTCATTTATCTGTGCTATGACATCATAGGTTGTTAGTGTGTATTAGGGTTGGTTATAAAGTATACTCTTTAAAAAATGGTGTTTAGGTGTTAAATAGACTAATTACTAGTAAATAATTTGCATTAGTTAATGAAAGTATTTGAAAAACCATGGTAACTTACTCTGATAAAATATTTTTTCCAATTTTCCTTTGAAGAAGTAGTCCGAAAAAGTAGCAAAATAAGGGTTCGGCATTTAACGTTTTATGTAAAACTGGCTAGATATTTTTACACAACTGAAGAAGAAAATTAATGATAAAAGATTATACTATATCCGTATTGTAGTACATTTTTAGACAACTTCTTTATTTTTAAGATTTTGATGGTCAAACATCAACAAAATATTCCTTATGTTTCGACTAAATTTTCTCGAAAATGAAGACATAATTTAAAATTCCGTTACAATAAGAAATAGATTGAAGTTTTGTGATTACAGTGATATATAATTTATATGGTTTTGTAACAAATTGCTCGCTATTTTATAGCAAATTCTGAAGCTCTGCAAACCTTTAATCAAGCCTTAATCAAAGCACGTGTGTTTGGAATTTTGGGTGTGGCTTAACACAGGATCGGGCTATGCCTTAGGCAGATTTCTGAAATATAATATATATTTCATTCGGCCACCATACCCGCTGAGAGCGACCCGAAAGTACAGCGTAATAGTAATAGACTCTTAAGTAATAAGTAATACAGAGGATGGTACAACAGTGTATTTCGATAATTTGGGCTAGCTTCCAGCCAATTAATTTTTAAGAGTAGATCAGTGACACGAAATGCTATAAATAACAAAAAAAAGGTCCTTTTCTACCTCTCGAATTCCAATTAGAATCAGAAACCAATAATATCTCCGAAAAAAAAAGAATCCAAAAAATCTTTGGCTCCGTTTCAACGCGGTACACTAACCCCATCATCAAAATTATCGCGCGTCCCCTCGTCCGAATTTTATCGCACGAGAAATCGCGCACATTTAAATGCATGGAACACGGAAATATCGCAGGGCTTCGGTGTCTAATTGCTGGTCCTTCCCCCGCGCGCGGCCCTTCAAAAGGTAACAATTGCGCTGGAGCGGAATGCGATGACTACATTTGGCATTTTAGACTTGCGGGTGGATTAATAAAGTTACGTTTGTTCGAAAAGTGCGGTTAAAACAGTTGGGGTAGCTTTATACAAGGTGAGTTTTAAATAAGTGAAAATATTTTAGGGGTAGTATATTTCGACCTCAAAAATGATGTGATTTTTCGCAAAAAAAATGGAAAATTTTGATTTTTTTGAAAAAAATTTAGAATTTTTTTAGTTATTATTTAAAAAATATTATTTTTCTACAAACGTCAAAAATGACAAGGTTCGCGATAGGGTTAATAGCAATGTGCGAAGGGACACTTTTTTTAATTTTCCTACGTTACCATGACACGGTGCGCGAAGTTATGCGCGAAATGCCTATTTCGCACGCACTGCATGTAAATTATATGGGATTTTGATTTTTAGAAAATGAAGAACTAAATTATAACTAATTATTTATTTCGAAATATTCAAAAATTTACAAAGATCAAACTTAACACTAATGCGTATTCTAGTTATTATTTACAATATTAACATTAATAGTACAACCAGTAAAATAAAAACACTAAATCACCACAATACACCAAAACACTTTTACTTTTACACTGGACGCGCGTTTTGCTAACCATGTTAGCATCATCAGCAGATGATTATAAACTAAAGTACAATCTACAAGTTGAGCGTTTATATACTCGCCCAGTGGGCACCGAGTGGGCCTGGCAAAATCTAGCCAACCGAGTCAGAGCCAACTGAGCGTAACAGTTAGATTTCCGCCACTAGAGTAGTAGGAACAAAGAACTTGAAGGAATTGGACCGTTGTCTCTGTTCCTGACGTGACGACAAATATAAGAACAATGAGATCCCCGATTAGAATATCAATGGACGAAGTAATTAAGGCATGTACCTCACTAAAAAATCGTAAAGCACCCGGACCGGGAAATATACCGGCAGAGTTAATTAAATCAGGACCGAAAAAACTGTACGAATACTTAAGGAAAATATTCCAGGACAGCATAAACGGAACGGACGTACCACAAGAATGGAATGAGGCTTACCTCTCAACTATATACAAAAAGGGAGATCGTACTAAGTGCGAAAACTACAGGGGAATATCAGTAACAGCCACCGTGAGTAGGATATATGGAAAAATTTTGAGAAATAGGATCGAAAACGAATACCAAGAAATAGAAGCCGAAGAACAAGCAGGATTTAGAGCCGGAAGATCGACGGTGGACCACTTATTTACAATCACTCAAGTAATAAGTAAAAAGAGCAATATAAACCAAGATCTACATCTTGTGTTCGTGGACCTGCAGAAGGCATACGACAGCGTTCCCCTTGTGAGACTTTGGGAAGCTATGGAAAAAACCAATATAAATATAGAGCTAATAAAAGCAGTGGAATCATTATATAAACAAACAAAAACTAGAATAAAAGTCGGCAAAAAGTTAACAACAGGATTTAATGGAACCAAAGGTCTGAAACAAGGGTGCTGTATTTCACCAACATTGTTCAAGATATATCTCGAACAAGTTCTCAAAGGTTGGAAGCAAAAATGTAGAAATATGGGAGTACCCATAGGGGATAACATGCTCTACACACTTTGCTTCGCGGACGATCAGGTGATCATAGCACAAGATTACGATGACATAAATTACAAGACACGTAAGCTTATAGAAGAATATCAGAAATGGAGACTCGAGATCAATACTAACAAAACAGAATATATGTGTATAATATATGAGGAGAACAACAAGATCTAATACCAGAAGAAGGGAAGAAAATTAGTGCTGCACAAAATACAAATATTTGGGTATGCAAATCACAAATGATGGACTGTTGGATACAGCAATTAAAGAACGAAACCAACTTGGAAGGAATGCTATCACGGTATTGAATGGGATACTGTGGGACAGAAGCATAAACAACAAGAACAAAACTCTAATATACAATACCATCATAAAGAGTATAACCACGTACAGCTGTGAAGTCTGGTCAATTAAGGAAACAACAAAACGAATGCCGGAAGCTACAGAGATGGATTTTTGGAGAAGATCAGCAGGCAAATCAAGACTCGAGCGAATAACTAATGAACGCATAAGAGAGATTATGGAAGTTAAACATACGATAGTCGACGACATAAAGAACAGTCAACTCATATGGTACGGGCATGTCCAAAGAATGGCAGAAATAAGAATCCCAAAGCAAATTATAAACTGGAAACCTGCAGGAAGAAGAAAACCGGGTAGACCGAGAAGAAGTTGTACAGGAAGGGATTGACACGTTTATGGAGGAAAGATCTCTCGGAGACGGTGCATGGAGAGACAGACAGGCATGGGGAGATGGCATCGGAAGACGTAGAACGTTTTAAACCGATTAATATATATAGTCTCTGTTCATACTATCTTTACATTTATTAATTCTGATGCTTTCATATGCATCTAATTGCCTGTAATTTGAGACTTGTTTAATTAATTTTAAATTATTAAGATCTATACAATATACAATGTTCTTTATCAACAATATGTTCGGCAACGCAAGATTTATCCGGTCTACCATATCTTATCTGAGCTAAATGTTCTTTAAATCTAGTTAATATTGATCTTCTAGTTTGCCCAACATATTTCTGATTACGATTTTTTACGATTTTTCTGAACAACCAGTACACGAACCAATAATTAATCCCAAACTAGATAGTTCTGATTTTGCTTGAGATATGGGGGTTTTGGGACTTGAGACACTATATCCAATTTTGATGTAGAGGTACTTGATACCGGTATTTGACACTCTAAAATTATCCGTATCCCTCGGCCACTGTCGAAGATTTCCATCCTCCGTGGCGCTTCAAACTAAATATATCACCCTCTGCATTAGCAAGGTGTGTGGCTGAAGTTGAAGTTCTCCGGAAACAATGCCCAGTGTAGGCCTCATAATCTGGCAGTTTCAAGTGTTTTGCTATCATGCTAGGCATCTTGCTCACGCTTTTTTTTTTCGAAGCAATAATATAATAATAATAATTTTTAGGGATATCCCGATTTTAACGTTTGTAGAAAAAACTGTTGTTTGCAACTCGTGCGCAAACTACCTTGGTGATCTCGACTAAATTTTCAACTCGGCTACGCCTCGTTAAAAAATTCTCTTCTTCTCCTAATGGAGGTTGGAAATCATCATGGCAATTCTAACTTTGTTAACGGCTGCTCTGAATAACTGGTTTGAAGTCATTCCAAACCATTCTCTCAAATTCTTGAGCCATGATGTTCTTCTTCTTCCTTGGCTCCTTCTGCCCTTTATCTTTCCTTCTATTATGTTCTGCAGCAGGGCATATTTAGGTCCTCTCATTATGTGTCTAAAGTACTCAAGTTTTCTCTTTTTAAGGGTGTTAATCACCTCCTGGTCCTTCTTAATTCTGCTTCTAAAAAATTCAAGTATCAGCAAAATAGCAGTTCGCGCACTAGATACAAAAATAACTATTCTTGATAATATTGAAACATAGGTAGTAGATTAAATTTACAAGAAAGAAAACCCAGAAAAAATCCAGTGGTTCTTAAATTTTAAACAAAAAATAATTTCTTTTTTAATTTTTAAAGTAAAATAACGTTATTTTTGACTTTTTGAGAAACGGTAAAGAGAAAATCTCGGAGAAAATGTGTTTCTTTTATCGAGATCTTGACGATCTACAGTTTTTGATTTTTTAGTGGCACCCGGTATTTACTCTATTCGATAGAAAATAACAGTCTCAATAGAATGACACATCATATGCCAATTTTTGAAATTTTTCCATATGGTTTATTTGAAATTATAACTTACGGTTCGTAACGAAAATTTGACGTGTGTGGTATCAAATTATACGTAAAAAATGCTTTTTCCAAATATGCCAATGAGCCACCCTCGTTCTATTTAAAAAAAAATGAGATATGATTAAAAATACAATTTGAACATTTTCTAACTGGCCAGGACAAGACACTAAAAACATTAGACGATCCAATCTATTTTTCCAAGGCTTCTTGATTAAGAATTAGTGTTTGTGAATGAAAGTTTAAAATACAATTTTTTATTAAGCGAGGACGTCAAAAATTGACATATAACATGTCATTCTATTCAGAGTGTCATTTTCAATCAAAAAGAAAAATAAAAAATACGGAGGGTGCCATTTAAAAATCAAAAGTTGTAGTCATTTCCGGTGAAACAGGAAGTGACCAAAAACAATTGAATACGTCAATCAATCCTGATTTATGTCGTATACTAACGTGCCAAGTCTCGTTATTTTATCTGAAAAATAAAAAAGTTATAGGGGTGAGCCACTTTTGAGACGCACCCGGTATGTTCCATTTTGAGTTATGTTATTATGAATAATAATTATTGATACTAAAATATATAAACATTATATATCAATAGAAAATATATATCTATTAATCTTTAAATATAATCGTAAGTAAATACTTTATTAATTATTTAACATTTTTATTAATTTTTTATAATTTATAAAAACATAATAATACTTTTATTTATTTATTTATAAGATTTGTATTAGAAAGCAAGTAGCTTTAATTCTCCACTATATGAAATAATCGTGAAAATTAGGTGAAGAATAATTTATATATCTTTTAAATTTCAATTGAACTGAAAAACTCCTTCACCATTTTATCAAGAAAATTAATTTTAAGTTTGACTATTTTAGTTCAATAAATTAAAAAATAAATTTTATACTAAATTCTTTTTATACATATCACTGATTTTATATTGTTTGTGATAGAGAACTTAAACATTAAAACACACGCACAAATTCCATTGTATAAAATTGGCAGAGACACTAAACTGTATAATATCCAATATAAAGTGTTTAATAATGAGAAGAAAATTATGGTTGTATAGAGTTTTTCTCACCTTTAAGCAAAATATTTTTTGTAATCAAAATGGTCCGGATTACCTAGATTTAAAATAAAAGTAATTTATTTTATGTTCCCTTTTTTTAAATAAGTTTTCTTTTTTTAAACAATTCCTACAAATCAGATGTAATTATCTAATATTATTTTAGGATTTATTTAAATATTTAAAAGTTATAACAAATAATAGTAAACAATGATTTTTTTAACATTTATTAAACAACATAAACATCAAATACATATAAGAACTATAATAACTTGAATCTATTTACAATAATAATTTAAGTTCATAAATATTTGACATTCCCTCACTATGTATACTATATACTACATATTCGTATTTCCTTGAAAATCTAATATGTATAGCTCTGTTAAAAAAGTCTTAAGGCCTAAAAGTCTTAAAATAAAAATAAAATCACTATCATCCTGGAAAAACTATAGCAAATTATAATTTAATAAATAAAATAAAACAGAAACAAAATAGAGATAAATAATAAATACAAAGGAGATATTTCATAGAACACTATTTATTAATATTTTTGATTTGACAAACATGTTAAGGTGTGATGAGAGTCACATTTATCAAAAAAAAATAGAAGAAAATCTATAAAGCTTTATATTTAAAAAAAAGCTCAATACCATCCTCTCTCTAATTTACTTCGTCTTTTTTGGGGTTTAATGTTTCGGCAAAGTTCGTACCCCAGCGGAATGCAATTTTTTGCAATCAATGTTGCCATATTTCTCTTGTTATTGATCGTTTTTGTCACGAAAATCGTACTGGTTTCGAATACGCGTCTTCTCTGGTACTGAGGCAGGATAGTTTCGAGTTGAGCTAGTCGATCTTCAATCAAAAGTTCGTTGATTTTGTGAGGTGCAAGTTGTGGAGTGACTAGTGATCGGTATTCTTCTGGTGATTCACCAGTTTCACTTGATTCTGAAAATAAAAAGAAAATCAGATTTTTTTTTTATTTTTTGAAAATGAAAAAAAATAATGTAATGCAAAATAAAGATGTGCAGATAGCAAAATCAATATTTTAGCAAAAATAGGAAATACACTCGAAATTTAAGGTGTGAATACTGGAGATATACAGAAAGATCCACAGACTTCGAGACATAAGAAAAATCAAGTCCATTTAGCGTGTGTCGCAATTTCCACACCTTAAAAAATTAGTTTTTTTATAGCTATAGCAACTGCAGCTACTATGAAAAAAGCTGTGTGGTTTTGGTTTGGTAGAAAATAAGGGCACCTGTAATTCATCTGAGAATGTTATAAATCGCTAAAAGAAGTTTCAAATCTCTTGGATTTCTATTAATATTAAATAAATTTTATTAAAAATTGAACTAAAATTGTTAGTATCATTAAAAACAATTCAAATTCAAAAATTGTATCAAATTCCCATATTTATATATTTAGAAAATAAGGGCACCTGTAATTCATTTGAGAATGTTATAAATCGCTAAAAGAAGTTTCAAATCTCTTGGATTTCTATTAATATTAAATAAATTTTATTAAAAATTGAACTAAAATTGTTAGTATCATTAAAAACAATTTAAATTCTAAAATTGTATCAGTCAAATTCCCTTATTTAAGGTAAATATTAAAGTAAATATAAATACAGCTCATTCTAAGCTCTACTTATATTTAAGAAAAAATTGAATCATTGGTGCAATTGGGCCTTATAATGCCATTTCGAATGAATAATAGTATTAATAATGTACATTATAATAATACTTAATTTTATATCATAGTGTGTATTAAAACTACTAAAACACTTTTAAATTAGTATTATATTAACAACTTTTGTTTTTTTAATCCAAAAAAAATAAAAGTAACACATTTTTCAATCAAAATATTTATGGTCCTGAAAAGGACCTTTGTTTTCCCATGTTCGTCAAGGTAGGTAATGGCTAAACGGTAAAAAAAACAGGATAATAAAATTTAAAAAATTACAAAAATTGTTCAAAAATGCCTCCCTCTTGCATTAAACAATAACCCAAACGATCATAAAATCCCCTCCTTACATTGGATAACATATCAGAGGTGACAGTGTCAAAGGCATTAAATATTTTCTGCCTTAACTGCTCCAAGTTTTGAATTACTTCATGGCCGTAAATTTTAGATTTTATGTACCCCCATAAAAAGAAATCATTCACCGAGAGGTCAGGTGAAATTAAACGTCAGCCTAAACAAAACTGTCATTTTTGAAAACTTGTCAAAATTTGGACACACGCTAAATATACTTGATTTTCCTATGTCTCGAAGTCTGTGGACTTTTCTGAATATCTAGACCCTTAAATGTTCGAATTAAAGAACATAAAGTTTATTTAAGAAAGGGCGATTTTCAGAAATCCAAGAATTGTCAGCATTCATGGCACATAGGACACAGAGAACATTTTAACAACGTAAAAATGATTATAAAAGAAGCGATATCCTCTAAACGAAATAAAAGAGGCTGTTTTAATACAGTCTGATAAAAATAAATGAATTGCTCAGGCATCTGTAGAGGAGTAATGTATGGCTATCGCGAGGGCTATCGCTTCTTTGATTTTTAATGGCCATAACATAAATAAACATAAGTAAAAGTTAAAAATAAATTAAAAAATCAATAATACAGAAAGTTTGAGGCTTTTTGGTTTTACCTCATTAAATAATTGTTACAGGTAGTAGGTAACTGTTAATTTGAAAGTTTAACTTGATATAATGTCATTTTAATACAACGTCAACGGTTTTCATAGACGTATCTGTTTAAAAAAACTAAAGTGTTCTTGAACAGCTGTATTTAGATATTTTAAATAGTTGTTTTTTTTTGTTCTTTCTTTGTGTTTTTTTTTGCTTCTGACGGTGGGAAGAGATACAGTTCCCGAAACTATAAGCATTTTTCTGTCTGTTAGGCAAATTTGTTAATTAATAAACCACTGCTGACAATTAGAAACTTTGCAATTAGTCTCCGTTGTATTAAAACAGCAGTGTTTACAAAAAATAACTAATTTTATGACTTTTTTGAAGAGATGAATCCACAGAGGCATAGACATTTTTTGCAAATATATACTTCAAAAATATTTTACAAATTTTAACACAAAAATTTTATGTTATATTATATTTCTATTAAATAAATTATTATATCCAATTATATTTTTTTTATAAATTATAATACCTACTAAATCCGATACTCTATCAATTCATGAAATTATGATCGAATTATGTACAGTAATATAGTATTTACATATTAATAGCACATAATAATTAATCGGAATATTATCCAATTTATCTTAACCATAGAATATAGATCGATACACTAAAACAAATAACCTCTGAATTATGTCCTAATAGAAATTGAGTAAAATAATCTCTTTTTTCGTATTATATTGAATTAACCAATAGTTGTTTTATAAATCTATAATTCGTATTGTAAATATAATCTAATATTTTTTTTTTCCTTTTTTTTCCATTGCAACTGTTAAAATTGCCTTATATCTATCAAAAATAGTAGATAAAGTAATATTTTAACCGCAAGGGTAGATTAAATGATACTTTAACAGTTAAAAAACAGTTAAAAACTTTATTTCTTCTCGCACGTTGTTTAATTGCTTCCATTTTTGAAAATTTTTGTATTCTTTTTCATAAGTTATCCGGAATTTAAATGGAAGTAGTTTGGATATGGCGTTTGTCGCCTCAGCCTGAATATCTGTTGGTAATTTACTTATTTCGTTTTGAGCCATTTCTGGCTCCAAGTCAATCAGCAATCGACACAAAAGAGAATTCAAAAATGTTGACTCAAAACTGACAACTAAAGAGACAGCTTTATTTATTTGTCAAATTACATAGAAACCAACGCCAACCCAGCACAATATTTTTTCTATTCCTAATAAATTCCTTGAAATAATAATATTTGAATATTTTTGAAAACGTAACTCACTATGGAAAAAAATATTGTTTTATACACGACGATAAAATTGCATTATCGTCTCCATTATCTAAAAAATATCCATATTCACTGACATCATATAAAAATTTTCAGTTTTTGAATGCAATCTTTAAACAGAATCTTAATTTTAGCAGTATCAATTAGAAATAAATAAATAAACAAATAAATCATCCAGATTTTTGTACTAAACTCACCTACGTCATTATCAAACGACACCTCCAAATTAAAAGTCTCTTCCTCATCATTCTCATCTTCCCTCTTCTTCAAGGCATCCACATCGACAAAATACTCCTTCGTAACCAACTTCTCAACGTTTTGCTTCTTTTTCGCATCCTCAGGGGCACAATACCTCCTCTTCTTCGTGGTTTTAATACAGACAGGGTTCTTATAAACGTACTTTGTCTTCAGAGTTAGTACTTTGGTAGTTACCACCGGAGATGGATTGATTTTTTGGAGGTTATTATAGTTGTTCGTGTGTTGATTGTCAGGAATTGCTAGGTCACCTATATAAGGCATTTTTAGGTTGGGTAGGAGAGCTAGGTAGTTTGTTGGTTTGTAGTACTTCGCACATTCTTCTAACATACTATTCCCGATTGTGTACCTAACGAAAGGTACTAAAAATACGTAAACTAAGAAAACCATGACCGGTACTACTACTAGTGTTCCGTCGATATTCGCGCATTAAATGAGGAAATTTTACCGTAAGAAATTGAAGAACGAAGAAATATGATTATAGACTATGCACAATGTAATTTGAATGAATAAAGTGTATGAAATGTTTTTTCCTAGGTCAGAGGCGTGCTGGGTTACTTTCGAAATGGTATATTGTCGGGTTTTTTTGCGAGCAGGGAAAACAGACAAGTGATATGTAAAATTAATGTTCGTGTGGATGATTAAGAAAGTGGAATTTTCTTGGGATCGAACGGTCTTTAACAATGTATTGTTTTATTGTTTTGTTACTTGTTAAGCTATATTACTGTAAAGATAAGAAACCTACAAAAATATGGGTTTAAAACGGACTAACATACATGGTTATTATTTATTTTTATTGACGTCATGTTTTTGCTATAGTTAATGAATGCATTTTCTCAAAATGTTAATAATAAAAAAGTTTTGCAAAGACATTAGAATTTTTAGAATTTAGAATGAGTGGGAGGGGGGTTAATCACTTCGACCTTACAGATCCATTGTGTCCCCCTTTCTTGACTCATAACTCATCATACAGTCCCAGGGCTTTGACAAAAGCCAGTATCTGGGACGGTTTTATAGAGGGTAGTTCTCCATCTCCAATATCAGTCGTACCAAAATTCATCGCACGAATGGTTGTCGTCTCGGCGCACTCAGTGATGAGGTGTACTGGTGTTTCACCATCTTCCCCACAGAATCTGCATTCGTCGTTTCTTCTTAGTTTCAATCTACTGAGGTGTTCATTGATGAAACAGTGTCCTGTTAAAAACCCCGTGACAATCCGAAGATTGTTCTTACTCAGACCCAGGAAGATCTGTGATTTTTCTTGATCATAAGCCCTCAGAAACTTCTTCGAGTGTCCTAGACCATTGCAAGATTTCCATTCCAGGTTGCGGATGGAATCTTCCAAGTTCTTGAGTTCCGCCTTGAGTTGGTTACCACTTGGAAAGCAGAACGGTTCTGGTCCAGTTAGTGGAGTGTTCGCTCCTTTCCTAGCTAGATTATTTTGCAAAGACATACTGAATATTAAATATTTTTAAAAAAGAAGAATGAAATTATTGGGCAAACCTAGAGTAAGATTAGCCATGAAACATGGCTAAAATACGACTACCCGTTGACACTTAGTGTTTCTGCCTTCCGGCTTCATCAATACGGGAGGAACCAGCAACGATGAACTAGCGACCCTGAAAAAAGAAAAAGGGGAAGCAAACGAGGCACTAGGCACCATTTGCAACCTGATTAAGCAGTAGCAAACAATTCGCAAGCGTTACTACCAAAAAACCGCTGCGGAGGTACTTCAACATACCTCGCCGCTATCACCTTGGCCTAGAGAAAACAATAAACAAAAGATGTTATAGTGGGGACTAAAATAAAAAAGAAGAATGAAATTATTGGACAAACCTACAGTAAGATTAGCCATGAAACATTCCGGCTTCATCAATACGGGAGGAATCAGCAGTGGGTTTGCCCAATAATGTCATTCTTCTTTTTTATTATAGTTCCCACGATAACATCTTTTGTTTATTGTTTTCTCTGGGCCAAGGTGATAGCGGCGAGGTATGTTGAAGTACCTCCGCAGCGGTTTTTTGGTATAACGCTTGAGAATTGTGAGATACTGCTTAATCAGGTTGCAAATGGTGCCTAGTGCCTCGTTTGCTTCCCCTTTTTCTTTTTTCAGGGTCGCTAGTTCATCGTTGCTGATTCCTCCCGTATTGATGAAACCGGAAGGCAGAAACACTAAGTGTCTACGGGTAGTCGTATTTTAGCCATGTTTCATGGCTAATCTTACTGTAGGTTTGCCCAATAATTTCATTCTTCTTTTTTATTATAGTCCCCACGATAACATCTTTTGTTTATTAAATATTTTTATACAGTAAATTTACATAAAAACGTTAAATTATAATTTTTTGGTCGACCCTGGTAAACCTACAAATAATTTATTCTACTATACATATTGATATGGTCGACAATAATAGTGAATCAAGGTATTCTCTTTTCAATGAACAAAACCCAACCTGTCTTGAAAAATAGCATATTATTTCGTATTCATAAAAAAGCAATTTTCTTATGATTACCATTCTATGCTATTGTTGCTTGAACAAGTGGTAAATGGTTATTTATTTCTGTTTTCAAATTTATTAGATTTATATCGTTCCAACACAAAAGGTGAAACGTTTAATCGATTATATAGGTACCTATACATTTTTTACCGTCTTTACTTACTTTAAAAGTAAAATTAGTCTTGCGTGCTTTCAATCACTAATCCAAATTACAGGCTACTCTTCAAACTAATTTATAATTAAACGATAAATTAGATTGTGTAAAGATAAATTTAGATGTTTTAAGTTAATAGTACCTATAGTTATGAAGAGACCTTTATTTATGACAATAAACTATGTAAAAAATGTATATACCTATGTGGCGGATTCATCTCTCCAAAATATCCTATATGGGTATTTCGCCACTGGAAGAAAATCTACAAAATAAAATAGTTATTTTTTGTAAACACTTCTGCGTTAATTCAAACGGAAACTACTTGTCAGAAGTTAGGTTTACAGATATACAAATTTGCCTAACGAGCACAAAAATACTTAACGTTTCGGAAAGTTTATCTCTTTCCGTCGTCGGAAACAAAAAAAAATACAAGGAACAAAGAAAAAAACTATTTAAAATATTTAAATTCAACTATTCGAGAACACTTTAGTTTTTTAAAACAGATACGTCTACAAAAACCGTTGACGTTCTGTTAAAATGACATTACATCAAGTTAAGTAATTCAAAATTAACAATTACTACCTGATAACAATTACTTAATAAGGTAAAACCAAAAAGCCCCAAACTTTCTGTATGATTATTTTTAATTTTTACGTATGTTATGTTTATTTATGTTATGTTCTTTAAAATCAAAGAAGCGATTGCCATACGTCAAGTAGTCAATTGATAAGTCGAGTAGTTTTGATTCCATATCCCCGTGACTGTGAGAAAGGAGACAGATATCATCTGCATAACTCAGATCCTCTAACATGTTAAAGGGAATCCACCATATTCCACGATAATACTTGGATATCATCTAAGAGGATATTAACAAGAAATAGCGACAGGACTTACAAAAAGTAAATAATTAATATTATTTAGTGCTATCAATTGTTTACACTTATCGCAGCTTATTTATTAAACAGAATTAGAATTTTTAGAATTTAGAATGAGTGGGAGGGGGGTTAATCACTTCGACCTTACAGATCCATTGTGTCCCCCTTTCTTGAATCATAACTCATCATACAGTCCCAGGGCTTTGACAAAAGCCAGTATCTGGGACGGTTTTATAGAGGGTAGTTCTCCATCTCCAATATCAGTCGTACCAAAGTTCATGGCACGAATGGTTGTCGTCTCGGCGCACTCAGTGATGAGGTGTACTGGTGTTTCACCATTTTCCCCACAGAATCTGCATTCGCCGTTTCTTCTTAGTTTCAATCTACTGAGGTGTTCATTGAGGAGACCCCGTGACAATCCGAAGATTGTTCTTACTCAGACCCAGGAAGATCTGTGATTTTTCTTGATCATAAGCCCTCAGAAACTTCTTCGAGTGTCTTAGACCATTGCAAGATTTCCATTCCAGGTTGCGGATGGAATCTTCCAAGTTCTTGAGTTCCGCCTTGAGTTGGTTACCACTTGAAAAGCAGAACGGTTCTGGTCCAGTTAGTGGAGTGTTCGCTCCTTTCCTAGCTAGATTATTTGCTTTTTCATTGCCTTCTATCCCTTGGTGAGCAGGCACCCAGAATAGGAGGACTTTGTTTTCTTTGCCTAATTTATTCAGCTTCTAATGCATTCTTTGACCAATTTCGAATTGATTGATACTGAGTTGATCGCTTTTAACGCTGCTTGACTATCAGACAAGATGGCTATTTCTTGTTTCCGATAGTTCCTATCTAAGATAAGTTGTACGCATCTCTCGATAGCGTAGATTTCTGCCTGTAGGATACTAGGGTAAGTGCCCATTGGTTCGGAGTAATTAGCTCTCGGCCCAAACACTCCGATCCCTGTTCCCGTATTAGTTTTGGAAGCATCAGTATACCAAGTTATGGTATGGTCTTTTAACTGCTGTATTAAACAGACAGTCAACTTAAGATCGTTCAGACGGACCTTTGCTTACTTATAGTCTGTCACTTTTGCTTACTTATGTCTTTTTGTGGACACCGTATAATCAAAAGATATTTTATAAATTTGTATATAATAAAACTAAATTATTTCTATAAAATAAAATTAAAAGATCTATTTTTAACTGCAGAATGTGCTGCCCAAATTTCCGAATACCAGTTCGGACGACCCTGTTATAATAGCGTAATATAAATTTAAAATAAAATATCCAACTTAATACAATTTTTGTAAATTTTAAGTCAAAACCAAAAATTTTTGTGTTAAATCTAAAAGTACATACTGGCAGTACTTAACTTCCAGGTGATAATGATAATGTAATATTACAAATTATGTAAATTACTAGTCTCAAGGGTACTAATTTGCGTCTATATGATGCCCGACGTTAGTACTTTGCCAATTATTATCGAATCTTCACTGTTTCGAATACAGACAGACAGCTTATTTAATAAACAATTAACAAATATTATTAAAACGTTAAAAAAGTTCCACATATAGTTTAAAATAGTACTATGTGAATAATGAAAATAATTATGCAATTAGCGTACAAACACTCCGATCCCTGTTCCCGTATTAGTTTTGGAAGCATCAGTATACCAAGTTATGGTATGGTCTTTTAACTGCTGTATTAAACAGACAGTCAACTTAAGATCGTTCAGACGGACCTTTGCTTACTTATAGTCTGTCCAACGAGACGATTTGTGACATTGGCAGTTATGTCTGTCATTTTAATTCAAAGGTAAATTGTATCTTCGAAATCGACTGGCTGTCTAATGAAGAAGCTGTGGTAAAACACTATTTTTGATGAAGTGTACAGAAAAAAAAAAGAAAAATTGAGAATTAATGGTCTTAAATTAATTAATTAAATCATAGAATTAATTTATTATTATTATTAATCTACAGTAAATTTTGATTTTTTTAAGGAACTTTTAATTAATATCGTTTTCATTTAGACTTTTTGTGGACACCGTATAATCAAAAGATATTTTATAAATTTGTATATAATAAAACTAAATTATTTCTATAAAATAAAATTAAAAGATCTTTAAACCTGTCTATATAAATTTATTGCTTCTCTGCCACTGGTAAATTAATTGAAATATGTCATCCGTACGATTCAAAACACAGGTCATCCATGACAGATTGAGCTTTATTTTGTAGTTCGATAGACCTTGTGATTATGTTACTATATGGAACACTTTTCTATAACTGGGTATTTTATCGAGGCTGGTAGTTTAGGCCAAAATAAGTGAAATTTATATGGGAAATTTACATACATACTTGGTATACATACTTTGGCTTCCAAAACTACTTTATATTATGATCTTTTATTCTGTTTCGCTTTAGTTTCGTGAATAATTATTTTTTTCTTTTATTTAAGAAATTTTACTAAAAAATATACACAAAATTAACTTTACTGAGGGAAAATATTTTTCTTTTTTGCGCAAAACGATTTTAAATATGAATCTATTGCTTGTCAAATAATAGACACATGTCAAGTAATCAAACTCGACACTCAAAAATAAGAAGGAAATGAGCCAATGTATAATATACATATACAGCTTCGGCAGCATATTTTGCAGATAAAAATAAGTAAAAAAGTTCGTATAAGTGTATGACCTAAAATGCTTAGTTTCGGAAATACAGGGTGTAGAAGTTTCATTTTTATTTCGATTTTTTCCAAATAATTTATGAAGGAACGTCAATATTTGGATAAAAATTGGTGCCTGGGAGTTTTTTGATATGAGAAATTTAATTTTGATATCAATATGACTCCTACTTGTAGAGAGCGCCACCTACATATTTTTTAACTGGTTTGAAGAGTAATAACTTTTTGTCCGTACCTGTATAAAACTACCGAGTAAAAAAATATATTTTCGAAGTTTTTTACGTAAAAATTTTATCTTGGTAAAAATCGCTACGAATAATGGTTCTCGAAATATTTGTAATCGAAATTATCAATACCTGTCGTTATTGGCATTATACTAAACATGTTGACTAAATAGTTATTAGACTGAAGTCATAAATTTGAAATGCTTTTGTGCCATAAGTTCAACAGAAACTGTTTTATCATCATTTTTTGGCAGAAAAGTTTATGATTAATTTAAAAAAATAAAAATTTTCCAAATTTACTATTTTCATTCTAAATATCTTAAGAACGGTTGTTCGTAGCGATTTTTACCAAGCGACATTTTTTACGTAAAAAGTCATGGAAATGTATATTTTTTCACTCAATAATTTTATACAGATACGGACAAAAAGTTATTACTCTTTAAAACAGTTAAAACACATGTACGTGGCTCCCTCTACAAGTAGGAGTCATATTGGCATCAAAATAAAATTTCTCATGTCAAAAAACTCCCAAACACCAATTTTCATCTAAATATTGACATTACTTCATAAATTATTTGGTAAAAATCGAAATAAAAATGAAACTTCTACACCCTCTATTTCCAAAACTAAGCATTTTAGGACATACATTTATACGAACTTTTTTACCTATTTTTATCTGCAGAATGTGCTGCCCAAATTTCCGAATACCAGTTCGGACCACCCTGTTATAATAGGGTAATATAAATTTAAAATAAAATATCCAGCTTAATACAATTTTTGTAAATTTTAAGTCAAAACCAAAAATTTTTGTGTTAAATCTAAAAGTACATACTTAACTTCCAGGTGATAATGATAATGTAATATTACAAATTATGTAAATTACTAGTCTCAAGGGTACTAATTTGCGTCTATATGATGCCCGACGTTAGTACTTTGCCAATTATTATCGAATCTTCACTGTTTCGAATACAGACAGACAGCTTATTTAATAAACAATTAACAAATATTATTAAAACGTTAAAAAAGTTCCACATATAGTTTAAAATAATACTATGTAGAGTAATTCAATGAAAATAATTATGCAATTAGCGTAATAAGTGGTCATGCGTATAAAAAGCATATAATCTTATACAGGGTGTGTCTTAAATAAGTGGAAATATTTTCCGAGCTGGTAGATCACGAGAAAAGAAACATATTTTCTTCATACCGTTTTTCAAATAAGTCTAAAATATCCAAGTTATTTTATTTTAAAAATTTCAAAAAAATATATTTTTTACTTAAATTTTGAAAACCACTGGATCTTTTCTGGGCTTTCTTTCTTGTAAATTTAATCTATTGCCTATGTTGCCATATTATTAAGAAATTATGGTTTTTAACTATACTCTGTTTTTTTTCTCAGGTAAGATTTCGACAGACGATGACAGAAGAAAAGCAGATGACGTCCCATACCAATCTATTTATTTTACTAAAAAAAGTTTCTAATAATTTTTAAGTTATCTATGGATGGGTTTAAATATAAATCCGTCATGCGTCGTGTCTTGTTGTTTTTACCAGTTTTATTGGTTTATTTAAAAAATGACAGATCGTATTTCATTTTTATTGGTTTGACGGAACGATGAACGACAAACGGACACCGATGCGTATGAACTCGCCTTTAGATTTTTGTCATTTTTGACGCTTGTCAAAGTCTTGCCAAATTATAAGTTATAATTTTCTGTCAACTTTTGTTTAATACCTTACGCCATACCCTGCGTTTTGGAAGATGATGCATTTTGATTCGTATTATTACGTGTGTTTTGTGTCTTTTGAAGTCAAGTGGAGGAAAAATCGAGTGAAAATTAACTGTAGACCCAGAGCACAGTTTATGGTTAATACTCGCTGCCCAGGCAGAAAGTCTTATACACCAATGAAGTTGCCATCGATAAAGTTTGTATACCATTTCGTTGTAGATAAGTGCATCTCGTATATGGTAGAAGGATCAAACTAAACACATACTAAAAAACTGGAGTAGCTGTAAAATATCGACATCACACGAGAGGTAAATAATGGATTTTAGTACTGCAGAAAAATAATGTCAAAAGGTACTGGTTTAAAAAAATTAAGATTAAAGTTAATTAATCAACCTGTAAGGTATAAAATTTGGTAGGTGTTATTATTATTAAAATAGTTTGTTTTATTTACCTATGTTGTTTTATTTATTCCTGTGGAATATTACAAATTTGTATTTGTACATAAGTTATATTGATAAATATAATCATAAATGCGGTTAGTTTCATAAAGCTTGAAAGTAAATAATAGTTCTTTTTTATATTGTTTTGGTATGTAGTGTCTTGTTCTTGTTTGTTTTGTATTAACACATACCGTTTTTATTAAATAAAATAACTCGATTACATTTTTTCAGTTTTATACAGTTTTTTTCACAATATTTTGAAGTAATCACTTGTCATCTTGTCAATCAAATTTTAAATATATCCTGCTATGCGTTCCAGTTGTACCAACTTATTTCTTTCTAAAATAAAATAAACTACTTTGAAATTAAAATGACAGACACATCTATCACTGTCAAGGATCTTCTCGTTGGACAGACTATAAACACTAAAAAAAATCCAAAAAATGTTTCAAAAAACTCTAAGTTTTCAATTTTTTTTTCGCGAATAAAAAACTCATAATCGTGTTTCTGGGGTCAAAACATACTACCTACTAATACTAAAAATATTTGAACATATTTAAGACTCACCCTGTATATCACATAAGATTATATGCTCTAAGAACGTGTAAATTTATTCTAAATGTGGTCAAAATGAAGACCAATACAAAAACCACAATAAAAATAGTGGTAACTTTAGAAAAGATGTGTCTAGTTTCAAAACCACATACCTAGTAATGTAAAACGAGGAACAGGTGATCTAAATCGTATCATTTTAGTTAGTAATATACTTAGTAAACTTTTATTATAAAGTAGGTATTTAATAATAAAAAGGTTAATACTGGATTTCTAGCTTTTGATGACAATAAGGGTTTTGTTGAGTGTACTAATATTTTTCTATCGTGCCTGGATCAATATCTTAGCTCACAAAAGGGCAACCAAAAACAATAAATATAATCTAAAAATATTTGCACCAAACCTTCAACTTTAGCTTCCAGCCTTAAAACCAGAGCATTAGCACCTGCGACCTTCTAAACCCGCAAAATCTCTTCAATTTTGCATGTAAAACTACAAACCTTAGTATGAGGACAGTATTTTTATTAGTATTATTTCTCTTTTATCAAAGTTCAGAACAGCATAGTTGGATTCTTTGGAATAGTGATCAATGTTTTCTCTGTCGTGTTCTTTTACTTGTGAATTCCAGGCAGAGTACGGCACTCCTTTCACTTCACTCAATAAAATAAGTAGGAAACGTCAACGATTTCTTGTAGACGTATCTGTTTTAAAAAGTAAAGTGTTCTCGAATAGTTCAATTTAAATATTTTAAATAGTTTTTTTCTTGATTCTTTATATTTTTTTGCTTCCGACGACGGAAAGAGAAAATTTTCCGAAACGTTAAGCATCTTTTTCTTTGTTAGGCAAATTTTTATGACTGTAAACACAACTTCTGACAAGCAGTGTCCGTTTAGGTTTAACGCAGAATTGTTTACAAAAATAACTATTTTATTTTGTAGATTTTTCTTGCAGTGCAGTGGCGAAAAACCCATAAGGATTTTTCTGGATAGATGAATCCGCCACATAGGTATAGACATTTTTTAAAATAAGTAGGGATATTTACAAATTTAGCGTTTGATTGACATAACCTATTCTCCTCAAATTTCCCTAATATAGCATCTATCCAGCGCATCCGAGGTAAGTCACAATAAAAATATTTTTTACACAACGTAATAGGTTCCTTTATTTCATTTAAATTGTTTGTTATACAGTTGGCCAAAATATTACCTCTTCAACTTTGTTGAACGACCCCTGAATTGTTATGCTACAACATATAAGTAATAAAAAAATATACAGGGCGGTCCGAACAGTATTCCGCAAACCTGGCTGCAGATAAAAATAAGTAAAAAAGTTCGTATAGATGTATGTCCTAAAATACTTAGTTTCGGAGATACAGGGTGTAGAAGTTTTATTTTTATTTTGATTTTTTCCAAATAATTTCTGAAGTAAGTCTGGGTGTTTTTTGACATGAGATTTTTGATTTTGATGTCAATATTTAAGACTCAAACTTGTAGAAGGCGCCACCTACATGTGTTTTAACTATTTTGAAGAGTAATAACTGTTTGTCCGTACCTGTATAAAACTACTGAGTAAAAAAATATACATTTCCGTGATTTTTATTTTATTTTTTCTTTTATCTTGATAAAAATCGCTACGAGCAACCTTTCTCAAGATATTTAAAATGGAAATAGTCAATACATGTCATTATTAACAAAAAATAAACGTGAATAGATAGTTATTTGACTGAAATTATACAGATTTGGGGACTTTTTATTTTTTTTAAATTATTCACAAATTTTTCTTCGAAAAAACGATGGTAAAACAGTTTCTGTTGAATTTTTGACACAAAAACATTTCAAATTTATGATTTTAGTCTAATAATTATTTAGTCAACATGTTTAATTTATGATTATTGATTATTATTGATAATATTTATTCTAAATATCTCTAGAATCATTACTCGTAGCGATTTTTACCAAGGAACATTTTTTACGTAAAAACGTCGGAAATGTATATTTTTTTACTCGGTAGTTTTATACAGATTTGGACGATAAGTTTTATTATATTTGTATTAGTATTATTTACTCTTCAAACCAGTTAAAAAATATGTAGGTGGCGCCCTCTACAAGTAGGAGTCATATTGATCAAAATCAAATTTCTCATGTCAAAAAACTCCCAGACATCAATTTTCATCCAAATATTGACATTACTTGAGAAATTATTTGGAAAAAATCGAAATAAATATGTAATTCCTACACCCTGTACCACCCAAACTAAGCATTTTTTAGGACACATCTATATAAACTTTTTTACTTATTTCTATCTGCAGAATATGCTGTAGAAGTTTCCGGAATACAGTTCGGACCACCCTGTATATTGAACATGTATTTTTTTTTTCTACAAGCACTCATGCTACTTGTCCATGATCTTAGGTATTACTGGGAATCTTATTGAGATTACTAAATATTCATGGGGTCACAGAAAGTTATCACAGAATCGTCACAATGGTGTAAAAATTACCTTTATAACAAATTTATATTTTTTTCAAAATTCCCAACGTTACGCTACTGGTAAATATCCCGTTCCTTTGCCGATAACATAAGGCACATTAAATTAATCTCTTTGCTCTTAATTGATACACCTTGTGATGCAACGAATACCTGGGTGCAGTTAACTTTCAATTAACCTTTTTCCGTAAAATATAACAGAACAAGGTATAGACCAAGACGTATCCTGATAATTTATATCTACTTCCAGATAACTTAATAACAAAAGGAAATACTCCAAATTTTCTAGAGAGTTTATAAAAAGATCCAACACAAAAATATGTCTCTTATTATTTAAGTAGTATCCTTATAGCGTAGCCACTTACATAAAATGAAGAGCTTAATATTTATTTTCTCTTTATTTTCATTAATATATGGTAATATTGTGCTTATTGAACCTACAAGATTAAGACGTGGGATATTGGGTACTGTAACGAGTACCGTATTTACCACGGTGACAGAGACCCATTACGTACCTGCCACATGTCTGCATGTAGATCCGAATTTGCCAGATTGTAGGAATGTGAGGTTTTTGAATTTGCCTGCTTTCAATGGGTAAGTGTAAAAAAGTCTTGATATAACTTGTTATAATTTCTACACTTTTATTAAGCAAATTAGGACAAGTAATAGTTTCAAAGATAACGCACTGTATGGTACTTTTTTATTTACCTATTGATTTCGATGATGGCATTTGACTATGGTATTTAATAAATGGCAATAAATGGTTTTACTAGTTGAATCTAAGAAAAATATTGTACAGGGTGGGTCAAATTCGACGCTTTTAAATGGAAACACCCTTTTCTGTAGGAGATAGACACAAACTAATATCGGTGTCTGGAGCTCAATTTTTGTCAAAAACAAGATGGTGAAAATCGCATATCGATATCTGTTACCGTTTCGGAGTTACGGGGTGTTTTTCAAAAATGTGCATTTTTAACAAATCGCTGTAACTTTTTTGCCATGGAATATTTTGTATTTTTATGAAGACATTTCCAAAGCACCTTTTTACGTAGAATTTAATGGTTTAAGTATAATTTTTTTAAAATTAATAATTTAAGAATTATCAACAGAAGATCTGATTTTTTATATGGGACACCCTGTATATTTTTACTTTATTGAAAAGAATTTAAAATTACCTTTCCAAAAATATAACACAGTTGATATTTTGCTCGCTTCCTCTTCGAGATATAGAGTATATAAAAACCGGCTGTAATGCAAAAAAATTCTAGCTGTAAGCATCAATTAAAACGAAAATAATATTTGCTATAAGAGATGCAGAATTTTATAACAATTTAAAATATATTTAACCAACATCAACACATTTAAACTATATCTAATAACAATAAAAATAAGTAGCAAACCAAGACATGAGCTTTTGCTACAGGTGTTCGATATATCGACCGTCTTCTGTTATGGGCAGACGGGGCAGTTTTTGAACATTTCTCGCGGTATTCATTAACTCAGTGGGGGTGAAAGATACCCTCTCATAACTGCTAAGTATTTTTAATTCGTGTCTAGATTATATGGAAGAATAAGGGACCTTTATTCTTCCGCAAATATATCCATAGGATTACATCCATGGGTACTAAGTCAGGCGGCCTCGACGGCCAACTGCTGAGATCTTGGTTAGCTATCCAATTATTCTTGAAATTGGCTGCAAAAATTTGCTGATAACTTCAGCGTTCAGGGGTGATGCGTCGTTTTGCTGGAAAAATATGTTTTCGAGTTCCATTAAAGGCATATCATCAATAAGGGGTCCAAAGCCTACTAGTTAAAAGTGGCGAGCTTTTAAAAATTCTGTATTTCGAAGGGGATTATAACAAAATATCAAGTGTGCTATATTTTTGAAAAGGTAATTTTAAATTATCTTCAGTTAATTAAAAATATATAGGGTGTCCCAAATAAAAAATCAATTTTTCTGTTGATAACTCTTAAATTATTAATTTTAAAAAAATTATACTTAAACCATTAAATTCTACGTAAAAAGGTGCTTTGGAAATGTCTTCATAAAAATACAAAATATTCCATGGCAAAAAAGTTACAGCGATTTGTTAAAAATGCACATTTTTGAAAAACACCCCGTAACTCCGAAACGGTAACAGATATTGATGTGCGGATTTCACCATCATGTTTTTGATGAATATTGAGCTCCAGACACCGATATTAGTTTTCGTCTATCTCCTATAGAAAAGGGTGTTTCCATTTAAAAGCGTCGAATTTGACCCACCCTGTACATATATTTAAAAAAGTTTTTTGTTCTTACTTTTTTTCTATTTATTACCAAGGCTATGGGAGTCTTGCCTTTGCTCATCACTGCAGAAAAACAAAAAAATTAAATCAACTTTAATTAAATTAAAATTTAGTTCAAAATGTGCTTCAAACCTGGACTGGACCCACAAAGTAGATTAAAAATAGATGGAGAATATCTTAACCATCTAAGATTCGCTGTTGACATACTCCTAATTGCCAATAGTCCTGAAGAACTACAGTTTGACAAATATAGGAAGAGACTGGGGGATAGCACCTTAGGATAGCACCGGTCGCGCACGCGATAGAGAGAGGCCATTCGGCCGAAGAGGGATGCAGTTACGTTACGACAAATCTAATTAAAGCAAATTTGTGTGCTGTCCACTGCGCATCGAGGGGCGTCTCTTATTTTATATTTCTCACGTCTCTAACTATACTTGTTAAGTTTTACAAGCAAAATTAATGAACTAAATAAATCCAGCAATAAAGTGGGTCTCAAAATGTATTTAACAAAAACTAAATAATGTAAGTACAACAAACTAGTGGAAAGAAAAGACATTCTAATAAATAACATAACACTGGAAATAGTGGAAGAATATATATATTTGGGACAATTAATACACAGCTCGGGATCTCTACTACCAGAAATCAACAGAAGAATTAAGTTAGCATGGAGTATTTATGGAAGAAACTCAATCATATTCAAATCTAAAGAAGAAAACATTCGACCAATGTGTACTACCAGTCACGACCTATGCATATGAAATCTAGACACTTAAAACGGACATCATAAGGAAACTGTAGGTCGCACAACGTTCATTGGACTGAAATATGCTGGGAATAACCAAGAGAGACCATAAAAGAATAGAGTGGATACGACAAAAGACCCAGGTAATAGATGTCATCCACAGAGTCAAATCCCTCAACTGACAATGGGCAGGACACCTGGCAAGAAGGACGGACAACAGATGAACCACAAAAATTACAGCACGGAATCCACGAGGAATTAAGAAACCTAGAAGACTAAGCTTGAGATGGGACCATGAAATTAGGAAATTAGCAGGAATAAATTAGGCACACAGAGCCAACAATGGGCCCTTTAAAAATGATATCAAAGTTTGATATTATTTTAACAAAACTCCAACAGTACAATAGTTAATGTTATTGTTAGGAAAATTTCAAAAAAAAATATTTTCTTTATTCTCCTTTTCTTTCATTCTCACATTTGTCGAATGCACTTTCGTTTCAGATTCAATTATTTCAACTTCACTAACTCACTCGGCAGTGGCAACAATGTCCCTGGGAAAGGAAACAGTACCAACAACGACCATCAAACGGTGGAAATCACGAAGAGGTAAGTAGATTGTTGCATTGTGTAAGGTAACTGGCAATTAAAAACAAGAAGTGCGTTATTATCTCCGAAGGGGAAATGAACAATAGAGATACGCTTTATCCCATTATAAAGTAATTTTTAATAGCTAGATTTAGCAGTTCATTTTTCTTTTTTTTTATTTCTTCATTCTAACCTGTAATCGGGTGAAGTCTTAAAGTTTTAAATATACAGGGTGTCCCAGAAATAAGTGCAAATATTTTAAGGGGTGGTAGATCTCGATAAAAGAAACATATTTTCTCTTTAGAGTTTTTCAAATAAGTCTAAAGTAACGAAGTTATTTTACTTTGAAAATTAAAAAAAAATGATTTATTGTTAAAATTTTGAGAACCACTGGATCTTTTCTGGATTTTCTTTCTTGTTAATTTAATCTAATGCCTATGTTGCTATATTATCAACAAATTATGTTTTTTTAACTAAAAACTAAAGAAAATTCCAAAAAGTTTTTCAAAAAATTTCGAATTTTCAAAAAAATTTATTAGCGAAAAAAACTCATAGGCGTGTTTCTGGGGTTGAACTATACTACCAGTTAAAATACTTGCACTTATTTCTGGGACACCCTGTATAGTGATGAGGTGAGGTCAATGTTATAACCCAACTTGTTATTTTACATTTAAATCATTTTACTGAAACATAAGTCTTATAAACGAAGATCAATTTATCACCTTTTAGAACAGCAAATTAAAAAATAATGTTTAGTGTCTAGACCATAGACATTGAAAGGTGAAATATAGGACATTTGGGTAAAATATAGGAGGTACCGCAAAAAGTTAAATACAAAAGTTATAGGTATTTTAAATATCTATTAGCGAGTAAAATATTTAAGTATACAGGGTCGTTCATAAAGTCGCGGCACATCAAAGTTTCATTTTTTTAAATAGAACCTCCTGTATATTATTACCTACATAGGGTAATGTCAAATATTATTAAGTATCACAGTTTCAACAGAATGGCATCGTTAAATGAAACTGAACATATCGAAATTAATTAATTCAAATTGTTTAAGTGATATTTTCAAAAGTCAATAACTCGGAAACGGTTGGTTTGAGGTACATTGTGTGTATTTCGATTTTTGCTTAGAATTAAAGGAAGAACCGAAATATGCAATAATATACAGGGAGTTCCATTTAAAAAAAATAAACTTTGATGTACCACGACTTTATGACCGACCCTGTATATTTAAATTTATTACCCGCTAATAGATTTTTATAAAACCTATAACTTTTATATTTAACTTTTTGCGGTAGCTCCTATATTTTATCTAATAATCGATCGTTTCCATACATAAAAGCGACCCAGTACAGAAGATAGATTAATCATAAACATGGATTTGTTTTGAGCCAATATATACAAGAAAAATGTAAACAATGTTTGATGCAAAAATGTGGTTTAGTTTTCCATAAGCAGCCCAGGTTAATCCAATTCTACTATTCAGTTCATGTGTTTCGTTGCCTATATTAAGTTTCATTTCATGATACAGGTATTGATCAGAGGGAACCTGTTCTATTGGAGTGATGTTCACCATAAGTCAATTGCTCATTACAAGTTTATTCCATGTTCATTTCCAACCCAACCTGGCGCGAAGTCTTGTTTAGTTCCTCCAATATTCGATATGCGTCGTCTATTCTATCAGTAATTAACACCATGTCGTCCGCAAGTCGTAGGTAATTGAAGTTTTCTCCATCCAAATTTACACCATAAAAATCCCAGTTAATCTGTTTGCACACGGATTCCTGAAGGAGTGTGAAAAGCCTCAGCAAGATCGTGTCTCTCTGTCTGACTCCTCTCCCTGTTTGATTAGAGGTAACAAAATAAAATTTACAAACTCTTTGCTACTTTTTTTTCCTATAAGAGAAGTAAAGCCTCATATACAGGGTGTCCGGAAATTAATGCAGCAAAATTTGATCATAGATTCTTGAAAAAAAAATAGCTGAACCGTATTTTTAATTTTTGGCGAGTGGCCCTCCTTTTCCGATTTACAGCCCCCTGAATTTCGCCCCTAAAAAAAAGAGTTTTTTTTAAATATCTCAGGGCCCTGTTGGACGAAAATCACTAAATTTGGTACACGTTGTTTTACGATAAAATGACATTTTTTGATGCTATTAACTTATTTTTATTTTAATCAGTGGCGTCCCTACGGTATTTAAACTAAATATTATTGAAGAAAAAAATGGTACGCCCACTGTTTTGTTAAATAAAAATTATTTTTAAAGTCTACGTTAAATTTGGAACAACTTTATCTCTTAACTTTTTTTCGTAAGACGCACCGTTTTCGCGTAAAAAAATAAGAACCATTTCCATATATGACTAAATCGCTAAAATTTTACCGTAAATTTCAATTAAAATAATTTTTTATTTTCCAAAATCTTGTTTTTATTGCCTAAGTGCGAACCAGTACGTCCAAAAACCTAAATTGCCGTTTTTTAAATTTTGCTATGAAAATTTACATTAAAATTTCATCGATTTGGTCATGTATGAAAATGGTTTCTATTTTTTACGCGAAAACGGTGCGCAAATTTGTTCCAAATTTAATGTAGATTTTAAAAATATTTTTTATTTGAAAAAAAAAACAGTGGCGTACCATTTTTTTCTTCAATAATATTTAGTTTAAATACCCTAGGGACGCCACTGATGAAAATTAAAAAAAAGTTAATAGCATCAAAAAATGTCATTTTATGGTAAAACAACGTGTACCAAATTTAGTGATTTTTGTCCAACAGGGCCCTGAGATATAAAAAAAAACTCTTTTTAGGGACGAAATTCAGGGGGCTGTAAATCCGAAAAGGGGGGCCACTGGCCAAAAATAAAAACACGGGTCACCTATTTTCTTTTCAAGAATCTATGACCAAGTTTTGTTGCATTAATTTCCGGACCCCCTGTATATTGTTTGCGTATCTATATATGCTGTGCTCATACTCAATATGCGTTAGTTAAGTATTTTCTTCAATCTCTTGAAGTGCCATTTTGATCAGTATCAAATTGCGCAATATTGCCTCCATGTAACCAAGCTCGCATCTCTTGTAGTTTCCTAGATTCAAAGTGATGAGTCTCGAATTTGGGACAACCTGTACACAATGTAAGAACAGTCAAGAATCATGAATAACATTAGGATAAAACCAAGTAGATATAAATTTGTGTTAAAAATAAATCAACTTATTTAAAAATAAATAATCATGTTAACTATACTAGCAAATAGCTTATGACATGTGAATATCAAGAGCAAATAACAGTATTTCGTGTTTCTTAAAGTCAAATATTTACTCTAAATTTACTTTTCAATATCTAAAAGGGTGTGCTAATCTAAAACATACTTAGTTGTCACATAACGCTTTGAAAGTTTAAATAAAACACAATATGATAATAAAAAAATAGAAAAGGGTATTTAAAAAAAATAGTGTAGATTTAATCTATTTAGAGGTGAAAGTTTTTTTTTCTTATTAAAAGGCTAATTTTTTTTAATACAGCATAATTTCAATACCATTTGATCGGATATCCCTGGCTGAGTTTAGAAGTAGCTAGAAAACTAAAATAATTATATGGGAGATTTTTTACGTACAATAATATCTTTCTATTAATGGTATATTGTTTTATTACGAGTAAAAATGACACTTTTTGACATAGCCGAGGCACAAAAAGTCATTTTTACTCCGAATAGAACATGTCATTTCTTTTTCAAACGCCACAAAATATTTTTAGTAACAAGATTAGGCAGTTATTAGATCTTATTTTCAGGATCTAATTATCACGATCAGTTTGCAACTAAATGAAAAAAAAAAATAATTATGTGTTAAGAAATTCGTTTTTAACATTTAACAATTTTAATAATAAAAATCATTCGCTTAAATATGGCAATATTTAAATAGTATGTCTGTTGTGCAATTTTGATCCTTCCTGGCCAAAAATGGCGAGGTCTTGCTAAACATGGGTATAAATTTATTAAATTAAACGTAATTTCAAGTATACAACTGTTGAAGCAGACCAAAGTTTGATATGAATTAGTATTTTCAATTTCAATCGTTTTACTGTAATTATTTGCGACAAAAAAAAAACAATTTAAACTTAAATTATCGTATTTCTTTTTTTTTAACAAATACATCAATTAACGAAATACTAAAATGTATATAC
Organism: Sitophilus oryzae; assembly: GCF_002938485.1. NCBI lineage: Eukaryota > Metazoa > Arthropoda > Insecta > Coleoptera > Curculionidae > Sitophilus > Sitophilus oryzae. The sequence continues at coordinate 3,053,207 of NW_022146108.1, read as the reverse complement.
AGGGTGTCCCAGAAATAAGTGCAAGCATTTTAAGGGGTGGTAGATCTCGATAAAAGAAACATATTTTCTCTTTATCGTTTTTTAAGTAAATACAAAATAACGGAGTTATTTTACTTTAAATTTTAGAAATAGAAAATTTAAAAAAAAATATATTTTCTGCTAAAATTTTGAGAACCACTGGATCTTTTCTGGATTTTCTTTTTTGTAAATTTAATCTAATACCTATGTTGCCATATTATCAAGATATTATGTTTTTTTAACTAAAAACTAAAAAAAAATGAATTTTCAAAAAAAAAATTCGCGAAAAAACCTCATAGACGTGTTTCTGGGGTTGAACTATACCACCAGTTAAAATACTTGCACTTATTTCTGGGACACCCTGTATAAAGAAGTATTTTAAATTCTAATACAATTAAAAACGATTACAGGGCAGATTTAGACCAAAATCCAGATCAGACAGTCCATATACAAGGTTGGGCAGAATATTTGGGACTTACTAGGCCTACAGTGACAGTCACCGATGTCAAAATCGTACCAACTACAGTACTGGATCCAAGAATAGTCGTTACATATGCTATAAAAGGTATTCTCTATAAATATTCTTAACATTTTATCAAGTATTTTTTATGAACCATGTATTTTTAAAAACTATTCGACTGGGAGCAATCTAAAGAAGAGTACTTAATAACTTAACAAGTTACAATAAAATCACATCAAGTACGCGTTGTTATAATTCAGTTCCTGACAAAATGTCTTGCTTCCTGACAAAATTAATACAAAAAAAAACGATATAATGCTTCTTTTTCCCAAACGACAAGCAAAATTTGGTTCATTTTTTTATTCTTAATAAAAACAGTAAAATAGAGATCTTGATTTTTAGGTTGTAAACCTCACAGTTTACCGTACAACCTGGAAAAATGCCCCGAAGAACCTGAGGTAGAAATGATCGAGATAGTACCTACGACCACGGTGTACGCAAGGATGGAGAGTACGGCAGAACCAGAAAAAAGTACTTTCAGTGCTCAGGGCGTCTTAGAAAGTACCGAAGTAGAACGAGTGGATGAAACAGTGCAGCATAAGAAAGCGACAAAAAAGCTGCATTAAAAATGTTACTCTATATATTAGTTTTTATCAAGTATCTATATAACAACAGATAAAAGATTGTATGATTAATGGAACATGTAATAAACCAATTATTTTTTTACAACCACATATGTAATATTAGTAAGGCATGAATACTCGCATAAGGACTCCATGCCAGCTTAAGTAATTCTTCTGTTGATTTCACGTAGTAGAGATCCTGATCTGTGTATTAGTTGTCCCAAAATGTATGTTTCTACTATTTCCAGTTGTATTATTTACTAGCCTGTACCAGCGACTTCGTTCGCGTCGAATTAATCATGTGTAATGGTAATGATAAAGCAAAGCAAGAATTTCCATTAACATACAAACTTGATAAAATTTTCTCACATTTATGTCAGCATGAGAAAAAACAATCTGGCGATATTATTATATAACTTGGTAATATTTGAGGGGTAGTTTCATCTCGTTGGAATTTAACTTTCGAAAAATCCGTTTGCCAAAAATAAGCTTTTTACGTCAAGCAGTTTAAGCAGAATCGTGGTTAAGAAATTACCCAACTTTTTGGAACACCCTGTATAATTTTTTTAAAAAATTCAAAATATGTAAAAAAACCAAATAAATTATGCTTGTCCAAGCGTTTTCCCGAAAGACTAACCGTTTTTTAAATAACAAATATTGTAATATTTGAGGGGCGTTTTTACCCTCTTGGAATTTGAGATTCGAGAAACCCCTCCTTATCGAACATCTACACCCCACAGTCAATCCGCTTGCCAAAAATCAGCTTTAAACGTCAAGCAGTTTAAGCAGAATCGTCATATTTTATGAAACACCCTGTATAAGTTCTTTCTGTATGAGTTCTTTCGAAAAACTCACCGGTTTATAAATAAAATTTTTTTAATATTTGAGGAATAGTTTCACCCCCTTAGAATTCGAGTTTCGAAAAATCCCTTCTTATCGAACCTCTACACCCTAAAGTCAATCTGTTTTCCAAAAATCAGCTTTTTACGTCAAGCGCTTTAAGCAGGATTAATCAATGACCAGATTTTTCGAAACACCCTGTATACATTTTTAAAAAATCTTAAAATATGTAAAAAAACAAAATAAAATATACGTGTTTAAGCGTTTTTTCGGAAACTTGACCGTTTTTCAAATAAAAAATATTGTAATATTTGAGGGGTGGTTTCACCCTCTTGGAACTGGAATTTCGAAAAATCCCTTCTTATCGAACCTCTACACCCTAGAATCAACCTGTATGCCAAAATTGAGCTTCTTACGTTGAATGGTTTGAGCAGGATCGTGATTAATCAGTATGTCAGTCACTTAAGGATTTTATATATTAGTATAGATTAGAATGCATTTTTGTTCCATTATTTTGTTGTACATCTATTACTTTAGTTTTTGCTAAATTCATTTTAAGACCCACCTTATTGCTGCGGCTGTATGTATTTCATTAATTTGTCCTTGTAATTCCCCAGGACCATTGACAATCAGGACTACATCATCAGCGAAACCTAATAGGTTAGATATTCTCCATCTATTTTTAATCCATTGTTGACTGAGGGCAGTCCAGTTGACGGAAGATTTCTTCTAATATTGCTGTAAACAGCTTTGGGGATATCACGTCTCCCTGTTGTACTCCTTTGCCAGTTGGCATCTTCTCTCTAACGGGAGATATTAAGAAATCATACATATTGTACAAAGTACCACATATTTTCCAGACTGACATAAATAAATAAATCAATACCTTTATTGTCAAAAAATTTTACAATTTGTAGACAAAGGTAAAGTATATAAAAATACAAACAAAGTAACAAAGTAACTAAACAAGTAAACGAACAAAAGAGAATACAAAAAAATAAAAATAGGATTCAAAAATTTTTAGTAAATTTATAGTAAATATAGTAATAGCAAATATTAGACCAGTGTTTACAAGATCAAATTCGATTATCAAAATATAAGTCATTTACGGCTTAGAAAGCCTTGTCTAGTAAATAAGATTTCAATGCTTTGCGAAATGAAGAAAATTATGTTATGGATTTTATTCCAAATGGCAGGTGATTGTGCATTTTTTTCGAGTTGAATAATATTGAACTTTTAGATAACTCTGAGCGTGGGGTAGGTAGATAAAGATCTTGCTCCGCGTTCCTGAGTGGATAAGTGTGAGATGGCCTTTCTTGAGAAGCTGATACATGCTTACATATTAAGCAAACGGATTCAAATATAAATAAGGAAGGCAGAGTTAATATTTTTAATTTCTTAAAAAAGTCCTGGCAATGAGTTCTGCTGTTTAGTCCCAGTGAATATCGAACAGCTCTCTTCTGGAGCTTGAAACACGTACCCCAGAATGGAAGGGCATACCTGAGGTGCGACTCAAAAAGTGCATAATAAACAGTTCTGGCCCCTGACAAATTAAGCTCCTTAGAAACAGATCTTAATGCAAAACAGGCAGTGCTTAATTTTTTTGACAAAGCGTCGATATGCATGTTCCATTTTAGAGAATTGTCTACAACAAGCCCTAAGAATTCTACAGATTTTACGACGTCAATGGTGGTGTTGTTAAGTACAAAAGGCTGCAGCGAGTTTTTATACGACAAAGCTTTAGTTTTAGAAATGTTGAGACTCAAGAGGTTCGAATCGCACCAAGATTTAATGGTGATTTGGTTTAATGGTAAGTCATTTGATATAATCCTATGAAGTGCCGTGACGTCCTTGTTGCTCCAAGTGAAGCTAGTGTCGTCCGCAAAAAGACATATTTTACCACTGATGTTTATATTAGCAACGTCGTTAATAAAAAGAAGAAACAAAATAGGGCCTAGTACTGAGCCTTGTGGTACTCCACATTCTATGGGATTGCTAGAAGACAACGTGGTATCCACCCTCACAAGTTGACTTCTGTTGCTTAGATACGACTTAAACCATTCGAGAGATGTTTCCCTGAACCCATAGTGCTGCAGTTTATTAATTAGGATCTTATGAGTTACACAGTCGAACGCCTTAGAAAAATCACAGAAAATTGTTGCTGTAGAATGATGGTTATTTACGATGGAGTAAACTTTATTAAGGAGGGAAAACATAGCGTCATTTGTGGACTTGTTGCTTAGAAATCCAAACTGATGTTCAGTAAGTATTTTGTACTTAAACAGAAAAGATACCAGCCTTCTCTTAACCAACCTTTCTATAATCTTAGATAATACATAAAATGAACTCTGTGTTTTTTTCTTCAGATTGGCAAAATCTGCACTACAGCTTTGACAGTCTCCTTTGCTTTTTATATGTTGTGTATTATATTAAAATACAAATAAATCTTTTAAATTATTTTTTTTCTTTTTGAAGCACCAAGCATAATATTTTAAACCATTCTTTAACGTATTCTTCAACGTATACTCTATATTAACGGATTTCTATCTTTTGATACAAAACTAGCGGTAAAATCTAGACAAATATTTAAAGAAATCACATTCACCATCTCCGAACGAATTCTATAAATATATAATTAAGTATAGCTTTTAATATTTGCATATCTATCGTACGAAACCCGCAAGTATTTCTCTCATAATCGATATAAACACGCTCTTATATCACAGTTATTTTTACTTGGCTATTTGCGAAGAATTATGGCTTTGTATGCATCACCATAATATAACCCGTTTTCAGTGTTGTAAAAGACTTTTGGATGACCATAACGTTTCTCGTGCTGCTTAAATAATATAAAGTAAAAAGTGAGGTGAATAACATTTAAAAAAACTCATAGGAAATAATGAATAATCTGTGAGTAAGTGTAAGTGTGAGTAGAAGATGGATTTCTTGCATCGTATGGCCAGAAAAGTAAGTACAAATTTTATGCCTCTTAATCAAATTTAAAAATATACAGTACAGTTTAAAAAAGGTGATGATTCATAAAGAAAATAAACTAGTTTGTATAGTTCCCGCATCTAAAGAAGAAACCATCGCGTAATCAATAACATGACTGCATTGAGACCGCCCCGCGCCCATTGCTTAAGATAGGACTTAAGATAGGAAGAAGATAAGCTTTTTATTTTTGATATTTATATTATAAATGCTATAAAATAATATTTCGCACGGTACTGTTTAATGTATGAGGTTCCGCCACTGCTTATCTATATATTTCGGACGTTTATATACTTAATGTAAAACTCTGTAGCCAATTTAACTTTAATTACAATATAATAACAACAGATAAAATTGAGGTAGGTAGAGGAGTTCGACAAGGGGATACTATTTCGCCTAAACTTTTTACAGCTGTCCTTGAATACGCAATGAAATCACTCTCTTGGGAGAATAGGGGCATAAATATCGATGGTGAAGGGTTGACACATCTCAGATTCGCAGATGACATCGTCCTTGTCTCAGATAACATCGGAGATTCAAAGCAGATGCTCGAAGAATTAGTGCAGGCCTCATTAAAAGTCGGTCTCCGGATAAATACGAGTAAAACGCAAATAATGACAAACTTAGTGCTGATACAGAACATCAGAATAGGTGACGCCGACATAAAAGAAACACATATATACAAATATCTCGGGCACGAAATACAAAAAAATCGGAAAAACAACCAAACACACGAGATACAGCGCAGAATAGGTTTGGGTTAGGCTGCTTTTGGCAAACTGCGGGAGACCTTTAAAAGTGATATACCTATATGCTTGAAGAGGAAAGTTTATGAACAATGCGTCTTGCCGGTAATTACATATGGAGCGGAAACTCTAACATTAACGAAAAAGTCAGCAGAAAGTTTAAGAGTAGCCCAGAGAGCCATGGAGAGAGCCATGCTTGGAATAACTAAAAGAGACAAAATTCCTAATAACACTATCAGACAAAAAACCAAAATTAAAGACATAGTGGAACACGTAACTCGAATGAAATGGAGATGGGCAGGTCATGTGGCGAGAACATCTAAAGACAGGTGGACTAGAAGATTGTTAGAATGGCGACCTCGAGCAGATAAACGTAGCGGAGGCAGACCACCGACACGCTGCACACTGGTGCGCTCAATGGACATAATTCAAAAATGCATGTATTTATTTTTGGGTTTGTAAATACACCTATCTTTAGAGGAATGTCTGCTGATAATAAAAATAGAATGTTCTTTTTTTATTGTTTACGAATTCCAAAGAAACAGAGATAAAGAAAACGAAAAATAATTTTGTGCGTTAATTGAAAGATTAGTGTAAAATTTATTCTATAAGAGGCACTTTGTCATTTTAAGTTTTTTATTATTTTTTAACATTAAGGAGACTATGGATATTAATTTAGAAGGTAAGCAGTCAGTTACGTTATTTGCCTTTAGTATTTATTTAATTAAAAAAAAATTCAACTTTGACTTAGAATTACAAAAAAATATATCAATATAGTCCGAAGAAATTTTGAAAATAAAATCTTTAAACAATTTAGTTTAAAATGATAATAATCATTTTTTGCGGAGATTTGCGGAATTTGCTATTTTTCTATTTTTAGAACAATCCTCTGCTATTCCCAACAGCATGTTATACGAAAAATGGGTAACTTGTAAAAAAAATAACTTGTAATAAAAAATATAATATAATATATAATATATATATATATATATAAATATAGTAATATAAAATATAACTTGTAAAATAATAACTCAGTTTATAATCATCTGCTGATGATGCTAACATGGTTAGCGAAACGCGCGTCCAGTGTAAAAGTAAAAGTGTTTTGGTGTATTGTGGTGATTTAGTGTTTTTATTTTGCTGTGTAACACCAAAGGTTCCAACCCTCAACTGTAATATTGTAGAATTAAAATAATATACATCATGTTTTGCGCATTTTTGCGATTTTTGTTAATTTTCTATTTTTAAAGAAATCCTCTGCTATTTTCAATTTAGGATTTTATACCAAAAATGCCAAATATTTATTTTAAATTTATAATATATTTTTTAAGTTTCTAGCACATTTTCAAAAATACGTCAAATGTATTAAAACCATAGCAAATTCTTTAACCCTCTAAGTGGGGGTATCATCCCCCAATTTATTTCCAATGGAAATAGGGGTCAAGTAATATTTTATTAAGAGGACTTTAATTTATTTATATAATGCTGGTTATTTTTTGAAAATTAATCAACCCCTTAGGAAAATAGTGGGGTTTGAAATTGGGGGATGATACCCCCACTTGAATGTTGAAGATTTCTCTATGGATTTTACCCTAAAATAACGTATTTTTAAAATTTGTATAAAAAACCTTCCAAATTTCTTGATATAATTTATTTTGCATTTTTTTCCTTATTATTGATATTTCAAACCTCCATATTTTCAATAGGGGCTTATCGATTTTGGAGAACTATACACCAATATTTAGGTAAATAAAAGACCTTTTCAATAAGGTATAAATTGGCCCCTCTTTCTATGTGAAAAATTTTGGGGGATGACACCCTCGCATAGGGGATGACAATTTTGCAATCATTTTTGGAGCAAAAGTTGGCTCTTTTATAAACAAAATAAATAAAAATAGTCGCAATAATTAATATTAGTTTGTTTTCAAAATATGAATTTTGACCCAATTTCCCTATAAGGTGCAACACTGTGCGCTGGACCGATGATGTAAAGAGGATTGCTGGAAATTGGATGATGACGGCCCAAAATCGAGAGACATGGAGAAATATGGAGGAGGCCTGCGTTCAGCAGTGGACAACGATGGCTACATGATGATGATGATGATGACAATAATATGTAACAGAAAAATAAATTGTATTCGCAATCATACAATATTGGATGTTTTGCCCACTCATATGAGTATTTAAATAGTTATTTTTTATACAAGACGATAAAATGGTATTTTATCGTCGACCGAAAAGATTAATTAATTTCGGGACACGATAATGCAATTTTATCGTCGTGTATAAAACAATATTTTTTCCATAGCGAGTTACGTTTTAAAAACTTTTTTTCAAGGAATTTATTACGAGTAGAAAAAATATTGTGCTGGGTTGGCGTTGGTTTCTATGTAATTTGACAAATAAATAAAGCTGTCTCTTTAGTTGTCAGTTTTGAGTCAATATTTTTTAATTCTCTTTCGTGTCGATTGCTGATTGAATTGGAGCCAGAAATGGCTCAAAACGAAATAAGTAAATTACAAACAGATGTTCAGGCTGAGGCGACAAACACCATATCCATAGTACTTCCATTTAAATCCCGAATAACTTATGAAAAGGAATACAAAATTTTTAAAAATGGAAGCAATTAAAAAACACGCGAGAAGAAATAACCTTGCGATTAAAGTACTATTTTATCTACTATTTTTGATAGATATAAGTTGTGTTAACTACAATATTCTTTGATACAAGGCAATTTTAACAGTTGCTATGGAAAAAATTATATTTTCTCCACTAGTGGAATAAAATATCTCTTTCCACTAGTGGAAATACTGAAATTAAAAATACGAAATTTATTTTATTTATTAACATTAACATTTATATTATTAATTCGTTGTTCGATTTGCCACATTTGATCATCTTCATGCATTTTTCGAGGTTTTTAAAAAACCCTTCCAAATGTGTATGACACAAGCTCCTAATTTTACTTTTGTCAAGCTTTTGTTTGTAGCAATTAGTTGCCATAACAACAAACGCTACCTTTAGTTCGATATTTAAAATTAATGCTTGCCCAGCTAAGTTCTCTTCAAAATTTTAATTACATACACCCAGATGCAGAAAAAAGCGCAACGGAAAAAACCAACGCGTAATGTTGGCATGAATCAAAAAGCAAAATGCTCAGAAGACATGGTTCTGACCGAGAAATAATGTTTTAGAAAAATTTGCTCACAAAATTGTTGAAGAGGGTATTTTAAAGATAGGGTAAAAAACAACCTTTTGATTTACCCTTGATAATAAACGAAATACTAGAGTTTATAGAAAACTTATTTTACGAATTATTGTGGATTTATCTACAGTTTCCTAAAAAAATTATGAAAATAAGTCTAAAAATAAAAAAAATAAGTATGATGTTATTGAATTTGGATGCGATGCGTCAATGCGTTTCGTCGATGCGATTTATTAGTTCGTTTGAAAATTTGTCCATGATATATCCAAAAACCGACATTCAGTCGAACTGTCGCACAACCCATCGCATCGAGGCATTGACGTAACGCATCAGCGCATAGTGAGTAATGGGCTTTAACGTACAAGTTAACAAATAGACTTTTTTAACTTTGTTAATAACAAAACTAAAACATAGAAATAAAACATTGAATATTTATAGCTACTTTATTATATTATATATGTGAGAAAACGTTCTTTGTGGGCAATTACATTCATGACAGGATATAGTAATAACAATAACATATGGTTATTAGTTATTCTCATAATATGAAATATTCTTAATATTAATCACCACCCATACAAACTATATCTCAAGCAATGTTCATTTTTAAGTAGGTACATTAGTTAACTGTACTGTATATATTTAATATTATTCATTATTATGTATCAAGTGTTAATTATTTTAGCTGGTTTTAGAGTTTTATTATTTTTCTAATAGACATGGGTATAAATATCTATAAATATTTATTTACTAATTTATTTAATTTCTCCAAAAAGGTTGTTAACCTAATTCCATAAAATATCTAGAGAGAAAACTAATAAAAAATTGACTAAGATGAATAAAAATATGAATTTAAAATATATTTTTTCTACCAGATACAAGTTACTTAGAAATAAACATTTTTTTTGTATTAATTACTTACTTTTCTTCTTGATATTTCGTAAAAATTGATTAGATTTATTTAATTATTTTTAAAAAATAATTAAAAAAGTAAAATATTTAGGAAATAACCTTGCGGTTTTTCTAAAAATAAAATCAGTTCTAAAATAATAATTACAAATGTGTCTCTCAGAAGTTAATTTTAGAAGAAATAAAGTGACACATTTTTTTTACGACAAAGTCAAGGACGTAGTACAAAAATAGTTCGAAAAATTATATTTCATTAAAAATTATTTTTTTAATAGCTCACTAATAGCGTTGATTGAAATAACCAAACCACAGTTCTTTCAATCAAAGCTAATAGTTTTAAACCTCAGAGAAATATTAGACATTAAGATTTTCAATATTAGAAAACTAAGGTTTCGTGAATTTTGTCATTTTGTTAAATTACTAAGAATGGTTCATTTCAAAAAGCGTACAAGCACTTTTATCACACTGAAAGATTATTTAAATTGCATTGCAAATTTCGCATTACGAAACTTCAAATGAATCAATAAATTTAAATCCTACCTTATAAGGTATTTTTATTAAAAGAAATCATGAAATGTTAACAGTTGGAAAGTTGTACTTTTGAAAATGTAGAAAGAACGGAGCATTTTTAACAGTATATAATATAATATCAAATTTAATGTATTTTAGATCATTATCTATACTAATATCACCTGCAGATCTCAAAATCTAAAGGACAGCATTTTTCCCTTTATATCTGGTTTGTGGATAATTTCGTTTTGTACAGTAAGCTTGTCATTTAAATCAATTGTGTGATATTTAGACCAAAACCACAAACCAAAACAATTAAAAATAGAAACCAAAAGTATAAAAAAATATATAAAAACAAACCACCAAATAGATTATTTTAGATTGTCTCGCTTTATTTTAATCCAGTCAGTTTATACACTTCAATCAAGATCATATATCGGGTGCGTCTCAAAAGTGGCTCGCCCCTATAACTTTTTAACTTTTTTAGATAAAAAACGAGATTTGGTATGTTAGTACATGACATAAATTAGGATTGATTGACGCATTCAATTGTTTTTGATCACATCCAGTTTCAGCGGAAATGACTACAGCTTTTGATTTTTAAATGACACCCTCGGTATTTTTTACTTTATTCGATAGAAAGTCACATTCTGAATACAATGACATATCATATGTAAACTTTTGACATTTTAGCTTAATAAAATATCGTATTTTAAATTTCAATCTAGAGCGTCAATGTCTAATTCTAAATCAAGGAGTCTTGGAAAAATACATTTGATCGTCTAATGTTTTTAGTGTCTTGTCATGGCCGGTTAAAAAATGCCCAAATTGTATTTTTAATCATATCTTAATTCTTTCAAATGGAACTAGGATGGCTCATTAGCATATTTGGAAAAGGTATTTTTTGCGAATAATTTGATACTATACACTTGGTATTTCGAGTCAAATTTTCGTTACGAACCGGTTATAGTTTCAAATAAACCATATGTCAAAATATCAAAAGTTGACATATGATATGTCATTCTGTTCAGAGTGTTATTTTCTATCGAATAAACTAAAAAAAATACCGACGGTGCCGTTTAAAAATCAAAAGTTGTGGTCATTTCCGGTAAAACAGGAAGTGACCGAAAACAATTGAATACATCAATCAATCCTAATTTATGTCGTATAGTAATTATATATATTCACGAGTATATTTTAACTGGAAAAATAAAAAAAAAGTATAGGGGTGAGCCACTTTTGAGACACACCCGATATTTTGCTTCTAAAATGTTACCCTTCTATACTAACTGCCTGAACTACAGTAGACTTAGTATATATAGAAGACATCTAATCCTGTATTTCCAAGGTGTGACCTCGGTATAAAATAAAAATAAAATAAATTATCTATGACAAAACGTTATTTTAACAATATAAATAATATTCGATGCCCTTAGAAGAAAGATTAACCCGGATTAGAGATATGAATTACTGTAATTACTAACTGTTTCTAGTCGGTTAAATGGTATTATTGTTTCGAGCACTCGAAGCGTGGAAGAAATCCCAACACTATTACAGGGTGATCCAGCCGATAGTAAATTATATTTGAGATATTTGTAATAATTCTTAAATAAAGTTTGTTACTGTTTGGATCTTTTGGTATTTACTTTGATTTAAATCTTATTCAGTATATGTATTATTAAACAGGGTATTTCGTAAGCGCAGTAAATAATTTTACAAGGTGACATCTGTTAATAACAATTAATTATGTACAGTACCAGTTTTATTCAAATATTTTTAAGTTACTTCTTTATCTTTAATGGTTTATATTAAAAAAAATGGCATTAAATTATATTCTGACATAGCAGGACTTATTTCTAAAATAGGTACCTACTTTAGCAGATCTAAACTCAAAAATAAAAATAATAAAAATGACGGTATCTGTAAAAATCGTTTTTAAAATCTTATATTACTAAATTCAATATCCTACAACTATAAAACTTATTATTATACTCTTACATTTATTATACTTTATTTTTCTTTTAAAACTACCTATTATTATTCAATAAACTGAATAATAATATTATATGACCACCAGATAAATATATGTCATACAAATGGACACAGAATATTCTGTGTTACCTGTGATATCTATTTTTTGACAAGTTATTGTATTACTATTGCTATAATTATTATTTTCCTTTTATACTACTAATTAGTAAATACATTTTATATGCATCTACTGTTTGACCAGTGGATCTGAAGCTACGAAAGGAATTTAAGAAAAAAAATTGGCGCCGGGAGGCACGTATAGCCGCCCATACTAAAATATGTTAATATCTCGAAAACTGCGACTTTGACTGATTTTGATGTTATTACGAATATTGTTGCAAATATTATTCCTAATCTTAATTTGATAACCACGTTTCGCTAGCTACTGCAATTTTGGAGTTACGATTTTTTTAAATTTTTAACCCCCTCCCATACCCCCTTACCAACCCCCCACCCCCACCATAAACTAATGGCCAAATTCTCGGGTGCCACAGTATTTTTGTGCCAAATTTGGTTAAAATCGGTTCAGCGGTTTTTGAGTTATCGTGTTACAGACGGACAGACGGACACACAGACAAACAGACAGACACCATAAAAATATTTTGTATTTAGGTCATTTATGACCCAAATAACTCATTTTGAGTGAAATTAAAAATATATTTTTACGTATATTACTAAGGAAATTTAACGTAGTATGTAGTATACTGGTCGCAGCTGGCGTTTCCTAATAATATTGAATCAAATTCTGGCCTCCGCGACCGGGTTGTCAGTGCGTTTGAGCCCTTATAATAGACTTTTTTGGTTTAAATTATTTTTGGAAGTGTCAAAAATATTCAAGTTAATAAAAAATGTTTAAAATATACATAAAACACATTTTTAAACACACACAACATTTTAAAAATTGTTAAAGCTTTATATTTAAAAAAACTTTAAAACTGTCATGCAATCAGCGGTTTAAAAAAAACACTATGCGATTCTATTTTATTTAATTTTCATTTCATCAAGATCATGCCATAAATAACACCACACACGTAATAAGGTCAGTGTCAAATGTATTTAATTTTCACCTTATATAGATTGGAAAAATAAGATTAAGATTTAAGTTTATTTAACACTGACCTCAGTTTATTAGTCGTAAACATATTTTTTATGTTTGTAATTATAATTAATGTAAGGAATTATTTGATTTACATTTTTCGTATATTTTTAACATATGTCTTTCAACATACATATGTTATAGGAGCGAGGTGTAAGTAACTAAAAAGTCGGTATTTTATTATTGTCTATAAAACTCAAACGTAAGAAAATGCAGACAGCAAGATCGCGAGTGTCTTGCTCATAACTTGCTATAAGCATACTGGGTCTTGGTCTTGGTCTTGCAGATCCAACACAAGTCTTAGCCTTGGCCTTGCTTTATGCGAAACACCAAGATCAAGACTGCAAGACCAGTAACGCTCATTATTAATTACAAATCATAAAACTTAGCACTGATCGATTCAAATCAAAAATGAGTTAAAAACACAATTTAAGAGCCCGTTTAGCTTTATTAACTCACAATCGTATACAGAAAAATAAAACACTGAAGTGCGGAAATACATGCGACTGACCATTGTCTCCGTTTAACATACAATTAGCATATTTCTATAATCACAACACCTAATAGCCGCGAGCCACAAGCCCCAGCCGACTTCTATGACGTAAAAATTACGACGGTTCCCCTTCTTAATGTCCCCCCCGATACCCACGTTCCCCAACCTGGCCTGCTCGATCTCCGGCACTGTTGTTTCTGGTGCGCTCGCGACTCGCGTTTGTTTCGACAATCGAACGTCGCGTTATTTTGTTTTTTTGCAAAGGCGCGAGGTGCGTTTGTTTTTCCTCTCCACCCACGCGATGACAAAAGGGCAACGTCGTCATGGGTAACAAGATGTGTAAGAAGAAATCGGACGCAGTAGATGGAGATGTGAGGAATACGAGAAAATCGCCGTGGAAGATTGGGAATATCATCAATAGAATCAATGTAAGTTGAGTTCTGGGATTGTAATGAGAGATGAGGTCATCATGAAAGTGAAATAATTTGTTTTTGTTGATCGTTGCCAATTAGCTCTAAGGTTGTGGACCGAAATTATATATTAGGAATACATCATTGTTTATTTTAGTGTACAGATGGGTTGGTAATAATGAGAGATGCAATCATTATGAAAATTAAAATAAAATACCAATTAGTTTTACTGGCTATCATCAATTATAGCCTTGTAATGGCTATAGTGCTTTGTAGTTTAGTCAAAGTATTATAGTGCTTAGTCAGTGAGTTAAGAAGCTCGTAACTCACGCATTTTGAGTGAGTTAAGAGCTTCTTAACTCACGCATTTTCATTACGGCATTCCTTGTTTAGATGACTATCAAAGAGAAAAAATATTTTGTAAAACATCTATTTTCCACTAAATTGGAAAATATATTATGAGTACCTTTTCATTTCCATAGTTGTGTACTTTTTTTTCGGTGTACTTTTTTTTCTTGAGCTTAACCATGTCTATCATAAGACCTCTTATGATAGTGAGAGTGGATTATTAGTTTTTGAAGTTTTTGTTAAATTTAATACAATATAACAAATACCTAAACATTTCAAACAAAGGAGGAGCCTGATTTGATGGGATTGGTAAAAAGAGGGTAATCTAAAAGGAAATAGGAAGCACTCAAACCTCTAAATCGTCATCTTAGAAGAATGTGGTAGTACTTCAATAAGTAAGGGGTGGTTCCCCTTAAATTTCTCGTAGTATGTAGTAGACTTTCCGTCTTATTGTAACCTTCTCCTTTTACTGTTTACATTCCGTGCAGACCAGTGCGACAAATAGCTTCATTTTGTGAACGCGTCAATTACTACTAAGAATAAATCATGCATTAAAATTTTTCGCATTTCTTTTGAACCACCTTATATATTACTAATCATATTCATTCATGATATAATAGAATTGTACAATCAAGTTTTCTGTTAGATAAATTGAATGAGTTTGGAATTATGGAAGGTGAGATCACCAGGAATGTGAAAAATATAATTTGTTTTTATTTTTTTATTGTGAATCATGTGGTTGTAGTGCAATTATCATCAATATTTAACTTGGTAGTAATCATGATAGACGAGAATTATAGACTGTGAGATAACGTCAAGAAAGTAAATTAATTCTTTTTTGTTATGGATCAAAAATTAGTGGCCTTGTGATGGACACAGTGCGTGGTAGGTTGTTCAGACCATTAAAAAAATATGATGGTAATCAGATAGTCTAGGCAGTGCTTATTTTAATAATATTATGGCTTGGATTCCATAAAAGCTTCAAATTATATAAAATCAAACAGTTTACGTCAGCATACAGAGTGTCCTAAGTATAAATATAGTGGTCAAGAAGTTGTAGACGCAGGAACAGAAAAAGATAATTTTTTGCAACAAATTCAAAACACCCTGTTTAAAAAAAATGGGACGCTCATTTTGGATAAAAAAAACACTTTCTTGTAATCTTAGATGTATTCCTAACATTTATTTTTTTAAATTATCCTATTATCTCTATTCTTTTATGAGCTACACATTTTTAAATAAAGTACTGATATTTTTACAATCTTGAATTTGTTAAAAATGGAACTCTCAATGACCTCCTTGCTCCTTTCATTGGAAATCAGTTTTTCTGATGCATGATAATGCCAAGCCCCACGTTGTGCAGGGTAACGAGTTGAAGGATGAGTCACAGTACACCGGACCGTGCCTGAGCCGGGCACGTTCCGTGAAGTAGACACCGAGCCACGTCCGATCCTTCTGTATATGCAACACCGAGTTGATAACGGGGTTCGTATTAGTTCCGAGTATATTAGAAAACACAGCCCCATAGACATGCGAAGATTTAATACGAACAATGACAAAGTTCTGGCAATTGGAATTGGTACCAATTGCAGTTGATGAATAAAGAACAACACCTAAAGAAGGACCTATCTTCTTCATTACATCCTTTCATTGTCCAGTTTTACGCCTGTCGTCAAATACTGCTGTAAGATTCACTAATACTTACTACCGAGATGTTAAAAAGTGTATTTTGTTTATATCACGACTGCAGATTGCAGTCGGGACACCAGGAAAAGTACATTCATGCTTTCCGCAACGTGGCGGGAACGGAGCGGATCCGAGAAAAAAATGTACGCCGACATTTCTGGGAAGGCGCACGGACTAAAAATGTGTAGCTCATAAAAGAATAGAGATAATGGGATAATTCAAAAAATGAAATGTTAAGAATACATCTAAGATTACAGGAAAGTGTTTTTTTATCCAAAATGCCCGTCTTATTTTTTCCACAGGGTGTTTTCTATTTATTGCAAAAAACGTTTAGATTTACCCCGGTTTAAACCCACCTAACCGAAGAATATAAGCCATTAAAATAATAAAAAATAATGCCAATAAATTTATCTTCATACTGATACCGTAATCATAAAAATCGGATTACCAAATAAAAAGTTATGAAACATGAAACTTTTTCAAATCAGTCAAATTTTTAGTGACGGAATTTTGTGCCGGAGAGTATATTATATTCCTTTCTAATTTTCCCTACTATCTTTATCGATCTCTGATATTTTTTCTTATCACCGAACTGATAAAACATTCACCAAGGTACCCTCATTTTTTCTAGCCGATATTTAGAAGCCCGAGTGAATCGGGAGCATGTAATTTCTCTACGGCCAAACACCCAATTCCGTATTTGTTTACAGTTAGTCTCGCCTATAAAACTAGTTATTAATACGAGCTAGTTATTTGGTACGACCAGCAGCTCTCGATTCACTATAATTCCGAACAATCTCTTCTCGGCTGGGTTTTGTTTTACCTTATACCTGTGCTTATACCATCGCCGCATTGACCTCAGGTTAATAAAAATAAAGGTAGAAACTCTATTTTATCCAAGTATGCTCCATAGAGTGTGTATCAGCCAAATGAATTAAACTTGCGCCCATTAAACTTCCGCCCATGCCGAAATTGATTCCAAACGATTCATAATTAAGAAAAATTCTGATGATTTTGTCCATATAGAGGCATCGGTAGAATGTTGCCTTCTTTTAGCAATTTGACCAGATCATGTAGTAGTCTTAGGTTTATGAGATGAAGAAGGAAAATTTAATACTGACACAGTGTCAAATTTTAAATTGCAGCCAGTTTTTTGGATTGTATTGTAGCAACCTCTGTTTCATTAAAATTTTGAAGCTATCAGCAAAATGTATGGAGCCGACACAAGCTAAAATAAATGAACTATACCGGGTGTTGCATCGTCGGACGGGACATAGGAAATCCAATGTAAATTTTAATGGGGTCAATTATTGGCTTTCCTAATTATTTTAGAGAATAATTCTATTTAGGTTTATTGAAGAGCACTAAAACCCACATTCAAAAGAATGACTTTAGATATTTTTGATTAGCTCGTTTACGAGTTATCGCCGATTTCTTTTTAAATATTTCTCCTTTCTTATGGCCCTGTATTTACTTATGAACACCAGTCAAGGTAAAAGATAACTGTCAAATGGAGTTGTCATTTCAGAAATTTACCTATTTAGCGCTTTATTATTATTGAAAACTCATTCCTACATCGGAAATCTTTAAGATGTATTTATAAATACAAATTAATATGAATTAAAGTAAAATAAAGTAATCAATTACAAGATTAATTATAGTATTATTACAATGTTCAATAACTTATTAATTTAGGTACTATTAAATTGTTAGAACTTTAGGATTAAGAAGATGTTCAAATATTCCTCCATCGACTGCTAGACAATAACCCAGGCGATCATAAAATTCTCTTCTTACATTCGCTAGTTGGTAAACTGAAATTCTATTGCATTCGGCAGAAATAGCATTTTTTAACTCGTTTAGATTTGGGTATTTTTTATCCTTGTATATCCTGTTTTTTAAATGGCCCCAGAGAAAGAAATCATTTGGCGGAATATCAGGAGACCTTGCTGGCCAATTTACTGTATGATTTAGGCCAATAACGTTTCCGTTAAAACTATTGTCTAAATATTCCCGAACAGCCAAGGTACTATGTGCCGGGCAGCCATCCATGTGTTACCAAACTTAATGATTTTTCCTAGCGGCATCATGTAAAGCCGGTAAAATATGATTTTCGAGTAGTTCCAAATAATATTCTGCATTTAAATTTCGCGTAAGAAATAATGGCCCGATAATATTGTGTCCGAATATCCCTGCCCAAACATTTACAAAAAAATTTCAAAACAAAACGCCTGCCGCCGTATTTCGTCCCCATCTCGTAGCTCTTGGTGCTTTTCATATTTGAAGGAATAGTATTTATGTCGTATCAAAATTCGAAACGCTGTAGTGTGATCTATTCCTATTTCATCCTCAAGTTTCCTTGTGCTGATCTTTCCATCGTTCTCCTCCACGCACAATAAAACTTCCAAGTCGTTATAATTTCTTGCATCTCCTCTTTGTTCCTGCCTTACTTCACATCTGCAGTTATTTATTAGGGTACCTTTGGTCTCAAATCTCTGGATATTCCTTGCGATTGTAGATTTTCCAGGTATCGGTCTATTCGGATACAGAACAGCAAACATGTCCGACACCTTTTGATAACTATTTCCTTGATAATACCAATTAATCATCAATACTTTTTCTTCGGTAGTGTAATTCATGGCTAATATTTTCGATGTAGGCATTAGTTTTTTATAATAATAATAAAGCACTAAATAGGTAAATTTTTGAAATGACAACTTCATTTGACAGTTATCTTTTGCCTTGACTGGTGCTCATAAGTAAATACAGGGCCATAAGAAAGGAGAAATATTTAAAAAGAAATCGACGATAACTCGTAAACGGGCTAATCAAAAATATCTAAAGTTATTCTTTTGAATGTGGGTTTTAGTGCTCTTCAATAAACCTAAATAGAATTATTCTCTAAAATAATTAGGGAAGCCAATAATTGACCGCATTAAAATTTTCATGGGATTTCCTATGTCCCGCTCGACGATGCAACACCCGGTATATTTTTATATATGTCACAAACATATTGTGTTCTATTTAGAATTATTCACAATGATACTCGATAAAAAACTATTGCAAACAAAAAATTGAGTAGGATATGGATATTCTTAAATATGTTAGTTTAGTTATTATTCAAAGTAGATCTATAAATTAAGTGATTCAAAATATAAGCTCACCATTTTTTTTATTTATCTTATCCTCTCGACAGCAAGAAATTATCCACTGGTTAGCCAAATCTTCTTGGAAATCCGAAATATTTACTGTAGGTGCCTTTCGTTTTCCGATTAGTGTTGTTACAAGTAGCCACCGTACACCCAGGCATTTTAAGTTTTTAAAACAAATTAATACCTAAACTAGCTACCTAAAGTCAATCGTACTAAATACTAGAAACTGAATTACGGAAAATACTAACAAAACTCACTATATAAAAACAGGCAAATTACCATAAAATCACGATAAAAACCAGATAAAAACCATTCGATCAAATGCAGCTGTCAATGATTTGATTCGAATGTGGCCTCATGCGCAGACATGAACCAATTTGAAACGATAAATAAGCATACCATGTTTCTTGTACTATGTTTTTAATCTAACTGTTTTTTAATTGTAATTTTTGTTGATTATTATTCAGTTTTTGGGCTTAACATTTTTTTCATACAATTTGAGGAATAATGAAGCAGAAATAAAGATATAACTGTTTGTAATGTTTAATTATTTCCTAGTAATACAAATTTAATTTTGTACATATTTGCAAAATACACCTGATATTTTCAATTTCAAAACTATTTTGAACGTAAAATAAGCTGAAGAGCGTGGGTCACAAATAAATTTACATATATTGCCAATCGCGGTCGCAGTCAATGAACAGAAAATGTCAGAGAGTGGGATTTCATTGAAAAAAACTCGCTATCGAGAAACGAATCGTTTGAAATTTGTCTCATGGATTGGGCAAGATAACTTAAGTCGGTTCGTTGACGATTTTGTAACATATTTTTGGAAATTCAATAATTGTTATTTTCATTTTTTTATATTTTGTCATTACCGTATTACATGATACAGTTAGGCATTGTAGTTGTTTTCTGTTACAAGAGTTAACAAACTGGTTAACACAGTTTTTCCCGGCAAAACAAAAACAAAAAAACATAGAGAGAATGGGGCATTAAGTTTAACAATAAAAACTTATCTTTCACAAGCACATTTTTTTCAATACAACACCGAGTAAACAATACAAGAATCTATTCTTTTTTATGTGCCTTTCTGTAAAATTAATCTACAAATTAGAAAGTTTCTGCGTTGATGTTACTTAGTTTTACATATATTTTATCTTATAATAAATGTATGTAATTTTAAGAAGTACTACAATATATCCTTGTCGGAAGAGAATATAAAAATTAAAAAAATAAAAAGAAAGAAATTGACATTTTTATAGAACAACGAAATACAGGGAAATTATTCTCAAAATTACTATATGTATAGGTACGTTTAACAAACCAGGTACTGTAAAACCAGAGTACAGAGTGTTCGAACTGACCTTACATTAGAAGTTTATAAAGAAAATGATAAAGAATTTCTCTAGATGAGAGCTTCTTTGCATATCAACGTTCCTTTATGAAATCTAGGAATAGTAATATATTTTTAAAATTGTTTCATTTTCGAAAATACCGTAAATTGAGACAAACTTTATTATTTTACATTACAGCAATTGGATATTGCAGTTTTTCGCACAGCACTTTTTAAGTTCTTCATGCAACTTGACTGCAATTATTACGGGTTTCCGTAATTCACACAAGTTCACACCATTGTTTTACAACGAGATCTATCGATTAAAAATATTTTCAATATGGCGGCACTTCCGGATATACCGGAAGTTGACAGCAACTTTCTTATTTTTAATACATGCCCCGATTTTTTGATATCAAACACTCTATATCTAACATTAACTGTTTTTGAGAAAAAAAATATTTAAAATCAAAAGAAAAATCTACATGTCAAAAAAAATGTATAGCTTAAAAGTCAAATTAAGTGATTACCACAGCCACTGTGTCATAAAGAGAAGATATGTGGCTATCTATTTCAAAAATTAATTTGTTCAAATATCATATAACAAAAACGGTTAAGATATAGAGTGTTTAACATCAAAATTCATATAATTTTACAGAGAATTTAAGTATGTAATAAAAAATGGAGGCACCCATTTAAAATAAGAAAGTTGCTGCCAACTTCCGGTATTTCCGGAAATGCCACCATATTGAAAATATTTGTAATCGATAGATCTCATTTTGAAAGAATGACGTGCAAAAAATCTCCGATCTAGATATGGTAGTTCTCTACAAACTTCTAGTGCACGCTCAGCCTGGGACACCCTGTATATATAAAATATTTTGCATTAAAATGACAGACCATATTGTCTGTGATATTGTTCTTTCTCGTTGGGAGAATATCGACATTATTAAAGAGATGATAAACAGATTATTTTGCCAACTTTCCATTTTTTGTGCCAGTAACAATCTGCCCAAATCTATTCAAATATTTCTATAACAAAATAAACAATAAAAACTACCGGAACTTTATGGTAGCACGTGTAATTTTTTCGCAGGATATATAGACACGGCCTTTTTAAACAAAATACGCTATTACTAGTAGCCATATTTTGAACCAAATCTGCCGTTGTTTAAATTTATATCACCCAAAATATTTATTCTAGCCACACAACGATTAAAAACGATTCTATACAAAGATAAGTTTATTTATTTATCGCACAAACAAATATTGTACAGTACTATACGTGAATTATTATTATAGGCGTACGATATTTTTTTTGATAAAAACAAAGCTTTAAATTACTTTTTAATGAAATAACGTGTTTTTTTTTGTTTGTATTTGAAATGTCCGCTGAATAAATATTAAATATTGGTTATTCCAATACATATAAAAAATATTACAGAAATTAGGTTGTTCCAATCAAATTAATTTGTTTTTAAGCTCTTCGAAACGCTTATTGGTTCTTAATGAGTCACAGACATTTTCATCGAGGTAAGAAACAGAAAACAAATGTTTATAAATAAACCTGTTTCACGATTGTGACCCCGCCTTTTGTGGTATTATGTCAGTGTTATTCGACGGTGCCTTGAAAATTAAGTGACTGTATACAGGGGGTTCCAAATTATTATTCGAATTTTATTTATCAGCATATTCTCAAAACCATGCATTTGCATGAATTTTTGCTTTATCTCATTGGACAACAACTGTTACTGATCACTAAGTTTATGAAGTGAGATTATACAGTAGTTTATACCATATAAACTTTTAGTCACGTGATTAAGCTTGACCGGCACAGCGTTGCCGACTTTTGCATATTTTCTTTTAATAAAAATATTTTAGGAAACAAAAGGGTGAATCTTAAATAAGTGCAAATATTTTAAGGGGTGGTATATTTCGACTCTAGGAACACGTCCATGAGGTTTTTTCGCAAAAAAAAAACATATTGAAAATCGTGCATTTTCTTTTAAATTTTCCTGTATATTTTTCGAAAACTTTTTAGAACTGCCTCTCCGCAAATTTTACCATGATATAATTTCTTAATCTCTGATATTACAATAGTTACGGCTTTAATTCAAGGTTACGGCACTAAAAGGGGTGCAAATATAGAAAAAATCAGGTGCCTCTCAAAATTTTTTCAAAAAAAATCATTTTTTTTCAAATTTTCAAATTTAAATAACTCGGTTATTTTGGACTTAAAAATGCTTTCTCCAAATATGCTAATGAGCCACCTACGTTCAATTTGAAAAAAATGAGATATGATTAAAAATACGGTTTGGGCATCTTTTAACCGACCAGGACAAGACAAGAAAAACATTAAAGGATCGAATCTTTCCAAAGCTCATTGATTAAAAATTTGTTTCACTCTTGATTGAAATTTAAAATAGGTACAATTTTTAAGCGAAAATGTCAAAAATTGACATATGATAGGTCATTCTATTCAGAGTGTCATTTTCCGTCGAAATAAATTCATTATGGAAGTGATCGAAAATAATTGAAGGTGTCAGTCAGTCCTTTATGTCATATACTAACATACCACATTTTCTTTTTTTATATGAAAAAATTAAAAGTTATAGGGGATAGCTACTTTTGAGCAACACCCGGTATACCTATTTATCAGAACATTTTTGTAAGATTTAAGACATTCGTATTATTATTTCTTAACCAACAGCCACTTGCAAAAATATTCTTATTTCAATGTCTGTTTATATGTATACTACTAAGTATATAAATTTACTCAACCATTTCTACCGGGAAATCTAATAAGAAAGTTCTATAAATAAGGAAAATTCTTCTATTTTTTTACATAAACTAGTTTTTTCTATAATGCAATCCAATTAAAACAGCTCGTGCTACACGTGCATATGCGTACAGTATGGTAATGGTAAACAAATAAAATTGAAAACAGCTCTTTGTAAAAGTGAAACGTCGCTAGAATATAAATAGACGATGAAAGTATTTTTATTGAAATATTTATATTGCCTGTTCGAAATATATGAATACAAAGTTCGTTTGAAAACGTTTGAAAGATTTTTATAAAAAAAATGTTTAGAAAATTGTATTTGCATAATATATCAGTGGAGTTTTTTGAAATTGTAAGTAAAGAATATTCCCATAAGAGGCAATATGTCAGAAAGATAGGTATACGGATATATTCGATATGTGTGTGTAAAAAACAAGCAGCATTTTTCAAACATGTCTTTCAAGTTTAATAGCTGTCAGTAAGAAGTTTCACTGTGATACTCTAATCCAACTGTGATACTGTGATGTAAATAATTATCTATTTTCCTTGTGTGTTTGTTTTTTGTATCTCTACTTTTTTTGTGTTTAGTTTTTTGATCCTTTGTCACTCAATTTGAAATTTTTATGTCAATGTAGATTTTTAAATTATGAATGAATTGTCCTTGTAAGAGTGAAACCCTTGAGGATATTGAGATAGATCCGTGTAATTGCATTGTTAACAATGACGAGTTGTATATATGGCTAATGATCCTGGTGATCGATGCCTAGGAAAAAAAAGTTTTACTTGAAATATGCGCACATAGTGCACACACAAGAACAGTTAACCTAATAGGACTGCTCATTCAGCCGAAAGTGTCTGCTAGCTGCGTGAAACTCTTCGCTTTGTGACGTGATTGTAGTCCTTGTCATGATAGTGTGTGTATTATTGGTTGCCATATGCAAAATATTCATTATTTAGTTTATTCATTTAAACACCTTATATGTATGCAGTATAGAAAATTAACTGTATAAATCGTATTAAATACTCGGATAATGCATTTTTAAGAACAGCAGTTACCAGAATCACCTTTTGCAGACATTCTTTACACTTAGTCACACTTCACAATACAAAATGAAAGTATTTATACACTCTATAGCTCTAAAAACTTTAAAAACAGCTTTTTCACATTTAAAATCGACAAAATAATTAACTCAAAATTTATCAGCTGTTATTTTCAAGTTTACCATTGGCAACCAATAATACACACAAGGACTACAATGACGTCACAACTGTCAGCTGAAGCGCGGGAAGAGGCGAACGTACGTCTTATGAGGATGAGTAATCCTATTAGTTTACCGTTCTTGGTGCACACACATTTTTTGGTAAATGGGATATATCCAATGACATCTAAAAAATCTTTATTTAGATGTCATTGGATGCATCAATGCATTTAGGAGGACACAATTAAAAAAAAAGGAAATAAAAACTCTGAAAAAATCGTCATAAAAAATAAGAAAGTCATAAAAAAGATGAAGCTATAAAAAATCTCTTTGAGAATGTGATTATAGATTATTTCTAACTGTCAAAATAAACCGGTAAAAATAAAATAACGTAATGAGGAAATTTGTTTCAATATTCATAAGAATTCAATACTTTTTCATGGGAAAAATTAAACATTTATATTGTTTTCTGTAATGGCGTCATAAAACGAGGAATTTATTTAATGCTTGTAAAAGTTAATAAATCAGTATTTATTATGTGTAAAGGATATTCGATAATAAAATCTCTACCTTTTACTGTTCCAAGTCAATTCTAAAAAATTATATGGAGAATATCTAACATCTAATTTTTCATGTTTTATTATTATTAAATACATTTAGATTTATTTTTAACAAAAAAAAATCCAGATAGGTATTTAAATTCTGCAACAAAAAATATATTAATACTTACTTAAGTCTGTATAATTAATATTAATCTGTTTAGACAAAAAAAAAAACAATTTATATTTACTTATAAAATTAATAATTTTATGAAAGTTTTTACTTGTTCAATCAATTTCACTTTGGACAAAGTCAATTTCACATAGTGATAGTAATTATAACACGTCATTCTCAATTATTACACCTTGTATGTTATAATTGATTTTTCTCTAGCTCAAGTTATACAGGGTAAGTCCTAAATAAGTGCAAATATTTTTCGACCCCAGAAACACGGTTATAAGTTTTTTTCGTGATTTTTTTTTTTAAATTTAGAATTTTTTGGATTTTTTTTTAGTTTTTTATTAAAAACCAAAATTTCTTGATAATATGGCAACATAGGTAGTAGATTAAATTTACAAGAAAGAAAACCCCAAAAAGATCCAGTGGTTCTCAAAATTTAAGCAATTAGAATTATTTTTTTTGGAGAAATTTTCAAAGTAAAATAAGTTGGTTATTTTGGACTTATTTGAAAAACGGTAAAAAGCAAATATGTTTATTTTATCGAGATCTACCAGGCTGTGTACCAGCCCTGAAAATATTTGCAATTACTTAAGACTCACCCTATGTGTGTATTCTATCTCCAATGTTGTTCAATTTATATGTGGAAAGAGCATTCACTGAGTCAATCTCCGATAGTCCCATTGGTTTGAAAATAAATGGTATTCCAATTAATAATATCCGATATGCGGATGACACAGTGATATTGGCAGACAATGCAAATGATCTCCAAATCCTTCTAAATAAGGTTAACAGTGAAAGTCAAAGACTGGGTTTAAACATAAATACTACAAAAACTAAATTTATGGCTGTTAGCAGAAACAATATTCCGAACACCAGAATTTACTTAAATGGAGAGGTCATCATGCAGGTTACACAATTTAAATATTTGGGATGCATGGTTAACGAGACGTGGGATCCGGATCAGGAGATCAAATGCAGGATCGAACAAGCAAGATCTACTTTTCTGAGACTGCGAAGATTTCTCACAGATAGAAATTTGAACTTCGGCCTTAGATACAGAATGGTGTGGAAGCATGGACACTGAAGGTAGCAACAATAAACCGAATTGAAGCCTTCGAAATGTGGACCCTACGACGAATGCTAAGAGTGCCCTGGGTCGACCGTGTTAGGAATGAAGACATTCTCAGAAGAGCTGGTCTGGAACAACGTGAACTCTTCGAAATCATCAAGAAGAGGAAAATAGCCTATTTGGGACACATACTACGTGGAGAACGCTATCACTTTTAACGTCTGATTCTCCAGGGTAAAATAGAGGGGGGTAAAAGGGGGATAGGACGAAGGAAGCTATCCTGGCTGAGAAATATTCGTCATTGGACAGGCATACAGGACTTCCAAGCACTCCAAGTCGCGGCAGTTAACAGAACCATCTGATGAGAAAGAAAAAGATGAACGCCTACGCAGGAATCTGCACGGCACCTTAAGAAGAAGAAGACTCACCCTGTATATTAACAGGAGGGTTATGGCTCTAAAAAATAATAACACTAAAGACAGAGCTGGGAAAAAGGATGTTACATCAATAAATAATATCTCTTTTTAAGCCACTTTTTTTCATCTATCATCACCATCAATTTTAACATCACCATATTATAATGATATGAGACAAAAATCTGAATTTAGCCAAAAAAAAAATGTAAATTAATGACGCCGCAATGTGAGAGCAGATTCCAGTATAAAGTGGTAGTTGCAGGAGGGTTTTTTTAGCCGGTAGGAATCCGGCACTACCCAACTTTGGGTGTCTTATGCAAGATTTTTTTCCTTCTCACCCAAAAAAAAAACTCAAGAAAAGGGGACACAATAGATACTCAATAGATTCCCATTCAATAGATTCAAGAGAATCAATAGATTCCCATTCAATCAACAATCTACTTTTCTTTAAACGGTTCTCAAAAAAGGGACCACACTGTGTATACTTATACAAGGTGTCCCAGAAATAAGTGCAAGTATTTTAACTGGTAGTATAGTTTAACCCCTGAAACACGCCTATTAGGTTTTTTCGCGAAAAAAAAATTTTGAAAATTCGGAATTTTTTGAAAAAATTTTTGGAGTTTTTTTTTAGTTTTTAGTTAAAAAACTTAATTTGTCGATAATATGGCAACATAGGTAGTAGGTTAAATTTACAAGAAAAAAAAATGCAGAAAAGATCCAGTGGTTCTCAAAATTTGAGAAAAAAATAATTTTTTTTGGAAATTTTCAAAGTAAAATAACTCCGTTATTTTGGACTTATTTGAAAAACTAAGAAGAGAAAATATGTTACTTTTCTCGAGATGTACCACTTACTCTTAAAATATTTGCACTTATTTCTGGGACACCCTGTATATTTCCAGAAAAAAATTGAACTAGATATTTTTGAGTAATTTTTATTATCACTTGGCACTGATATAAACAAATTTTATGGCATCTATATTATACACATGTCAAAAGAAAATT
This sequence comes from Sitophilus oryzae, assembly GCF_002938485.1. Taxonomy (NCBI): domain Eukaryota; kingdom Metazoa; phylum Arthropoda; class Insecta; order Coleoptera; family Curculionidae; genus Sitophilus; species Sitophilus oryzae. The sequence continues at coordinate 3,025,165 of NW_022146108.1, read as the reverse complement.
TAATAATCTACGTCTTAAATAATAACTTTACTGACGGGCTCATTTCTTGAAAAATGTTTGGCAAAAATCAATTTTTTCAGGGGCAAAATACCCAGGCTTTTTCAAGAAACATATGAATATAATATGTCTTGTGCTACATATTACGATTACATTTGTTTTAACTTAAACTTACCAATCAAAACATAAGCAAACGGAAATAATAAAACAGAACTAATTCTCGTTTTTACTAAAACGTCTAAAAGCTGTAAATGTTTATTATACAAGGAATTCAACTCTAAATTCAGCTGCATTATGTTTATACACCAACCATATCTAATTTTAAATGCACAATAACAATGAGTTGTTTTACTCTAGTAACACTGTTAGTTATTCGACTTTGGAAAATTTATTCTAATGGATTATTTTTTATTGTTACAGTTGAAACCCACTGCATGGAAGTCAGAATCTCATCTGAACCAGAAACAAGCAAGGTGAGATTGTTAATAATCATTGTAACATAGTATATATATATATAAGAATTCAAAATAGTTTATGACAATAATTTATGTTCTTTAAATAATTATTAATTTTTATTTTCCATATGTATATGTATTTACAGGGTGTTCACATGCATTTTTTATTTAATTTGGATTGAAAATAAAATCAATCGTGTATATTTTTTTCATATACTGGACGTATTATAATCAAAGTTTCGAAACTCGAATTCTAAGGGGGTGAAACCACACCTCAAATATTAGAATATTTTTTATTTAAAAAACGGTGAAAAACTCTTAAACACGTATATTTTATTTTGTTGTTTTACATATTTTAAGATTTTTTAAAAATTTATACAGGGTGTTTCATAAAATATGACCATTGAGTAATCACGATTCTGCTTAAACTGCTTTACGTTTAAAGCTGATTTTTGGCAAACGGATTGACTGTGGGGTGTAGAGGTTCGATAAGGAGGGGTTTCTCGAATCTCAAATTCCAAGAGGGTGAAAACGCTCTTCAAATATTACAGTATTTGTTATTTAAAAAACGGTTAGTCTTTCGGGAAAACGCTTGGACACGCATAATTTATTTTGTTTTTGTACAGGAAATTCTAAACATATATCACACGAAAAAATGTTCAATTTCTGTTCTGGCAATGATATGTTTGACACTAAATTAAAATTATTCGAAATATTTAAATGTTTTGAACGGTTAAATTAAATATTAGAGCATTATACTATAATATTTTTTTTTCTTTCAGGTCTGAAAACGAACTGAATCGAAAAGGAGATAGCATATTCTACACGAAACCCATATCGAAATCGTCAGATTGGACCGAAGTGGATCTAGTAGTTCCCTCCAAGGATGAAGACCACGTCCATCTAAGAAACCCAAAACTCAGCCTTATTTTCGATAACGAACATGGAACCCCAACGCCACCCCCTCGAAAAAACAGTCACAAGGGTACCAACATCAGAGAAAAAATCGAAAGGATCGCCAGAAGTGGACTGCAAGCCCTCCAAGGTGACAAGAACAACCAAAAACCTGTTGAAGAACCTATATTAGTGAAGAAAAAAATTAACTACGTCTGCCCACAATGTGAATGTGACGAAAAAAATCATAACAGAGACCACCATCACCATAATCCAGCAAAGAACATAGATTCAGATAAAGATAAGCGAAAGAAAAACTTATCTGTGATCTCTTTACCCAACTATACCGATTTAAAACTATCTGTTGCAAATCCAGAAGAAAAATCTTCCTCTACGACAGGTTTAAATTCATCCAGACTAAGTCTTCAAGGGCCTGGAAGCAAGAAACTCAATTCCAGTTCATCTACTGGACGTTTAGATTCGTATATCTCTCGCTGTAGAAGCTTTGGTTCATTATTACCACAACAACTGAAGAAACTGAAACAGCAGCCTAAAGTTGAGAAGAAAGAAGACGTCACATCAGATGATTCTTTCGGTCCTCTTGAAGACTGGGACCTGGGACTCATAGAACACTACAATCCCAAAGAAGCTAGTCTTCCCAGACCCAGAAAACCACCTCCAAAAGCAGACAGTGATGTGTTATCTGGTATTGAGGGCTTGATAGTTAAAGAAGAAGATATTGAAACAACCAGACCTAAACCTCCAGTGAGGAGGACAGAGTCCCTGGTGAAGAAAGCGTCTCAGAAAGGTTCCCAACAAGCGGCTGTGATAAGAAAAGCACCTGAAGAGGTCTGTTTAACACCTCCCCCGAGTCCTGAAGCGACCAGGAAAGAAGAAGCTACCTTCAAACCACCGGTCCCAATTAAAAGAATCTCTAAAGATGAAGTAACTGTAGCTCCGAATGAATCTAAACCAGATGATAATGATCATTCGAGTTTGATGAGAATATTACAAGAATTCAGTATAAGAGATAAACAAGAACAAGCTGGTAAGGTAGAGGCAGAAAGCAACTTATCGTCGCTTACGCCATCTTTAGTAGAATTTGAGAAGAATCTTAGTGCAGGAACTGGAGTGGAGGATTTTATTAACGCTGAAAAAAGTCACACGAGGGCAGTGTTGAGTTAGAACTGCTAGAATTTAGAATAATTTTTAAGTATTGTAAAGTTTTTATTAATTGTTTTTAGTGTAATTTATTATTTTTAATTGTGGTTTAAGAAATTGCGTATTTAATGTAAATTGAGAAACAAAATGACTAGAACTGCTAAATATACATATTTGTTTATAGCGATTGTTGTTTTTATTATACTAACCTAAATTTGCCACTTTTAGAAAGAGTTTGACTTAATCTAAGAATAATTATACAGGGTGGTCCGGACTGTATTCCGGAAACTTCGGCAGCATATTCTGCAGATAAAAATAAGTAAGAAAGTTCGTATAAATGTATGTCCTAAAATGTTTAGTTTCGGAGATCCAGAGTGTAGAAGATGCATTTTTATTTCGATTTTTTCCAAATAATTTCTGAAGTAACGTCAATATTTTTGGATGAAAATTGGTGTCTAGTTTAATACAGGTACAGACGAAAAGTTATTACTCGTTAAACCAGTTAAAAAATATGTAGGTGGCGCCCTCTACAAGTAGGCGTCATCAGGCGTCATATTGACATCAAAATCAAACAATTTTCATCACGTTACTTCAGAAATTATTTGCCAAAAATCGAAATAAAAATGACACTTCTACACCCTGTATCTCCGAAACTAATCATTTTAGGATACACATTTATACAAACTTTTTTACTTATTTAAATGTGCAGAATATGCTACCGAAACTTCCGCAATACAATTCGGACCACCCTGTATTTATTTAAGTTGTAAATCAAAAAGCGTTTATACTCTTTCATTTTTATTAACTGTACACAAGAATACTGAATCAATACTGTTCTAATAGTAATCAGAGAGAAGCTTAATAAACAAGTTATTAACCTTCTCTTGATAGTGACACACATGGCGAAAATTCCACTCTTTCAAACGCTTCATCAGTAACGTCAGTTTGACAACAAATGTAACTTCAAATGAACATTAAAACTAACATTAGAAACCCTCTCAAATCTCAAATACGTACAACGGAACCTCGAACCGAGGAATGATATGTCCCACCAACTTTCCAAAGTAAGACCTAATTGTATTCACTTAAGTATTCACCTGACGCTAGCAATCAGCGAGATACACGCTAACTAGGGGTGGTTTTTAGAGGACACCCTGCAGCGCACTAGCGCAGCCGAACCACCAACTGAAAAACAAGATAAGGAAATTGCGCAAAGTGGTGAAAAGTCTCGAATTCAGCTTGACAGAGTCCCTGGGGCAGGATAGGAGATTGCTGTTCGAAGTGCGGAGTGATTCGCTTAAAATGTCCGGATTGAGACATCGGTTGGAGGAGGTTATGCATGAAAACGAACAGCTTCTAGGTGGGTAGATTTTGCCCTCTCCATTGTGTCTAGTTTTTTAGTCAAGAAAATATGATTTAAGCAGATACAAACTTAGATACTTGCTTTAATGTACCGGTAATGATTAAAAAAGTACACTTTTTAGTTTTCATATCGATAAGTTGTAAAAAGTAAGTCACAATACAGGGTGGTTCGAACTGTATTCCAAAAACTTGGGCAGCATATTCTGCAGATAAAAATAAGTAAAAAAGTTCATATAAATATATGTCCTAAAATGCTTGGTTTCGGAGATACAGGGTGTAGAAGTTTAATTTTTATTTCGATTTTTTCCAAATAATTTCTGAAGTAACGTCAATATTTGGATGAAAATTGGTGTCTAGTAGTTTTTTGACATGAGAAATTTTATTTTGAGGTCAATATGGCTCCTACTTGTAGAAGGCGCTATCTACATATTCTTTAACTAGTTTGAAGAGTAATAACTTTTCGTCTGCACCTGTATAAAACTAGTGAGTTAAAAATATACATCTACGACGTTTTCTTAAGTAAAAAAGGTCTCTTGGTAAAAATCGCTACGAGTAATGGTTCTCGAGATATTTGGAATCGAAATTATCAATACATGTCATCATTGACATTATTAAACTTGTTGACTAAATAGTTATTAGACTGAAATCATAAATTTGAAATGTTTTTGTGCCAAAAGTTCAATAGAAACTGTTTTATCATCATTTTTTCGAAGAAAAATTTATGATTAATTTAAAAAAATAAAATGTTCCCAAACTTATCATTTCAATCAAGTAACAATGTACTCAACATATTTATTTTTAGTCAATAATGACATGTATTGACTATTTCCATTCTAAATATCCTAAAAACTTCACGGAAATGTATATTTTTTCACTCAGTAGGTACGGACGAAAAGTTATAACCCTTCAAAACAGTTAAAACACATGTAGGTGGCGCCCCCTACAAATAGCAGTCATATTGACATCAAAATCAAATTTCTTATGCCAAAAAACACCCAGGCTCCAAATTTCATCCAAATATTGACATTACTTTAGAAATTGTTTGAACAAAGTGAAAATAAAAATGAAATTTTGTACACCCTGTATCTCCGAAAATAAGCATTTTAGGACATACATTTATACGAACTTTTTGACTTATTTTTATCAGCAGAAAGCAGAACATGCTGCCGAAGTTTCCGGAATACAGTCCGGACCACCCTGTATAATAATGTTCCCGAATAGTTTGATTACAAAGTAACAGCACTTTCCATACACTCAATAGTACTGAATTATCTTTAGATAAAAGTCAAGCAAGAGCTTCAGGAACCAGCCTTGGAGTGTCCACTATGAGCTTGGTGCATCTTCAATACAAGTAAGCATAGACATACATATAGTAAGCACATTAAACAGTAAGCTTACTTTTTGCGCTTGATTTTCTAGTATTTTGGTCACCGATTCAGCTCTATCCAGTCTCTTGCTAAGATAACTAAATCATCTGCAAAGACTAGGCATTGGTATCTTTTTGTATACAGGGTGATCGAGTTTTCTACGATGTTCTCTGTGCTTATCTCGGAAACTACTGAAGAGAGAGGGTCGGTTAAATGGCGAAAGAATTGCAGTTTTGTTAGGTCATAAATATGCGCCTTTTTGATTTTTGAAAAAGTTCATGGCTTACTAGATATTTCGAAAAGAAAACTTTGGCTATTTTAAAAATTGTCCCTAATTCTATTATAATCTATTTTAGACAAAATGTTTTCAGATATAAGTTGTAGATAATCACACCCTTAATGAGACTGCGTCCTCCGTTTTTTTCTAAAGCCTGTCATTTTTGACATATGACACAAACATATGTTTTTTTAAATGGAAACCATAGTTGGCCATGACATCATAAAAAGCGCCATATTTTAAGATTTTCGGCGATATAAGCTAGTAGAGTTATAGCCAATTCTTATCATTTTAAAACAATTTCACTTAGTTAGCCGTGGAAACAAATTCAATCGTTGTTGCCTTCAGAAATGCAAAACTGTCACATCCAAACTTTGTAGAATTTAGAATTTAGAATAAGTGGGAGGGGGGTTAATCTCTGCGACCTTAGAGATTTATTGTGCCCCCCTTTCTTGAGTTATAACTCATCATACAGTCCCAGGACTTCCTACGGAGACCCGTGTCCTTCACAGTCGAGGGGCTACGACCCAGGCCGGGTAGACGAAACGGTAGCTTGTGTCGCCTGTTGGGTTTAGAGGTAGGAGGTAGGCTCCCGACCCTTGGAGGAGGTGGTAACTTGTATGCCACTTGCGGAGGATGGTCTCACGCAAGTGTCAGCCACCTCTCCTGTAGTTCTCTTTGGGTTTGGCCCCTTGGAACTTTCATTGTTACTGTTCCCAGTGTTGCTTCACCGGTGATGTTTTTATTACTATTATTACCAGATCTCATAGTGTTCCCATTAGTCGCTAGGTAATGGTTCTGTTTATTTGCATCACCCATCTTTCTGAGAAGAATAATAATGTTGATGGTATTTTTCGTACCTTAAATTCTTTAGGCATAGCCGTAGAATAAGGGTAAAAATAATATTTTATACAATTTGTCGAATATACATATACATATAACCATATTAAATGTATGTTCACAACAAGATGCTTCTTAGACCAAGCCAAGTGCTAGGGGGGATTCCCCCCAGCACCTGACAAGGAGCTTCCCCACCAACGACAAGGTCTTGCATCTCCTGGGGGAAGTCCAAACTTTGTAAATTAAAATAAACAAAAATTGTAAATATGATTTTTTTAAATGAAGAAAAGCGTGTAGGATTATTGGTTCAACTTTTCTTGGTCATGCATTTTCGAGGATACATTGACCGGTGAACGTTACTTACGTTTTTTAGAGAATGGTTTTCAAGACATTTTCAAGAAAAGTTAAATTTAGATAGTCGCGCATCAATAGAGTGATTCTAACATGACTTTCATTTTGACACCTCCCATAATGAAAGAAATGTTAAAAATTATTTATATCATAATTATGCAAACTCAGGGATCGGAAGAGGTAGACCAATTGCATGGGCCTCCTCGATGAATTAAGAGAAGCACTCGAAGATAGAGACACCGGAGAATATTTTCTAAAATAAATTAAAGTGTATGGGGTAGTGATATTATTTTTTTAAGTCTTAGTTTGCGTAATGTAAATTGTAAAGAATCGTTTAATAATATATTAGGTCTTTTTATAAGTTATAAATCATAACAGAATAAGAATACCATACCAACTAAATTAGTCAAGAAAGATAAGAATTAGCTATAACTCATAATTTTTAGAAATAGACATACTATACCTTATATCGCTGAAAAGCTTAAAAAATAGCGATTTTTATGAAGTCATGGCCAACTATGGTTTCCATTTGTGTCATATATCAAAAATGACAGGCTTTAGAAAAAAATCAGAAAATACAAACCCATTAGATATCTGTTTTACAACTTTTATCTCAAAAAACATTTTGTCTAAAATAGATTATAATGGAATTAGGGGCAAGTTTTAAAATTGCCAAAATTTGTTTTTTTTTTCGAAATATAAACCATGAACTTTTTCAAAAATCCGAAAGGCGCATATTTATGACCCCACAAAACAGCAATTCTTTCCCCATTTAACCGACTCTCTATCTTCAGTAGTTTCCGAGATACCCATAGAGAACATCGTAGGAAACTCACCCTGTATATATTATTATCCTTTAGTGGTTCATAATTTTTAAAATACTTTCAGAGTCACACCCTAGTAAATCTAATCTGACTCTAGGTTATTTTAAGATACGACGAGCTAGCGCAAACCCATGACACATTACTACAACTGTTAGAAAGTAGAAACGCCGAAATAAAAAGATTCGAACAACTGAACAACACTCTTCAAGAGAGAATACGAAATCTGACATTAGACCTGGAAAATTCCTTGGAAAAAGTGGGAAATCTAGAAAGAAAATTGGCTGAAGTGAAGAGGAGAAAACGTGAAAAAATCAGCAGGTTTAAAAAAGAGCGGCAGGCATTGGGCGTGATTCACAACAGACTTATAGCTGTTCTGCATAGACAGTGTATGGAGAAGAACGAATTCATTAACGTGCAGTTGAAATTGGCACAGGACAGTCAAAAAGGACTACTATATCAAGAGGTGAAATTTGTATAATATACAGGGTGGTCCGAACTGTATTCCGGCAACTTCTGCAGATAAAAATAAGTAAAAAAGTTCGTATAAATGTATGTCCTAAAATGCTTAGTTTCTGAGATACATTTTTCAAAATTCTTTCTCATTTCTGAGATTTTTCCCAAATTATTTCTGAAGCAACGTATTTATATATTATATTTAGCAATATTTGGATGAAAATTGGTGTTTGGGAGTGATGAGTGTGGTGTGTGGGAGTTTTTTGAACAGAGAAGCTTGATTTTTATGTCACTATGACTTCTACTTGTAGAGGGCGCCACCTACATATTTTTAAACTGGTTTGAAGAGTAATAACTTTTTGTTTCTACTTGTATAAAATTATTCTGTAAAAAATATACATTTAGGGAGTTCTTTTTAACGTAAAAAAGGTCTTTTGGTAAAAATCGCTACGAGTAATGGTTCTCGACCCACCAAGCAAAAAACCTCACATTCCATTTGCAACATTGCAGTCAATCTCCAAACAGTTTGCTTGGTAATGTTGATTTCTAACCGTTGTGTCGTGATTGATGAAACCTTGCTACAGAAACATTGTTTTTGAATGGTGATTAAAACATGTTTTCTTCACCAATATTGTATTGACGTAAAATTAACAATATTGCTAATACATCTCAAATTAGTACTTTCTTGAACGTTACATTAGCAACGTTTCAATAATATTGTGAAATGTTCTCACGAGGTTGTGGCAAGGTTTTAATAAACTTGCATCAACATTATTTTTTTCAACCTTGAATTGCAATGTTATTTGGCGGAAGATTAAGCTATCCTGCCACCTTGCATAAACATCCCTACAATGAAAAAAGCAATGTTACACCTTGCTTTGCGAAGTTTTGGCAATGTTCCAGCAATAAATTTTGCTTGTTGGGGAGATATTTGAAATCTAAATTATCATTACCAGTTCATCATTGCCATAAATTAAACATCTTGACTAAATAGTTAAAAAAAGTTTGACTAAAAATAGTTATTATACTGAAATCACAAATTTGAAATGTTTTTGTGCCAAAAGCTCAGCAGAAACTGTTTTATCAACGTTTCTTCGAAGAAAAATTTACAAATAGGAGTCATATTGACATCAAAATCAAATTTCTCATGTCAAAAAACACTCAGGCACCAATTTTTATCCAAATATTGGCGTGATTTCAGATATTATTTGGAAAAAATTGAAATAAAAATGAAACTTCTACACCCTGTATCTCCGAAACTAAACATTTTGGGATATACATTTAAACGAACTTTTTTACTCACTTTTATCTTAAAAAAAACTTTTTTTTTACTTTTATCTGCAGAAGATGCTGCCGAAGTTTCCGGAACACAGTTCGGCCCACCCTGTATACAGGGTGTCCGAATAAGAATAATTGCTCTCGGCTGTATCTCGGAAAGTATTAGCCGTAGAATATATGCTATAGAATATGCAACTTTAACTGATAATAAAGAGGAATAAGTGTTTAAAAAGTTAACGAATACCGCATCTGAAAATCTTTCTTCAAGCAGATGTTATGTTCCTTTGTTCTTGTCTTTTTCTTTATTTCTCGCTTCTTCTTCGAAATCATTTCTTCTTTTTCTTTTTATTCTTTTTAATCAGTGTATAAATGAAGTACTGTATTATTTTTGTTACAATTTTAGATCAAGAAGAACAACCTTCAGGCATATGAGAACTTCCGGTTACAACAGGAAGTCGAATATTTAAAAGCTCTGCTACGTATATCCAGAACAGAGTCAGAAAGTACTATAAAAAGCTGAGATTTTAGAAATATTGTATAGGTATACTAAGCTGTATAGGGTTTGCAAGAAATAAAGTTGGTGTGACATATCGCTTTAGAACCTAATGTAATTTGTATTTAAATTTTGTATATAAAACGCAATATTGCTGGGATAACCGTGGCATATCGTTAAATTTATTGACAATATGGTGAAGGAATTTTAATTCAAGATAAACTCAATGGCACGAAAAACGGGCACCTTAAAATTTTCATGTATCGTTTCGATTTTGATGAAAAATGTACTGAGTTTCTAACAGTGCTTTCCATAAAATTAATAAAATGAAAAATAAAGCAAATAAAATAAATGTACCGATTTCTTTCGAAAATCGACATCTATGAAACTATGAACCCTTCCTGGACACAAACGGTACATTGTGAGACAGGAAATTGTAGAGAGAAACAAGCCCTATAACATAGGATACAACATTTTAATGAACAGCGCTTTCCATAAAATCAATAAAATGAAAAATATACGAAATAAAATAAATGTACTGATTTCTTTCGAAAATCGACAACTATGAAACTATGATCCCTTCCCCGACACAAACGGTACATTGTGAGACAGGAAATTGTAGATATGCACTATACTATGAATAATAATAAACCTATAATGGAAAAAGAAATATTTATGTTGACAATATGGTGAAGGTAACATTTACGTTAATTTTACATCATTTAATGTTATAATTGTATCAGTAATTAAATATCATTTAAAATTAAGTCATTAAACTTTTCAAAATGTAATCACTTCAAATTACAAATGCTATCAACAAGTTATCAATGAATTGATTAAAAAAATTTAAAATTACAGAAAAAAACAGCAATTCCAATTTCTTAATCATTTATTATCAGCACGCAGTCAACGCTAATATTATGTACAATAACAAGAAAAGCACAACTTGTTGATTTTTTGTACAATTTACAGTCTTCTAAAAAGTGTCATTTAATGATACATACTTATCATTTAAAAACAAAGAAAAATATATTGCACAATGTTACTCACTTACACGCTAATATATACAAATTTATTGGAGTTTGTTTTGTTTGCTAAAATTTATTGCCTAAGTTTTTTTTCGACTAATTCAATCTTTTAAGGTTTCCGTTGAGGATGTGATGTGTGCGTACAATCTTTTTCCCCACCAAGATTCTAAATCAAACGGTTTGAAGTCTTGCAATTTATCACAATTCTCTTCTTGGAAGAAACATACTGTGTGATTCCTATCCTCTGGTTGCTGTTCATACTCAGAAATAACTGTCGACCATGCTGCAAAGGGCTATGTGTATTTTTTCTCATAAATATATTTTTACATCCAATACTTACATTCGTGTATAAATTTGATTACATCAACTTGTTCTGGTGTCATACTTTCTTGCTTATTACTACATGGAACAGTCCTTTTTTGGAAAACTATTTTTGGGACACTAAAAAAACATTTGATAGGTTAGAAAACAATATCTCTACAATCTAAACTTTTGGCTTTACTTGTTACAAATATTATTGTCATCGTCGACCAACTTGTTCTTTCCATAGTCTTTGTAATTCTCTATGCTCTGAGATATACCTAAAATTGGAGAAAATAATCATAATGAACTGGTAGAGTTTCGCAATATCTTAACCTCTTCTAGTGGTTTTAGCTACAATTTTACTGGGACCTTTAATATTGTACATTACCCTTTATTCTAACACGAGAAATTGTTTTAAACACTAGTTAAACTATTTAGAGGGGCTGTTATAAGAAAAAATATATATTTTTAACAAGATTTTTAAATGATTCCTAACCTTAAAAAATCTAAAGAAAAATGTCCCAGTAACTTTGACATTTAACAAGGTCATGACTGCATTACTAGTTGCCTATAAATAAAAAAGTATCATTATTCCCCTCTCTGAGTAAGTAGCAGAAGTAAACCATTGTCAAAGTGTGTAAATTTCTGTTTTAGCAATGCCGCTTTTCTGACATCTAACGATAAATATATGAACTAACAAACATTACCGAAAAGAAATCTGCAGTTCTTTAAAGAAATCTATATTTGTTCAACGCCCTCTACATGTTTTAAAATCAATCATAAACAACTTAACCTAAAAAATTGAATTTTTATTTTCAAATCCTTTTTAAATCTGATTAGGATTTTGTATTAAATTTATTTTTACACCACTGGTTTCACTGTGTTGCTGATTGACATAGGAAATAGGAACAGATAAGAACATAGAAACTTTTTATTTTAATAATTAAATCAGCTTGACTGTCCAAGTCATCGTGGCGATCGTCTCGTCGTGGGGTTCCCAGAAGTTCACAGGTAAAGCATTGATTGAAAAAGATAGGTTCATTTTAATTAATAAAACAATATTCGGTATTTATTTTTAGTCTTTGTATTAATTCATAAGCTTCATAATCTAGTTTAAAATGGGGAGAAAGAATAAATCAAAGAGAAATGCTGAAAAAGCTCTAAAAGCTAAGTCTGAAGAAAGCCAAGCCCAAGCTTTGGAAAAGGTTGCAGATATCGCAATAAAAGAGCCAGATACTAAAGAAGAAGTTCAGGATACTGATGGATCATCGTTAAATATATCTAGCAGCAATCCTGATGAAAGTACTGGTAAGTAAATTGTGAAATATTGTGTGATTTCACTGAGAATGTCTGTTATTTTTGTAGAAAGTTTAGTAACCGTCGATCCTACTGATTCCGTGGCAACAGACGCACATGAAACACCTCCCAAATTCAGTTTCATAGGGGCATCACCAAATACAGTACTTGCAAAATCTCAATTAAATCCATTAGCAAAATCATTTACCATTATTGGTAAGTACATTTTTGTTATTCTGATAAAATACATACCTACAGACAAGTAGGTACTTATTTTATGTTTGTAGATTAAACAATACTTTCATTTATATTTATTGCTACTGATAATTTTCAGGTAATGCTGGTTGCAGTGAAACCAGTAATAACATTTTGCAATCAGTTCCTGAAGTGACTAAACATGAAGTAAATATTGAATTAAAGATTGATGTAAAGATTCAAGGTGGCCATGTTCAAAATAGTAGTGAAAATTGCAGTTATCAGACAGCTGATTCTGATAACTCATTAGTGTCAGGTGAAGAGTCACCAATATTAACTAAAAATTCAACAGTTAAAGGTGTACAAGATAGGTTTCCTCACAATAAGAGCCAGGGAAAATTTAATCAGACTAGATCTAAGGAACAATATCCAGAAAATTTTAATAGGAACCAGAATACAGTGCCAAGGAAACCGAATTACTATGGACCTCCAACCAAAAGCGCACTAAGTACTGATAAAGGAAATCTTCAGGAAAAAAATGTGTTTGAACGAAACAATCCTATTTTGTCAAACGAACCTACAAGTATAACTAGTAATAATTTTCAAGAACCAGAGAGCACATCTAGAAAAAATGATTCAACAAATAGAAAAACATCAACATTTGAAAGGAAGGGATGGCAAACTTCAAAGAATAGGAAAAATGAAAAATCTGGTTCAAAAAATTGGTCAGGCTCATCTACAAAAGAGTCGGGAAGCAGAGATCAAAGTGATTCTTCTAGGAATCGAGATAACTCGAGCAGTATTAATTATACTGCAGAGACAGATGATTCTAAAAATTTTACAGATTCGTCCGTAAAAGAATCGTGGGATCAGGAAAGTGATCCTTCTCTGGATAGCTGGAATAATAATAATAATACTAGGAAACCAAGTAGGCCATACAATGAAAAAAAACTTGGGGATCCGAGGATGGAAAGGGAAAATACACATAAGAGTTTTCCTGAGTCTTCTGATAAAAATGCTAAAGGAAAAATGACTAGACATTTGTAAGTTTTACATTTTTTTTTTGAATTATCAAAATGGTTAAAATTCTTTCTGTTTATTAGTGATGAATATACGAATTGGAGGGGTCCTGATCCATCTTTTAAAGGAAATGAAGGGAAGAATACTAGACATTCGTAAGTTATTTTATTCTTTCTACACTTTTTTATAATTCCCAGAGGTTTTTGCTTGTCATTTAGTTATAAAATACGTTAGTTTTTTTAATGACCCACTTGAATCTGAGTTTTATTTATAATATACAGGGTGTTACAAACTGTTTAGAGGTCACTGCAATATTGGTATATATTTTTTTCATTTTTAGATTTAACCATAGCTTAGAATATGATAAAGATAGAGAATTCGATAAAGATTACGATCATTGGGAAAAAAATTGGAAAAAAGTAACTGAATTTAAAGTTGTTAACGAGATTGATGGTGACTTATTTCAACAGCCTAAAGATTTTTCGCTGGCTCATTGTGTTGCTGAAGATCTTAGAATGGGCAGTGGTATTGCAGTTGAATTTAAGTAAGTATTGCTCCAAACCCTACAAAAATATCTTTTGGAGTTTTCATGACAATATAAATATACTAGAAATCACTTTTTTTATTTTTAACAATTCTTAGGCAACAATTCAAAAAAGTCGATGACCTGATGCAACAGAGGCCTAAACAGGGTGGTCTAGCAGTTCTAGAAGATTCAAAGAACCAAAGATTTGTCTATTATTTAGTGACAAAAAGGGAGTCAAACCTTAAACCTACCTATTACACTTTGTGGAAATCATTGTGCAAAATGAGAGATCACATAAAGGAACATGAGGTAAAATTGGTCCTTTAAATGCCTTTTTATTCTTTTGATAATTTAAGATTTACTTATTCTTTTCTTTGTTTCTGAAGTATTTCAAGTTTAGTCTAAGAAACTTCTTGATTTTTAATGTGGCAATGTAATACAAAATTATGGATATTTTTTGAGGAGACTCAATAGCAAATAAATAATATTTTTTTAGGTTAAAAAATTGGCTATACCTAGGATAGGTTGTGGGCTAGACCGTTTAGAATGGGATAGGGTTAAAGCAATGCTGGAATTATTGTTTAAAGATGTGGAAGAATTTCAAATCCAAGTGTGTAACTTCCAGCAAGTAAGTATTGCCTGTGATTTTCTGACAGCATCAATAACCAGAACAAACCTGTCTTTTCTGGCGTTATATTTATCCACAAAAATCCACAAGGGTGGTCTGAAATGTAGTTTAAAACATTTTGTTTGAAAATTCTATTTTAATTTCTATAATTATTTATTTTTTATTTTATTTGCCTTTGTCTAAATTATTATGATGTGAAAAATAAAATTTTGCAAGTGATAGATTTGCGATGTTCAGATTAATAGCTTGTGTGTAGTGGGGGTATAGTGTTTGGAACAGGTCAGTTGATTGGTGGTTATCTGGTTGTATAAGTCTCAAAAATCTTAAGACCAGTTCATACGCATCTGCATCCGTGCGATTGTTCATCGTTCCGTCACTCCAATAATATTGAAATATGATCTGTCATTTTTGAAATAAACCAATAAGACTGGATTTATGCATAAACCCATCCATAGTTAACTTAAAAAATATTAGAAACTTTTTATAGTGAAACAAATGGTTTGGTATGGACGTCATCTGTCTTTTTTCTGTCATCGTCTGTCGAAATCTTACTTGTGAAAAAAAAACAGAGTAGACACGGTGAGGATGCAAACTTTTCAGACTACCCTGGTTTTTTATCACAATCTTTTTGTTTTTTCGTTCGGTATTTTATGAAAATAACTACAAGAAAAATAATGTCAAGCCAATTTTGAAAAAAGGGGCTTTTATCGAGATTTTTTTTTTAATTTTTAGAATCACGGTCAGACAAAGAAAAAGCTCGTCACTACTAAGGCTCCGAAAAAGGACAATCGGAAAAAAAAATCTCGCTAGAAGCTTCCCGTTGCCATTTCTATATAAAAAAACACTTTTATTCTCTTTTTGGTCAGCTGGAAGACACACCCCCTCCCAAGAAGTACTATCCATGCAAACTTGTTCCTTACGCCGAACACATCTCGAAAATTGACGAAGGTACTGCCATATTTTATTTCACCACCGAACAAGGCGATAGGGACGACACCTTGTTGGCATTGTCAAAAAAATTTGACACACTGATGCCTAGTTTTAACGCCAAAAGAGTAAAGAGTGTGGGTGATTTCATTTTCTATGAAGAAAAAGTGAAGAACTATCTGTTTTGCGGGTGTGTAGTGCGCAAGACTACCAAAGATTTGTTCGATTTCAAGGGGTTTTCAAAGTGTCTTTTCGAGTTTTCGAAGATAAACAGGAAGTATGGCAACAACGCTTTCTATTACGTGGCATTTCAAAAACTGGACTGGGAAGAATACAGGGATAATTTGATTAATGAAAAGCTGATTACGTTGTTTACAAATATGTTGCGTGACGTTGAAATTTATTATTGTTCAGGCTTTCTTGAAACTGAGTCTGCTTAGGACTTTAATTTACTTTTTATATATACTTGTATTTCATTTCTATTTAATTTTTGGTTTATTTTTTATTTTTTTTCCTATTGACCTTTAGAAAGATTTAAGATATTATGTATATTAAAATAGTTTTGTTCTTCTTTATGTATGTTCTTTAAATGTACTTTTATTTTAATAGCAAAAAATGTTTTAAAAACAATAATTATTTCGAATGTATAGATACCGATACAGAAATGTATACTTTATTATACTGTTTTGTTGATAAATAAATATTTTATAAGTATGTATTTATTTACCTCCACACTCTCCACACATTGTTATTGAAGTTATTCTAATTTTTTTTGACTCAAACATGACTTTTCTACTACTGTTTAAGAAACTTGATTTTGTTCAATTTTTATAATAATTCAATATTTTTTATTTATAATTTCTTTTCATAGTTTCCTCAAAAATATAAAGAAGAAGATTTTGTAATAAATATTTTGTCAACAAATGGTGCTAAATGATTGTCGCCATCTATTGCTGAGAAAAAATATTAAAAATAATTGATCCCTTTGACAAAAGCCTATAGATGTCTCTATAATTTAATCAGTGCCCTCTATTAGAACATGTTCTATACTATATTAAATATCGTTTTACAGTTTTCTGTAAAAGTTGGACCGACATACTGGCAGATGTCGACGTAAGTACAATTTTTATTTATTTTTGAAATTTTTACAAAACTAGAGTAATAGCAAAGGTAATAGTATTAAAATGATGTAACTAAAAATAACCATTAATGAAACCTTATATTCTAGAAATAATTAAATTAAAGTTTTGATTTTTTTATTATTTTTTTATAATTATAACCATTAAGAGTCTATTACGCTGTAGGGGAAAGGGGGGCACTTTCGGCTATCGGGCACATTCGGCTACTCCAATTATTTCACAAATTGTTTTCCAATGACTAAAGAATCCAAGGACAAATAACACCCGAGAGCAAATTGTGACGATGCCATCAAACAGTGCCGTAGCACATATTTTTCTTAACCTAGCTGTTTGAAGCAATATTTATATTTTTTGATAATTGTTTTGACTACGCCTATGGTGTATCATCCTAATTAATTACGAAAAAAATGTATTAAAATGTTAACAAAAGGTACAAAACTAGTATCGACGTATAGCACATATCAAGTACATATAGATATTAATTGAATATCATTGTAATCACAAAACTTCAATCTATTTCCGTATTGAAACGGAATTTTAAATTATTTCTTTATTTTCGAGAAAATTTAGTCCAAACATAAGGAGTATTTTGTTGATGTTTGACCATCAAAATTTTAAAAATTAAGAAGTTGTCTAAAAATGCGCTACAATACGGATAGTATAATCCTTTATCTTTAATTTCCTTCTTCATTTGTGTAAAAATACCTCGCCAGTTTTACATAAAACGGTAAATGCCGAACGCTTATTATTTTGCTACTTTTTCGGACTAGCGAAATGGACTCTTAAGACTATAAAGACGACTAGACACAAAGTCAAAACAGAATATTATTATAATTGTGTTAAACCATAAAAAACACTTGCGTTGCTTAAAGCTTGCCTTGCTCAAAAAAAATCGAAATAAACAATGTACCTCAAACCAACCGTTTCCGAGTTATTGACTTTTGAATATGTCACTTAAAGAATTTAATTTAATTACACGACTTAACTACAACCATCTAAAATCTTCGCGATGCCTCAGAAAATACATATTATATCTCAGAAAATACATTGTATACACAAAAATATTTATCACTTTCCACGCTTTTTTTTCATTTTTAAATGCATTTTTTTATAACTATAATAACTTTTCGTTTCTACTCGTAGGATAAATGGCAAAATAAAACACTAATTCGCCACAACACACCAAAACACTTTACTCTCAATGTTCTCTACGTCTCGGGCCAATCTTGGTCTTTATATAAACCCTTAAAAAAACCACAAAGTTACGAGGTTGCGCCCCTGTTTCAGGCATATTACAATTATCCTATCATATCTCCAATTTGTATTCTTAAAACCCTAATACTTCCCTTCGTTCCATCGAATTAGATATTCCGTCTTGTCATTTTCCATTTTTTCCATATTAAATTTCAGAAAGCGGGCAAAAGAGGGTACAGGAAAATGTTTTTCCTCTTTCGGAAAACTTTTCTATGTGCTTTTCTCGTGATTTATATTCATAGAATCGGATCTCCATTATAATACGGATATTATTTATTTCCCTTGTATAGAGATATAATAGAATGAATGATGCATTAAAATTTTTATAACTGTCTTTTTAGCAGAGTTGAAAAAACACATGCTCTTTTTATTTTTTAAGCTTGAAGGAAGAATTAAAATATGCAATAATATACGGGGGGTTCCATTTAAAAAAAATGAAACTTTGATGTGCCACGCCTTTATGACCGACCTTGTATACTTAATTTTATTACTGGCCAATAGACATTTAAAAACCCTAAAGCTTTTATATTTAACTTTTTGCGGTACCTCGTATATTTTACCTAATAATTCATGGTTCTCATAGATATCAGCGACCCTGTATATTTAAAATATTGTTCTGTTAGTGAAAATAAATATACATAAACCTGAAAAGCTAAATAACTTTTCTCAAATTAATATTTTCTTTTAAATGCTGATATAAAGAAACACAAAAACACAAAACGTGTCTCATAAGCTGTAAAGTTATGTAGTGTGTGTTCACAAAGAAAAGTTAGGTGCTTAAAATGGAGTTTAAGTAAATACGAATTGCCGATTACCTTGAGAATTCACAGATTATAATTGTAAATTTATCGATTACCTTCAGAATTTGCTGACTTACTTTGAGAATTTGCCGAATATCTTAAAAAATTGCTGGTCGTTTTGAGAATTTGCCGATTATGTTAAGAATTTGTTGACTTGATTTAAAAATTTGTCGATTTATCTTGAGAACCTTTATTAACTTATTGTGTCTATTGACTTCAGAATTCACCGATTTTGTTGGAAAATTGCCGATTACTTTGAGAATTTTACTTGCTTGCTTTAATTGAAATTGCTGGTTTTCTTGAGAATTTCCCTATCACCTTGAGAATTTGTTGTTTTACCATGATAATTTGTGGTTTTGTCTTGAGAATTTGTTTACCTACCTTGAGAATTTGCCTACTGACTCGATAATTCACCTATTATATGAAAATTTGTCGAATGCCTTGATAATTACCGACTATAATTGCGAATTTAGCTATCACCTTGAGAATTTCGTGTCTCATCATGAAAATTACTCGATTTGTCTTGAGAATTTACCATCCTACCTTAAGAATTTTTCGATTCATTTTGAGAACAACTAAAAACGCAAAAATATGTTTTTTTTTTATAAAATTTAACCGCTTTTGTAGTACTTTATATGTATCCTTTACAGATAGATGTCATCGAATATATGTTTATTAAAAAGTAATGATGTGTTTTGATCACTATGTAATATATTGATGGCATAAGCTAAGGGCTGGAGGATTTTGAGGTATTCTTCAATATATTCGAGATAAATTTCTTTCGTTCATCCTTGGGCTACATAACGGAGCCGGGGATTCACTTGAAAGACAACAGACTCACTACGCATGCGTAACACGAGAAATAATGAAAACAGGTTCCGAAAAATTAACATTTTATTTACTAGTGGTATTGAACATTGTTTTTTATTCTGTTGCTTGGCTGCCGAAAGTTGATCGAAATTTTTTTTAGGTAGACCTTATATAAATTATTGATATTTTCAATTAAAAAGAAAATAATATGAACAAAATAAAGGATAATTCGTCGATTCTAAAAAAAGGAAGAAAAATCACTGTTCCAGTGTTTCCACCATCAATGCCACTAATGCCAGTAGTAATATCGCAACTAATACTACTAATGCTACGACTGATCCGCGACCAATGCCCATACCACTAAAGCCGCTACTAATGCCAAATTGTGCTATACTGCTAATGGCACTGATGCGATCGCTTTGTACACAACAATGCCATCGCGGTTTACACCTCGCATTAGTATATCACTGATTTGCAAATTAGAGGAAACCAAGAATGTTTTTCTTATTTTATCAGCAAAGTCGCAAAAAGTCGCAATATTTTATTGTACTGTATGGAAGCCGAATGTTTACTAAGTAAAACGTATATAGACAATATGCTGAATTCTTCAAAATACGCAACTAAATCTCTAAGTATAATAAAAATGTTACAAATTTAACCAAATTTTCTGAACGCCTAACTTTTAGTTGCAAAAAAAATCGTTAGTATAGAGAATATCAAATTAAATAATATGTTTTTGTAGAATACATACCTGCAGCTTGCTGAGTCATTTTCAATCAAAACAACAATATAAACGTAAAAAGAGCACAAGAACAACAACAATTTATTATTTTAAACATAAAATTTAGCCATTTACCTCTTATCTGTGAGAAGTAGCAACTTTGACGTTTCGTTGAAACAGATGAATGCAACTAAACACACCCATAGCAACGCCATTCATTGCAGACATGATTTAACTTATCATTTATCTTTTTTTGGGAAATCTTAAACCCATTTGCTTTTTCGAATTTCGATCACCTTTTTCATTCTAATACCCCACCGTGCGACGCTGCTGTTAAAAATTTATCATAAAAATCTGACTTAAAATCATTAGATTAATGGTTTATTATTAATGATTTACGTCATTAAAAAGACTTAAACCTTTTTAATTGTGCCCTGTATATGCTCAAAATAAATTCGGAATAAAAATTTCTGACGTAGCATCCGTTAAGAAGGAATTAATTTACTATTTAAAAAAAAAACATCAAAATCTAATGAGTGGTTCGCGAGAAATCCAACTCTGAAATTGGGACTAGTTTTTAGTGGCCGTTTTTTTGCCTGTGAGTTTATTTACTTGGAATTTAAAGTAAAATTTCAAACTGTTATAATGTAAATAATAAGTAAACTATGCGTAAGTTTTCTATACCAATCGAAGAAATTTTAGTACAGACCTCCTCTATATTCTAAGTTAATTTATATTTAAATTTTATATTTTTATATTTTCATCGGATATTTAAGCAATAAATACTTTATCGAATATTTAATGTACCCATATTTTAAAACGACAAATGGAAAATCACGAACTGACGACGATTTCTTCTAATAACGTCTTCATTTAAATACAAACGAAGATATTAAAGTTTTTATTGATTTTCTCGGAGATCCTCGGGCATTTAGTATTCATAAGCGAAACTGCCGTGATTATAATTTCGTTTTCATTTCGTAGTAGACTATTTTCAATTTATTTTTTTATAGCTATTTTATTACGTCTTCATCGGATCTTGGGACGGCAGTGTCCAAATAAAGAGATCATTGAACTTCCTTAACAATTTTTTACTTAGAATTTTTTATATATACAATTTTTTATTTCCTTATTTTTAGTGGTCCAGCTGGTATTAATTGATCAATTAAAGAAACAGATTTGTTTATTAATGATGCAGTTATGGTGTATTATGTAACTGAGCGCGAGAAAGTATTTTTTATAAACGAACTAGCGTGTACCCGCGACTTCGTTCGCGTCGAATTAATCATTTGTAATAATAAATCTCTTAAAATATGTAAAACAACAAAATAAAATATACACGGTTTTTAAATAAAACATATTAACTCCGGTTTTTAAATAAAACATATTCTAATACATATATGAGAGGTGGTTTCACCCCCTTAGAATTCGAGTTTCAAAAAATCCCTTCTTATCGAACCTCTACACCCTAAAGTCAATCCGTTTCCAAAAATTAGCTTTTTACGCCAATCGCTTTAAACAGGATCGTGATTAATCAATGATCAGATTTTTTGAAACGCCCTGTATACATTTTTAAAAAATCTTAAAATATGTAAAAATAACAAAATAAAATATACATGTTTAAGCGTTTTTTCGGAAACTTGGCCGTTTTTTAAATAAAAAATATAGTAAAGGCTGATTCATGGTACACCGTGACGGGCCGGGGCCGTGCGACGGTGAAGGCACGGCCAAACATTGTCAAATGTTATTTATACTTATGCATTCATGCTAAGCCGAGCACGGGCCGAGCTTCGCCGGAACGCGTCCGTCCGTGCCGTGCCCCGTCCGAGAAATGTCGGTGTACATTTTTCCTCGGATCCGCTACGGTCCGGGCCCGTTGCGGCAAACATAAATGAGTCGCCCGGGCTAAATACTTCGTTCGTCTACGGGCCTATAGCGACTGTTTTCTAGCAGTGTTGCCGCACCCAACTTTTAGCGCGTACCACATTATAAACTAAAAATGTACCACTTTGGTACAATTTTTTAAAGCACAACAAAATACATCTGCAAATGACTTTAACCGGTTTGGTCGCTGTGAATTTCTTCATTTCTACATAAAAAAACTTCCTGGAGAAAGACACAAATCGAGACGAAAAACATGAAATAGAAATTCAGAAAACCCAATTATAAGTATGTATAGGTTGAAGAAATCTAAGTAATTCTAATACTACACACAATACTTGGAAAACTTAAATTTTATTAAAAAAACGCAAATATAGAAGCATGTTAGAAACAGTAAATTTTCAAGTTTTTTCTTCGGGTTATTTAATATAGGCAACGCTATAGACATTACAACGTTTATAATACGTCGTTAATTAATGCGGATTGTCTCCGAATGGTATCGGTAAGCGCGTTTAATGCAATATCAACAACAATAATTATTAAAAATCTATTCATTTTCGGTGCGCCTGGGAAATAATTATTGTACCAAATCATCCTGGATTTGAAAATGTAGTATCGCTGTACCAAATAGAATAATATTTGAGCCTCTGCACCTTAAATCAACCTGTATGCGAAAATTGAGCTTTTTACTTTGAGTGGTTTGAGCAGGATCGTGATTAATCAGTGAGTCAGTCACTTAAGGATTTTATAAATTAGTATAGATAAAACGTCGATATACATAGTGATAATAGTGATATACATTACATAAACTTAAAACATTTATTTTTCATCATTTTGAGTATCTCACTGGATTTATAATTTTCCTGTTTCGTATTTAAAGATAGTTGGAAGATTTTCTAATGTAATTTTTCGCGAGGATGCCGATTCTCTACATGAAAATTTTTTAAAACGTCAATTTTGACAGATACGACGCCATCTTGATTTTTTTTAAATGAAAACCCGCACATATTTTAGCATGGTCCGGTAGACATATTTTAGCTAACTTCAAAAATATATAGTTTAGTATACTTTGCATTTACCGTTTTCGATATACAGTGGATTTAAAAATGTTCCAGAATCATTTTGTGTCTCACCCAATTTAAAATTTTCCTCTTTTCTATTTTAAGATAGTAAAAATATATTTTACTGTAATTTTTCGCGAGGATGCCAATTTCCTATATCAAAATTTTTTAAAACGTCAATTTTGACAGATACGACGCCATCTTGATTTTTTTTTAAAAGGAAATCCCATTATATTTTAGCATGGTCCGATAGACATATTTTAGCTAATTTCAAAAATATATGGTTAAGTATACTTTGCATTTTCCGTTTTCGATATACAGTGGATTTAAAAATGAACTATTCCAGAATCATTTTAAGTGTCTCACCCAATTTAAAATTTTCCTCCTTTCTATTTTAAGATAGTAAAAAGATATTTTACTGTAACTTTTCGCGAGGATGCCGATTTCCTACCTCAACATTTTTTAAAACGTCAATTTTGACAGATATGACGCCATCTTGATTTTTAGCCTACCATACCAATAGGTATGGTAGGCTATTAAGATCGACAAAAATTTTTTTTTTTTAATTTCACTCAAAATGAGTTATTTGGGTCATAAATGACCTAAATACAAAATATTTTCATGGTGTCCGTCTGTCCGTCTGTCCGTCTGTCCGTCTGTCCGTCTGTCCGTGTGTCCGTCTGTCCGTCTGTCCGTCTGTCCGTCTGTCCGTCTGTCCGTCTGTCCGTCTGTCCGTCTGTCCGTCTGTCCGTCTGTCCGTCTGTCCGTCCGTGTCCGTCTGTCCGTCTGTCCGTCTGTCCGTCTGTCCGTCTGTCCGTCTGTCCGTCTGTCCGTCTGTCCGTCTGTCCGTCTGTCCGTCTGTCCGTCTGTCCGTCTGTCTGTCCGTCTGTCTGTCTGTCTGTCTGTCTGTCTGTCTGTCTGTCTGTCTGTCTGTCTGTCTGTCTGTCTGTCTGTCTGTCTGTCTGTCTGTCTGTCTGTCTGTCTGTCCGTCCGTCCGTCTGTCTGTCTGTCTGTCTGTCTGTCTGTCTGTCTGTCTGTCCGTCTGTCTGTCTGTCTGTCTGTCTGTCTGTCTGTCTTTCCGTCTGTCTGTCCGTCTGTCTGTCTGTCTGTCCGTCTGTCCGTCTGTCCGTCTGTCTGTCCGTCTGTCTGTCCGTCTGTCTGTCCGTCTGTAACACGATAACTCAAAAACCGCTGAACCGATTTTAACCAAATTTGGCACAAAAATACTGTGGCACCCGAATATCTAGCCATTAGCTTTTGGTGGGGGTGGGGGGTTGGTAAGGGGGTATGGGAGGGGGTTAAAAATTTTAAAAAATCGTAACTCCATAATTACAGTAGCTAGCGAAACGCGGTTTTCAATTTAAGATTAGGAATAATATTTGCAACAAAATTTGTAGTAACATCAAAATCAGTCAAAGTCGCAGTTTTTGGGATAAAAAAAAAATTGGAAAAATTCCTTTACTTTGAAACTAAAAAAACTGCCTACCAACTTTTTATTAACATATGTTAGTATGGGCGGCTATACGTGCCTCCCGGAGCCAATTTTTTTAAATGGAAGCAGATATTTTAGCATGGTCCGGTAGACATTTGAACTACATAATTTCAAAAATATATAGTTTAGTATACTTTAATTCATTAAAAATACACATAACATTTTATTTTTAGTTAATTAAAAATTAATTTTTAATTTAAATATTTATTTTAAAAAATCATAGGGGTGAGCCACATTTGAAAAACACTCGGTATATGCAGTCATGGTCAAGTTCAGATGAAACCATAGCCAATAACTAACAGGAAATCTGTTATTTTTTATTTAATAAAATTGAGCTTTTTGAAATTGTAGAAACATTTAGAAGATTTAGTAGAATTATTGCTCTTATTTAGTAGAACGATTAACAAAATAGCACAAAAAAGAATTTGATATTTTGATCTGATTTTCTTTAAAAGTTTTTTATTTCTCCTTTCAAGAAATGTAAGTTTAATTATCCAAACGTCTTGTCCTTCCTATTACCAACTCATCGCCTGACTCATCCTCTTCATACTCGCATAATATTGTTATTGTAATATGGCCGAGTTCAAGGCTACCGTTTCCTCCCTGTTTATCTCCTTTTTTCTCATTTTCCCGTTCCTGCCCGTCTTAAGCGCTCGCAGAGTTGATTAGCGGGTCTCGGACATTAAATTACGAAAAAGTCGCCGCGGCGGCAGCAGGATGCAGGATGCCGCTGCGGCGCGCGATCCGACGCGCCTTATTTACTCTCTACGCAGAGGCGTTAATCACCAAGACTAAATGGCCGTCTCTTTACAATAACGCTCTTATGCCAAGAAAAGTGCGGATTAGGGAGCTACTTAGCGCTACGTTACTCCAGAGTCTCGTTTGGACGATATACTGGGTGTTGCATCGTCGGACGGGACATAGGAAATCCCATGTAAATTTTAATGGAGTCAATTATTGGCTTCCCTAATTATTTTAGAGAATAATTCTATTTAGGTTTATTGAAGAGCACTAAAACCCACATTCAAATGAATTACTTTAGATATTTTTGATTAGCTCGTTTACGAGTTATCGCCGATTTCTTTTTAAATGTTTCTCCTTTCTCATGGCCTTGTATTTACTTATGAGCACCAGTCAAGGTAAAAGATAACTGTCAAATGAAGTTGTCATTTCAGAAATTTACCTATTTAGTGCTTTATTATTATTGAAAACTCATTCCTACATCGGAAATCTTAAAGATGTATTTATAAATACAAATTAATATGAATTAAAGTAAAATAAAGTAATGAATTACAAGATTAATTATAGTATTATTACAATATTCAATAACTTATTAATTTAGGTACTATTAAATTGTTAGAACTTCAAGGTTTAAGAAGATGTCCAAATATTTCTCCATCGACTGCTAGACAATAATCCAGGCGATCATAAAATTCTCTTCTTACTATCGCTAGTTGGTAAACTGAAATTCTATTGCATTCGGCAGAAATAGCATTTTTTAACTCGTCTAGATTTGGGTATTTTTTTATCCTTGTATATCCTGTTTTTTAAATGGCCCCAGAGAAAGAAATCATTTGGCGAAATATCAGGAGACCTTGCTGGCCAATTTACTGTATGATTTAGGCCAATAACGTTTCTTTTAAAACTATTGTCTAAATATTCCCGAACAGCCAGGGTACTATGAGCCGGGCAGCCATCCATTTGGTACCAAACTTCCTGATTATCCCTAGCGGCATCATGTAAAGCAGGTAAAATATGATTTTCGAGTAGTTCCAAATAATATTCTGCATTTAAATTTCGCGTAAGAAATAATGGCCCGATAATATTGTGTCCGAATATCCCTGCCCAAACATTTACTTTCTGTGGATATTGCGTCCTGTTTCGACAAA
The DNA here is from genome assembly GCF_002938485.1 of Sitophilus oryzae. Classification (NCBI taxonomy): domain Eukaryota; kingdom Metazoa; phylum Arthropoda; class Insecta; order Coleoptera; family Curculionidae; genus Sitophilus; species Sitophilus oryzae. Next base: position 2,998,443 of record NW_022146108.1, on the reverse strand, counting down.
CCTGTGTTGGTTTTCTTTATTCCAATATTGATAACTTTGAATAATGGGTTCATTATTTAAGGTATACGTGCATTCGTCAGTGAAACATATGTTTTTAAAAATTCCCTATCCGTGTTCGCTCTTTCCATCATATCAAAACAAAACGCCTGCCGCCTTATTTCGTCCCCATCTCGTAGCTCTTGGTGCTTTTCATATTTGAAGGAATAGTATTCATGTCGTTTCAAAATTCGAAACGCTGTAGTGTGATCTAATCCTATTTCATCCTCAAGTTTCTTTGTGCTGATCTTTCCATCGTTTTCTTCCACGCACAATAAAACTTCCAAGTCGGTATCATTTCTTGCATCTTCTCTTTGTTCCTGCCTTGTTTCGCATCTGCAGTTATTTATTAGGGTGCCTTTGGTCTCAAATCTCTGGATATTCCTTGCGATTGTAGATTTTCCAGGTATATATCGGTCTATTCGGATACGGAGCAGCAAACATGTCCGACACCTTTTGATAATTATTTCCTTTCCTTGATAATACCATTTAATCATCAATACTTTTTCTTCGGTAGTGTAATTCATGGCTAATATTTTCGATGTAGGTATGAGTTTTTAATAATAATAATAAAGCACTAAATAGATAAATTTCTGAAATGACAACTTCATTTGACAGTTATCTTTTACCTTGACTGGTGCTCGTAAGTAAATACAGGGCCATAAGAAAGGAGAAATATTTAAAAAGAAATCGGCGATAACTCGTAAACGGCCTAATCAAAAATATCTAAAGTTATTCTTTTGAACGTGGGTTTTAGTGCTCTTCAATAAACCTAAATAGAATTATTCTCTAAAATAATTAGGGAAGCCAATAATTGACCCTATTAAAATTTACATGGGATTTCCTATATTCCGCTCGACGATGCAACACCCGGTATGCAGAGATAACTATGTTGCACAGTCAAAAACAAATCGATGTTAGTCTATCTTTCATACATGTCTCTGACGTGTATGTTATTTGTAGTGATACATTAAGCCCACGGCCACACAGAAAGCGATTTTTGCTTTTTTGTGTTTTTGCGTGTGAAGCGCTTTTACCGTTTGAAGCTTTTATTTCGATTTGTGTCCATTAAAAACACGCAAAACAAGCGGCAGGTTTCCAGTTTCTATCAAACTGTTGATTAGTAACGAAAAAACTCTTGGAATTCCCAGCCTGTTCAACAATCAATCCTTTGAGAAAGAGATAGGCGAGATCGGCGCGGGTCAAGAACGGTAAATTAATAGGATTGCTCATCCTCATAAGACGTACGTTCGCCACTTCCAAGGTGTTTTTAAAGTTTGTATAGCTATAGAGTGTATAAATACTTTCATCTTGTGTTGTGGATTGTGACTAAGTGCTTACTAAGTGTCAACGATATTGTTTATTAATTATTTTAAAGCAAAATATGGAAGTACTCTAAAAAGAATGTCTGCAAAATGTGATGCTGGTAACTGCTGTTCTTAAAAATGCATTGTCCGAGTATTTAATACGATTTATACAGTTAATTTTCTATACTGCATACATATAAGGGGTTTAAATAAATAAACTAAATAATGAATGTTTTGCGTACGGCAACGAATAATACACACACTAGCATGACAAGGACTACAATGATGTCACAAAGCGAGGAGTTTTCACATGCACCTGGCAGACACTTTCGGCTGAATGAGCAGTCCTATTAGGTTAACTGTTCTTGGGCGCGGTTAGCGTTGAAAAGACGAAGATGAAAGATATGCTCGGATCGATCGTTGAACGAGCTGGATATTCGACGACAAATGGAATCTACTGCTGCTCGTAGTGCCAGTGGTGTGTGCTAAAAATAATTAGTGCTAATACTAGTAGTGCTAAAAATAATTATTATTATTTGCCATTTATTTTAGGAATTTTAGTTTATTTGTATAGATTTTTATGTTGTTAGTTTTGTGGTTATTTGTGCGTTATAATAATAATATAATAATATAATATAATAAATAATTATTATAATTTTATAATAGACTAGTAAATATTACTAACTGCTGTAAAAAAACTATTTTTTACGGATGTCAAACTAATTGTTACTAGTAAAAACCGTTTTTACGCATAAAAATCGTTTTTTACGCGTAAAAAACTATTTATTACACGTTATAACTATTTTGTATGATTAAAAAACTATTTGTTACGCGTAGAAAACACTTTTAACGCATAAAAAACTACTTGTTACCCGTAAAAAACTATTTGTTACTCAAAAAAAGACTATTTGTTACTTTTCAACATTTCAAACTACAATTTTTCAAACATTTAGCCACCCCCAATGATTTTTCTCTCGCATTTTACCGTTGAAAGCCATATGAAATAATACTGCGTAACCATTAAAAATTTTGAAATACTTTAAATACAAAAAATGTTCATTTTTTAACTCTCCATAAAATAAACGAAATATATAGTGTAAAATAGTGTGTTCTATTTAAAAAAAAACAAAGAAAAATTATTTTATATTTTTTAGATAGTTTAGGGTAGAATTTTGAACACCCTGTATGTTTTAAGATTACCATATTTATAGCAAAGTAAGTGCCATCTAAAGTACCATCTAAAGTTAATACCTAATATAGTTTTGATTTGAGAATCGTTCTTTTATTTGTAATAATTGTTTTAAGGATTTTTGAAAAAAAATCTTTTATTAATATCTCTGATATTATCAAAATATCTTTATTCATATCTTAGGATAATGTAAAGTGATCTGAAAGGAAGCCAAAAATGCAATAATATACAGGGTGTCACCATTTCCATTAGAAAAAACCATCCCGATCCACTGAGACTTTTTGGAGTCACCCTATAGAAGCTAAAATATTTTCCTGAAATACATGCTCGTACATACTTTAGGTTTGCACTGTTTGCAGTTAAACAAAATTCTCAAGTTTTTTATTCTAGGAGCTACAGATGCCCGACGCACTATTGCCGGATCCTGTATATTAACAAAATTGGCGAGATAGCAGAAGAGTTTTTATATGGCTGTATTTTTAATGTTTAAGTCCATCAATGAAAAAGCAGAGTCTATTTAGTTAAAAAATACAAATCTTTTCATTTAATGTTTGTTTTGGTGGTGATATTCACAAACGAGTCAACCATACGTCCACTCTTTCATCGTCCGCAACAGCTCTCTAATGTTTGTTTATTCTCGGCAGCATGCATCTCGTTGGCACCACATCAAAGAGGAGTGCAGGTCTTTAGTCCTGTCCTAGAGGCTTTATCCGTTTGCTGTAAATCAAATTTCGTTTTTATTTCTCGAAAATATGGCTTTATTAATGACGAATTTGCCATGCTGGCCGTTATTAATAAATCCGCGGAAATATAAAATATCATTTTCCGGTTAGGTATGGATTTAGGATATTCGTCACGGAAATATGTGTTTAAATTTGAAGAAAAAAAAGTCCAGTCCCATTCTGGTTGAAATCATACGGTATCTCCGTTATTAGTAAAGATAGGAGGATGCGGTTTGCACAAACCTGTTCCACTTTTTTGTAAAACGAAAGATTTGCTGTAAACAAAATTTTCATAGCCCTCTTGGTTTCTGAGCTACAGGGTCTGTTCGATAATTTTGCAAATTGGGACAGCTCCAGTATCTCCGTTATTGTGGATGATATCGAGAAGGTGAAAACTGATTCTGTTGTGTTTTCTATGAAAAAAAATATTTTTGAAAACATGAACTAAAGTTATCTTTTTTCAAACGGAACACCCTGTATATTTATAAATCATATGGTCCGTGTTGCAATGAGCTTCTCAAAAATATATGTCACTCTATATTTATTTTCACTATTTACTATTATAATATTTAAGTCATACACATATTAAAATTTTATATGGGATTGATATATTTTAGTTTTGAACTTTTACAACTGAATCTGTGAATATATTTTTTCCTTTTTTTTATAACGGAATTTATTATAACGGGATGGGTTTGCAAATATCTAAAAGCTTGCATTATTAAAGCATTTTCCAGGTGTTCGACATTGTTGTAGTTGCCACGATATACAGGGTGTTTCAAAACAAATGCGGAAAACTTTAGGGGGTGATTCCTTGTTCAAAATAAAGGGTAGTTTGCTTTATAAACGTTGGGTCAAAAGTCAACCATTAGGGAGATATCGCGGTACAAAGATGGCGGAAAAATAATGTTTTTATTTTTTATCTTGAAAACGAAAAGAGATAGACTAATGAAATTTTATGGAAGCATTACTGTTATAAAAACACACTTTCACGTAATTTTTTTACTTTTTTAAAATGAGTGGAAGGGGTTGAAATAAACTACCCCTATCATTCTTGTTAACGTAATTTAAAGAAAAATCTTATCAAACACATGCAAATGCTTTAATTTGGATAGTTTAGTTTGTTTAGAAACTTTTTTACCTCTTGTGTTTTTTTGATAAAACTCACCGATTGGAAATTAAAAAATAAAATGTAAAGCATTACACATGTCAGGACAAAAAACATTTTTAGATTAAGAATCTAGTGATAATAACGATAATAATAATCATCTAGATAATAACGTATTGCAGTAGAGTAATGTCAAATAAAATAATATTAGGAACATCCTAAAAAGTAACAGCGGCCGACTAGATTTTTTCCTAAAAAAATTACAGGAGCCCACTAGATTCTTTATCAGAAAATGTTTTTTGTCCTGACATGTAATGCTTTACATTTTATTTTTTAATTTCAAATCGGTGAGTTTTATCAAAAAAATACAAGAGATAAAAAAGTTTCTAAACAAACTAAACTATCCAAATTAATTTTTTTGCATGTATTTGATAAGATTTTTCTTTAAATTTCGTTAACACAATGATAGGGGTACACAAATGATAGGGGTAGTTTATTTCAACCCTTTCCACTCATTTTAAAAAGGTGAAAAAATTACCAGAAAGTGTGTTTTCATAACAGTAATGCTTCCGTAAAATTTTATTAGTCTATCTCTTTTCGTTTTCAAGATGAAAAATAAAAACATTATTTTTCCGCCATCTTTGTACCGCAATATCTCCCTAATGGTTGACTTTTGACCCAACGTTTATGAAGCAAACTACCCTTTATTTTGAACAAGGAATCACTCCCTGAAGTTTTTCGCATTTGTTTTGAAACACCCTGTATATATCAAATTTCAAAAATTCACAAAATCAGAAATCGACAACGGACAAATCCAGGAATCAGGGGGACAATCATATAGGTTCATTAGCTCCATTTCATTGATTTGAGAAATAATAATTTAACAACATTCTAATATTTTCAAAGTTGTGAGGAGGAGCCCCATCTTGCTGAAAGTATATTTCACGTAAATTAGCTAAAGGAACAGGTATCTAAAATTTCCGGTACGATAGCTTCCAAGATTAACAAATCTTAAGTTAGGTTTCTCGAATCTATAAAGAATTTATTAGTGACTCCCAAAATAAAACAAGAGACAGATAGCAGTATACTTTTAATAATTCTTTAGTTTCTTTTATTATCAATCATGGCCTACTAATAAACATATGATCTTTTAATATATTTTTTTAAATATTGTAGTTACACCTTCTCGATACATTTAACAAAAACAGAGATACAGGGGGTGTCTCAAATTGCAAAATTTTCAAAAAGACCCTCTCCTGTAGCTCAGAAACGAAGAGGGCTATGAAAATTTTGTTTATGGCATCTTCCATTTGACAAAAAAGTGCGATAGGTTTGTGTAAACCGCACCCTTCTATTTTCATTACTTACGTAGATACCGTACGATTTCAACGAAAATGGAACACCCTGTACATTCTTGGTACATTATCCACTGGGAGTTGGAGGATTGTAATTTTTTTTTTGAGGGTGTTCCAAGCTCCTGAAGGAAAGTAGTATAAACTCTGAATCAGGAAAGAAGACGATTGCATAATCATATTATTTTGTAGTAAAGACAATATATTTACCATTTCAAATGTGTTAGAAAGAGTCATTCCCTAATAACATGACCTAACTTCAACATGTCATCGGTCGTAACCTCGTGATATTATCACCGACGTACGTACATTTATATTTCGTATAATTTATGATATTATGCAATCGTTTTTTTCCTGATTCAGAGTATTGAATGTACCCATATCTGTTATCTCAACTTCATCACAAAGATTAATTATTTTTCTCAGCTGCGTACTCAAACTTAAATCTACTCCACTTTTTCTTTCACGTTCTTTTGTATGGCCGACAGAAAAAATTACGGAAAGATTGATAGGTATAATCAGAGTCTTAGGGCAGTTCGAGCGTAAACAGTTCGACATGAATTTCTTATTAGAGAGTCTATTCGCTCCCCCTGAGAAAAGTTCTTCTTCTCCATAATAGTTTTTGGAGGAGAAGAAGGGTGAAGGGAGAACCGACACGAACTAATATTTGGTTTCTGGAACTAGAAATGGGGGATGTTACGAGTTTCGCATTAATATATGACTCGAATTTAGCGTATATGTGTTTCCATTTCGGGGCTGGTACACTCGAAACGTCGGTTTTGTGTCGTTAAATTAGTTTCCGGTCGTGCTGCAAAGAAAATTTAAAGTTATTTGGAGAAATATAGAGTTTTTTACCCAAGTAGCATTTTCACGACTTGCGACCACATGTTTACTAAACACAACGTTGGATTAGTTACAAAAAATAGTTAGCTCCCTACCTTGGGTATTAAAATAAATTTAAACATTTTTATAACGTTGTGCCGACGTTGGACTAGTACTACAGCAAAGTAGAAGCTTCTGCGACGTCGAATAAACGTTGTCTTGTAACCTTTTGCTTAAGTGATCTTTAGGTGATTCGGACAACGTAGTTACAACGTTGGACAATATAAAGTTTTCCGACGTCAGTTTCAGGACCTATTCCAACGTTATGCAAACGTCGTCTGTTTTACTAATTCCAACGTTGTTTAGATTTCCTTATTCTTACGTTGGTAGGACGTCGAGTCACTACCTTTATGCAACTGTATTGAACCATAACCTTAAATCTTAAATTTTCACTTCATTGTTCTGTTCAGTCAGACAGTTCAGTGCTGTTTTTGTTTTTATAAAAAAAACTTAATTAAAATGGGACATAAGAAAGGTACATAAAAAACTAAATTTAAATATATATCGACATATATTACCGATAGTTTATCCACTCCCTCGTTTATTTAGATTATAGAGGGCGGCACAAGCTAGATTCTAGGATGACTAAATTAGGCAATCTTGCGACTAGTATACTACCTGTTAAGGCCGAACTGCGACTTTATTAGTCCAGTATGCGACTACTCGAACTACTCCATCTTAATCTCCAAAACAACAAAGTGAAAACCGCCATGTTGTTAAATAAGAAAATATTTCGTTCCTAAAATAGCAATTCCTGCTTTTTGAATCCATTAACTTGAAATATTTGACCCTAAAAAACACGCGGAAACAATTTTTTCGACTGCGAATAAATTATTTTCATTTTACTAAAAAAAAATTCAAGAAAATTTTTAAAACTTCTTTAATTTTAAGGCCCATTAGTATTTTTCAAAGTAGAAACAATACATTTATCAATAAAGTTGTTGGCGTTTAACTTTTTTGCCTTGGGTATCGAGTTACAGAGTCGGTTAAAGCGTTTCACTAATTATGATCTTCAAACATCCTCCACACTTAAATACTTTTCTTTTGTTTTCCTTCACTGCCATCTGACATATGTCTCTAACTAAATCGTAAAAATAATATTTTTACTATAATTATCCCAATTTAATATAAAACGCGACTTAGACGCCATATTAGTTTTGTATTTCTGTGAATTAGGATTTTAAACAACGTTGCAGTTTGTACTAAATTACGCTTCTAGCCAACGTCGGTATCCAACGTCGTTTCGACCCAAAAATTATTCACCAAACTAGTGCAGACTAGGGTTGGCACGAGGTTGTGCCGACGTTGCGCCCCGACGTTTGGTCGCGTGACACAACGTTGTCCCGACGTCCAAATGCTGCTTGGGTATTTGTATGGGCTGTATTACTGTATAGGGCTTTGAATAAGAAGACTAAGGAAGGAGCATATCAAAAATCTTAGGTACACCGCGATGGGCCTCAAATATGGCCGACTTAAATTCCGGTTTATCAGTGTCGTTCTAAATTTTATTTAAAAAATGTAAAACTATGATGTAGTGTACACGTGGGGTAGACTCAATAATTTGTTGTTTTATTTTACGTTGTGAATAAATATTGGTAGTTATTAAAATTGTTATAAAAATATATAATTCTAATAAAAATAGATAAGTTATAATAAGCATTTATTAACACAAACATCCGATACGCTACTGAAGCAGGTAAGTCAAATTAACGTATCTAAATTCTTTGACATCTAATCTTTGACAAGTAATAAATAAAAGCTAAAATGCAAGAAAAATATATAATTTAGTTAATTTAAGTGAATTTCATAAATGATCGGTTTACTACATGTATGTATATTATATAGTCACTTACTAGCGAAAAATTGTTCCATTATTTCACTCAATTTTTGCCGAGATCTACCGCACGCTACACAACCAACTATTTTAGAGTCTTTTTCGATAAATCGCGATAGTGTCACTGTTAATTTAAGTTCTGCCACAATTTCCATCTAGATTTACTACCTTTATACAACTATCAGTAGTAGAATAAATAATAAATAACATAAAATAAGCTCCGTAAAGACTGACAAATCCACAAAATTTCAAATCAAAATCAAAAGTGTCAAATGAATCGTCAAACAGAACTGTCAAGGATCCCCACCCTAGAGAGCTTTTATGGTGGCTTTTCCGTCCACCATGCATGAATACATGGATAGCATTATGCTCCTTCCTTAGTCTTCTTATTCAAAGGTATAGGGCGGCATAGTTTACTTCAATTATCTGCGTAACTTAAATATACCAGGTGGTACATCGTCGTTGGAAACAGGAAATCGCCTGAAAATTTTGATCTGTTCAGATATTGGCCCCCTATTAATTTTACAGCAAAGTCGTAAAGAAGTTTTTTGAAGGTCGGCGTATGCTGAATAATGACAAATTTGAACAATTTTCGATAAGCCAATTTTAAGTATGTAATTTAAGAAAAAACTGATTTTTAAATTAAAACAGGTAACAATGCACTACCATGCAAATTATCCTTAAGTACCTTAAGTTAGGGGCCGGAAAGTGAAATAGCAAAAGCGGTTCCACCATAGACTTAAAATAGGTTCCACCGTTTCCACGGAAATTTCAAATAAAATAGTTCCAGCCTCGGGCGCTAGGTGGTAGTGCAATTATTTTTTTCAAAGATTTTTACGTTAAGAAGTTGCTACTAGTTATTGCCAGATGGCGTTCAATCAGATTTTTTTTGTAGTTTCCATAGTTTCCAACGGCTATTTTCATATGATTTTCATACTATTGTCAAATTCTCAAAAAATATTTTCGTTGTTTTTCAAACTATAATTTGTGATATGTGTTTTTATTAGACAATTCCTTTTGTTTGTGGCCCTGAAAATATAATGTAAGTCTTTTATTTTTGCCATCATTTAAGTACCTATTTATATTTACTCCATTTACAAAACTTTGGGCGTATTACGTTGGTCTTGTTTTATTATAGTAAACGATGTTTAAATATTTGACTTATAAATAAAAACATTAAATAATAAATAATATTTACACATGTTTGGCTCTAATTTTATTTAATAATTGTATAAATTATACTGTTACATCTTATTTTTTACACATCACAACGATACTTGTTATTAGTATTGTTGAATTTGTGTAAAAAATAAGATTTAATAATCAAATTTAATTATTTTAGAGTAAAATTCAATAAATACGCTCATTTAAAAAGCCCGCGCTTCGATCCAATTAAAAGAAGCCCTACTCAATAGATGGCGCCACTTCTGTAGAACCATTTTTCAGTATGGCAGAGTCCATTCTTTTTCTAGTCTATTCCTATCGCCTTATAATATTTCAATTAAGCTTTATGGCACTGCAAATCAGTAACATAATGGAACTTTAGAACAAAAATTCTAAAAGAAAAGAATAATCTCCTATTTCGATTACTTCTGCTTCTAACGATGCCTGTCCATCATTGTTCACAGCCATCAACCATCATGTTTGTCCATCATTGTTCACAGCAGCTCGGGATAGTTCAACTGATTTTAGGTCTGTCCATTTTCTGAGCTTGGTAAAGCAAAATATACGCCTAGAACCAGTGGCCCACTTGCCCTCAATTTTGGATTGTAGGATTAATTGAAGAAGTCGGTATTTATCGTTCCGCATAATGTAACCATGGTTATTCGGCATTTAACGTTTTATTTAAAACTGGCTGCACTGATAAAAAAGATAGACTTGAACTAAAGCCATCATTCTTGAAAAAAAAAAATAGTGGCAAGAAAATTTATTTCAGCGTAAAAGAAATTATTTTGCCTGAAGAAAAACTCTCTTAACTCAAGAAAACTGGTTCTCTTGAAAAATTCGAAAATTTCTCTTGGATCTATTTTCATTCAACCAAGTGCAAGTTACTTTGTTTTAATATAATAAGAAAAATACGCTAGGAAGTGTTTCATTCAAGAAACATGGTCATTTTTCCAATAGCTAAATACTCTTTTAATGAAAAATAATAACAATACGCAAAGACGATGACGAAGGACGGTATATACAATCAGTCGGCAGTCCGATCCACAAAACATCCCCCTTTAGAACTTCGTCTATCATGTTAAGAAATGAAAGTAAATAATAAAGCGCCTCTCGTGTTTGTTCGCACTCAAAAAATTTCAATTAATGCCTGTATATATTTTTAATATATTTTTTAAATTTACATTTTATTAATTGTAAAGTGATATATTACATTTAAATGTAACTATTATTATGAATATATTATATAATAATTATGTCAATTACAGGATTACAAGCTTGTTTTCTAACATTTTTTAAATAAAACGAATTATAAAATTTCAATATATTATGTATATTTGTCGTAGGTATGAAAAAAGTAAAATATAAAATGGACAAACGCTTACTTACATTGCAATAAAACTTCCACTTTTAGTTTTGCAATCCAAACGCAATATTTCTATTTCACAAATAAAAATATCCGACAACACTAAAATCACGGGAACTTTCACGGCTGACAACGAAAACTAAAAAATATAACGGCACTTTTTGTTTTGGACCTGCATATCAACATTACGCTGTACTATCATGTGTTTGTTGTTGAAATAATATAAAATATCTAATTATAACTTGTAAATTTTAATATTTTAACACGATTTTAACTACTTTTGACAATAACTAACTTTTTGTTATCAAGATGACATTTTAGACGGCAACTGACATATATGTCATAATATTTGAATTTTAAATATGTATGTAATATAATTTAAATTACTATAATGCAACTTTTTACTAAGAAAACATTTATACATTCACAAAATACAACAAAGTCTAATAATATAGTTTGAAAACAATGAATATTGAATTAAAATTGAAAAAGTTAAGCGCGACCCCTTGTGTCAAAATTAGATGATTAAATTTTCGCAATTTTCACACCATTTGATGACCGGTGGCGCCTCTAGTGTTTGTTCGGGCGGTTGGTCTTTTACTCCCGCTTATGGCCATTAAAGAAAAAGTTCTAAAGGGGGATGTTTTGTGGTCCGATCAGTCGTACATCATAGTACGCACGGGTTTTGTTGCTTGGAATTTTCCACATTTTGCATAATTTGCCCTTTAAACGCATATCGTATAACAAATTAGTGACCGTTATTAACATGCATTTGTCATTTTTTATGGACAAATTTTAGGATATATGGATTCTTTAAAGATTCTGAAAAAATGGAAATTAGAGCATTTATTTGCTATATTTGAAGGTAAGAGACATTTACTTAATGCACCTGTTTAGATAATGCATGTGTGACTATAGATAGAATAAGAATTTAGGTATCGATTTTTTTATGCAAATATTACAAAAATTTTAGAATTTCAAGTCGTCGTATTAAAAAATTCAAAATGTGACCAAAGCTTATAATTTCAATAATTTATTTGATTTACTTTGATTAATCGTGCTGTAACATTTCTTTGTAATTTGTAGAGTGATGAACCACCCCAAAAAATACCAAGGAGTGAAGAAGCAGAAATAATTACTATCGAGGAAAATAATATCACTTTACTTACTACAGACCAGGAAAACCTAAATTTATCAGAAAATAATATATATACCTCGTAATATGCCTGTATATGATGTATAGACTTCTCTTAGATCAAAATAAATTTTAGTTGAGTCAATAGTATTCGCTATTGGTTTAAGAAAAGTGTCTCTTTAATCAAGAAATGGTCCCTTTTCAATCAAGAATTTTTGCGTGAATCAAAGAGACTATTGTTCTTGTAGCAAGAACTTCTTTGCATATTCATTTTGGGTCAAGAGTGAAATACTTTGGACAGATAGATTCTTCTATTCTCTAAAGTAATTTTTTAAAGCTTATGAAAAGATAGTTAATGCTTTGGGCAAAGAAACGTCTTTCTTGGCTCTATTGAAAAGCGCCAATCTTTTGGGTCAAAGTCATATTCATTTCGACTGAGAGATCCTTTTTTTCAGTGTAGGTATTTTTACACAAATGAAGAAGGAAACTAAAGATAGATTAAACTATATCCGTATTGTAGCATATTTTTAGACAACTTCTTTATTTTTAAGATTTTGATTGTCAAACATCCACAAAATATTCCTTATGTTGGGACTAAATTTTCTCGAAAATAAAAACATACTTTAAAATTCCGTTACAATACGGAAATAGATTGAAGTTTTGTGATTACAGTGATATATAATTTATATGGTTTTGTAACAAATTGCTCGCTATTTTATGGCAAATGCTGAAGCTCTGCAAACATTAATCAAAGCCAGTGGCGTAGCTACCTAGGGGCTAGGCGGGGCAGTGCCCCGGGGCCCTCAAGCTCAGGGGGCCCTCGAATCCTTACCAGAAATCTTGATCGAACTGAACTTTTGGAAATTTCTCCCATTTTCAAAATAAATATGACAGGTTGCAACCCCATTTTAATCATGACAACTCAGTTGAGAGAAATTCAAAAAAGTTATGCCTAGGGAATTCCCATAAATTCTTTCTGTAGGTTGGCAGTGTTGTCAATTTGACGGATAGTGATATGTGCGTTTTATTATTCATCGATGTGCGTTTTATTGTGAATTCGAGTTAAGATTTTTTTTTCGAGAACGGTTAAAAAACTAATGCTGTATCATATAATATATATAATTTTAAAGAAAATATTCAGATATAATAGGCCCTAGTTTTTCACTTCAATTTACTAATAATTACCACCTAGTTTTACCTCAACTAACTCAAGCATGGACTGTTCACCAATTATGTCAGGAAATAATAAGCAAATATGGAGTGCTATAATGCGACCTAACGGAAGTATTTACAGCAATGTTATTATTCTTTACAATTTCTGTCACTTCTGCAGCAGTTGAAAGGTCATTTAGCAAATTAAAAATAATAATTGAAGAAATAATATAGGCCAAACTCGACTCCGACATTTATCGCTAATAGCAATTGAAAATAAAACCTCATCAAGCCTGGATTTAAACGAAGTCATTGATACTTTTGCGAAAACTAAAGCTAGGAAAAAATTGGAAATATAATTGTTATTTAGTCAAATGGTAGGCTCGACCTTTATACAGGGTGTCCCAGAAATAAGTGCAAGTATTTTAACTGGTAGTAAAGTTCAACCCCAGAGCGACACGCCTATGAGGTTTTTTTCGCGAATTTTTTTTTGGAAATTCGATATTTTTTGAAAAATTTTTTGGAATTTTTTTTAGTTTTTAGTCAAAAAACATAATTTTTTGATAATATTGTAACATAAATATTAGATTAAATTTACATGAAAGAAGATCCAGAAAAGATCCAGTGGTTCTCAAAATTTTAGCAAAAAATAATTTTTTTTTAATTTAAGTAAAATAACTCCGTTATTTTAGACTTTGTTTTATTTGAAAAACGGTAAAGAGAAAATTTGCCCCTTAAAATATACCCCTTAAAATACTTGTATTTATTTCTGGGACACCCTGTTATTAAACCCTTGAATCTTCTCTATTTCGTTTTATTAGCCAAACCTACACCTAGCATTAATTGTAAACCTAATCAGTATACATACTCGTAGCAGTGGGGTCCCATTTTTTAATTTGCCTCAGGGCCCTTGGTTACCTAGCTACGCCACTGATCAAAGCACGTGTGTTTGGAATTTTGAGTTTGGCGACACCACAGGATCGATCCGAGACTTTACCCGACCCCTGAGAGCGACCCGAACAGTACAGCGTAATAGACTCTTAATATCGATATTTTCATGTATCGATTTTTTCGTACATATCTACGATTTCTTTTTTCTTTTTTGCATTAAAATTAACAAAGTCCGAAAGATATTTCGAGGCTGCAGCCTTCTCCGACCCCGTCTATCTCTCCAGTCTCGGCAAAAGGGGGTTAATATTGCAATTGTATGCTGGCGGTGTGGTCAGTAACCGGGACGACCAGACTGAAATTTCAATTATTCAAAAGCTCTCCTTCCATCTGCGCTCCGTCTGCCCGTGTACCTGTGGAATAATTTGTGGAGGCGCTCACAAAAGCAAGCTGAATTATTTAAAACGATATATTTGAGTACTGGGGAGTAAAATAGAGGGATTGGGGTGGATAGGGGAAGGAGGGGTGGCGGGAAAGAGGAAGGTTTAGAGCGAAGCAGAGATCATGGAGCGTTCATTATTCAACTAGGTAATGTCCATGTAATTAATAATTTATTTGCGATTTTATTGAGGTATGAATTAGCTGGACTATACTTTCATTGTTTTCTATTGGTAGATGTAGAGTAGTGATGTGTATTACCGACATTACCGTCGATTGAAAGAATTGGGAAGATACGCAATCTAATGGGTAAATTCCTGACAAGGCTGATTTGATTTCCCCTTACGTCTCAAGTGCTGTACGGTAGAGCCACCACTCGTTCTGCGGCCAACGCATAAAACGCTCGTTTTCTTTAATTCGGCCAGCGAAGGCATATCGAAGACGATGTGAAACTGCAAACGACAGTGTTGCCGTATTAAAATGTGTAATATCTTGATGCTTGGGATTTGCTGTTGTTGCTGCTCTGCTAGCAGATGTATAAAACTTTTTCCCTTGTTTTAAAATATCCGGTCTTGGGGTTTTTGTTAAGACTTGTCTTAAGACAATGTCAGCTCCAAGAAGACATTCTGTTTCAAAATTGAAGCTATTTAACACGATAATCATATAAATATGGTGTTAATGCCTTTAATTAAACCGCTCTAAATAATATTAATGCCCGACATTTTTCAGTTCTGGTAAATTTTTAATAAATTAAATGTGCCAAACGTGACGTGCGCCGCACCGGCCCTAATCATTCATAACTGCGCTCATTAACGGACTTTTAAACAATCCGACTCTATTTCTGTTGCGTTATTAATAGGGAGAGATTTCTCCAATTTATTAGTTTTCATAAACAACCTGCGCTACATTAATAAAGTTGACGTTGGAGCGCGGCGGAGCTTATTAATTCTGGTGGTCTGCCGCTGGCTGCTTCACCTTTTCGTGTGAGGAACGGCTATTTTTGGGAAGAAATTTTCAAAAAATGCTATTAAGGCGTCATGGAGAATATAAGTGGATAGAAAAACATTCCCTGTTAGATATACACGACCAGAAATGAACTATAAGTCATATTATGGGTAATGTTAAATGTTATTTCTTTTTGGTCGGATATTATCAATACAGGGTGGCCCATCGAAAACGTTCCGCAAGGCATAACAGCCAGGGTTTTTTTTTTTTCAAAAAATCTAAAAACACGTCAATTTTGTTTGTGAGGGGGACAACTTTTGCCCCAAAAATGATTGCAAAATCTTCAACCTTCTAAGCGGGGGTGTCATCCCCCAACTTTTTTCAAAAGGGAAGGGGGGTCAATGAAAAGGGCTTTCGATTCTCTATATTTCCCCACTTCGTTTTTAAAAATCGGCCGAGTCATTTTGAAAATATGAAGGATTGAAATTTGAAAAGTACTTTTTGCAAAAAACGCATAAATTATCTTATTAATGAAGCAAAACATTAAAACAAATTATTTTTAATCCGTTCTAGAACATTCTGAAAAATTTGCGGGGTCACTTCGCGACAAACATCAATAATTCGTCTTCGCAGCTCTTCTAATGAGACGGGTGGAGTGCTATACACTTTACTTTTTATGTGTCCCCATAGAAAAAAGTCTAAAGGAGTCAAGTCGGGTGACCGGGGAGGCCACTCAATGGGCTCTTTCACAAAAAATAAAATACCCAATTCAAGGACAAAATCTGAAATAGAAGTCTATTTTCAGTAATTTATCCAAAAAAAAATAGTTCTATGACGTTGAATAATTTTTTTATAGGCCCACAAAATTGCTTTAATTTGAAATAGTTTTAAAGCGCCAATTGATGACGTATGAAAAATACGCCCAACCACATTGCAGAACCGTGCTCGTGCGCCAGCCAACAACTGGCAACATTGCGATTTGATTTGACCAGCACCACCTCAACTCAAGGCCAATCAACATGATATGGGCAAGGCAAATATGGCGGCGAAGGCAGCGTATTATTAAATTGTTTATCTTTAACCTGAAAATCCGGTAGTGGTTTCTCGTTCCGATTGCATACCAGAAATAATTAATTATCTCTAGTTTGTTGTGCTTCTGCAACACGTTTGTTTAGTTCTTAGTGTTCAGTGTATGGAGTGATCAGAAAATTGTGATAAAATAACAGTGTAATAAAAATCCAAACCAGACATTCCACATAGGGAACTTCAAACTTTTGTGCTTGTCCTACTCCTCTATTATTAATTATTTTAAGAAAAGAAGAAGTATTTATCAAGATATTACACCTAAATGAGTAAAAAGCCTTCGCCGCCAATCTGCATAGTACTTTATAATGGTTACTTACAATAATCAAAAGATAGGTATTAAAGGGTTGGTATTAACATTTAATTGTAGCATGCCTTTACATGCTCTGTTCCAAATTATCATGGGAATTATAGAGGGGGTCCCAAGGTTTCTGCTTTTATATTCCCCAAAAATGACAAGCTTCGTAAAAAATGGTTGACAGCTATTAAAAGAGATAATTTCAGTCCTATTAGTAGTTTTCGGGTAAGAAGTGCATTAAATATGCCTCAAAAAGGCCAAAGGCCAAAGCCTCTGTTACCCCTTCGTCTTATCCACCGAACGGGAAAGTTATTGTTTAAATAATTACGCACATTTTGAGAGTAATGTGGAGGTTGTTGTTGAAATATTAGTTTTGCTTCAACGTATCCAGGATTCTTCTCTATGATGTCAGTTAGGGCTGGGTCGATGGTATTTTCCAGTAAATCCAAGTACATATCACCTGTTAGATTTCCAGGAAGAAAAAAAGGACTCACAATAGAATTTCTAACCTCGTAAAAAACCCTGGGGTTGTCCTCAGCCCAGTACCGACAGTTGTGCCGATTAACTACACCGTTCAAAAAGAAAGTACACTCTACCTAACCTGATCGTTCAACCTTGTGGCAAGTGAAAAAATGCGTAAACATCTAGAAATAATAAGAAAAAACGGCAAATTGGTCGTAGGAATTTATCCTTATCATTTACTCTGATATAGTTATTAACGTAATAAGGCCGATAAACAACAAATAACGGCCGGGCTGAAGTTTGTGATCCGAGGCGATAGCCGAGGATCATAAGCAGCCAAGGCCGTTATTTGTTATCGGCCGTGTTGCGTTCTAGATTTTTCGTCATACTGCAGATTTTTAGAGCAATAAACACTACTATTTAATAACAAATTTTATTGAACAATAACACAAGTAAGGATAAAAAATACATAATGTCTTATACTAAAATTCATTTTTCATGATAATGAACATGGAAATTAAAAGTGCACTTGTTGTTCTTAGAAATCTGTAATCCTTCCCAGGGATTTACAGATTTTATAGAAGAAGATGATGCTACTGAAGAATGGCAAATATTTGTATCCACTAAAGACACATTATTTTTGGAGCTATCATGAAAAAGTTGATTTGTTATTTTCATTCTTTTGGAAACTGATTTTTCTATGTAAGTTTCTGCCACTGTTGAAGACTCCCATCCTCCTAGCTCCTTTAGCGATAGTAAATCACCACCATTTTTTGGCGAGCATGGTTGCTGATGATCTACGAAATGAATGCCCTGTATAACGTTCTGGATTCTCCAAGTTCAAAAATTTTGCAATTTTCTGCGGTACGCTCCCGATGGTATGTATACCGACGATTTGCTTAACACACTTGCCTTTCTTGTAACCAATGAAAAATTTTGGATTGTCAAAGTTACGAGGACGCAGGTTGATGTATTTTTGTATAAACCATAGGCATCAAACGGAAGGCCCGTTTTTGGAATAAGAAATTTCCTATCTTTCTTATTTTTAGTATTTCTTAATGAGACAAGAATATTTTTTCTCCGAATCTTCGAAATCATCAACTGTGAGTGACCAAAGCTCGCTGCGCCTACAAGCTCCAAGAATACCAAGCACCAATACAATTTTTCGAGTAACCAGGTGTAATCATCGGCATCCAGTAGAAAATTATTTATGTCATTCTCCGACAGAACTTTGGCTTTTTGGTGAATAACCTTCGTTTTTGCGCCTCAGAAACATGAACAGTTTACCAAATCTATGAACAAATATAATTTAGATGAGTATGATTAAATATCGAAGAATATAATGGCTTTTTACCTTGATATGTCGATGTTTTCATATACTCTCAACGCAAGCTTCAGCATGGATATCTTTGTCCACAGTGATGTAGGAGAATACATTTCAGACATTCTTTTAGCATAAGCCAGCAATACCGCTTCATTTACGCTGTTTATACTTCTATCCTGCCGCCATTTCAAAAAATTGTCATATTCCTGCTGATATCTCTCTCTGGTTATAGACGGAAGTAAATTTTGAGTAGCCGCAGCCGCTTCCTCCTGTATTTCCAACGGAATTTCTCGCGACATCTCGCTATGGTCTATTTTCCCAATTTTTGAAAAGTCCAACTGACAATAAATAGTCATTGTTGCAGGTGACAGACGTTACGATTACCTTAGAAACTTAACGGCCGCCGGCCGTTATGATAACGTCCGGCGGACGTTATATGCATCTTTTCCATTCTGATTTTGCTTATGTTATAATAATATAACAATATAGTTTGACGAAAAATGTTTAAATAAACTTTTCAAATTTCAATCCTTCATATTTTCTCAATGACTCGACCGATTTTCAAAAACGAAACGGGAAAGTATAGAGAATAGACAGCCCTTTTCATTGCGGTACCACTTAAACCCCCTTCCCATTTGAAAAAAATTGGGGGATGACAGCCCCGCTTAGAGAGTTGAAGATTTTGCAATCATTTTTGGGGCAAAACTTGTCCCCCTTACAAACAAAATTGACGTGTTTTAAATTTTCTGAAAAAAAGCCTAGCCGTTATGCCTTGCGGAACGTTTTCGATGGGCCACCCTGTATGTTATGAATAATAGGAAAGTTTATTGTAATTTTTGTGTATTGCATTCGCCTCGGTTGTGAATACGAAAACGGAAAGATGTAGAAACAAAATATTTTATGAGTATATGTGGGAAGGCAATGTGCATAATTTTAAATTATTTTGAAATGTACAGGGTGTGTCAGAACTAAGATCCATACCAAAGTTATATTTTTTCTTATGGAACACCCGGTATATTATTTCATTTTTCGATTCTTAGACATAAAATAGGGCATTTATTATATGGGTTTAATATGTTTAAAAGCTTTGGTTTTTGAGATTTTTACAGATATTTAAATATGCATGCTATAATAAAAAAGTTTGTCAACACCTTGTACATTATTTTTCAGAATTAATTCTTGTGCTGACTTTCTAGCCAGAGAAATAAACTTTACTAAAAAATTTGATTGCTTCCTTAAATGTATATAGGGGTGTCAAAAATTGCTGGTTTATTTTAAATATTTATTTTTTATTAAAACTTCGTTATTTTAAATAAAACACCCTGAATTTTCTTAAATAATTTGAAGTAGATTTAAATGCTCTTTCAAACTGTATTAGGGTTTTCTATACCTATCTGGCTCAGATTTTGAATAAAAGTGATTTTTCAATAAAATTGTAATAAAGATGGCTGGTGTCAATTTTCTAGTGACATTTAGTAGTTATTTTCAAAATCAAAATAACTTAATGGACTTTATTTAAATTTAAAACAGGTTATTTTTATTTAACCGAAAAACTCCCAGACACTAATTTTGATCCAAATATTGACGTTACTTCAGAAATTATTTGGAAAAAATCAAAATAAAAATGACATTTCTACACCCTGTATCTCCGAAACTAAGCATTTTAGGACACACATTTATACGAACTTTTTTACTTACTTTTATCTGCAGAATATCCTGTCGAAGTTTCTGCATACAGTTTGGACTACCCTATATTATATGTATACAGGGTAAGTCTTAAATAAGTGCGAATATTTTTAGGGGTAGTATATTTCGACCCCAGAAACACAATTATAATTTTTTTGGCGATTTTTTTTTGAAACTTTGCTTGAGAATGGCTCTTCAACTGACAAAATGAAAGAGGCAATTCAGACAAAAGAAAAACAAATTAATATACAGATAAGATACCAAATTCTTTTAGAGCTACTATATTCCGTAGTTGAAAGATTTTTCCCTCATACATTTTGAAGGTTAAGCACATTTTTCGGCCTCCCAAAGCTCGATATTTCCCCAACTCCTACTCACCTGACGGAGGGGAACGAGCAACTTCATTTTAACTGCCTCTGTATTTCTCCCGTTCCTCTCTCCCCTATATCCCCCCGCCCTCGTTCTGTGTTCTCCTGCAATAAAAGCGGGCGTATTATTGAGAGCGGTGTTGCCAAAGCGACGCGACAAGTGCGCTTTCGGATCGGGAATATTGCCAATTAAAAGTAAATCAGGTGAAATTCGGGAAATAAATTCGGAGTAGATTAAATTTGCAACGAAAAGAGGATTTTAAAAAAAATCAGGAGGGTAAAAAATATCTCCCTTGAAAATTTCTTAGGACTGATTAATAATAATATTTATACAGGGTGGCGCTTCTCATACGCCGCGGAGACCGACAGTTTGTATTGAAATGAAATTTTGTGAGCTTATGTAGGTTAATTCAGAGCACTTTTTAAAAATATAGAGAGTTCTAGTCCCCCAAAAAAGTTACATTTCAAAGTTTTGTTTTTTGTAATGAAACACCCTATATATTAATTGATTTTCGGATTGTGGGAGAAAAATAAAAGTGAGTTTTATAAGAGAAGTATATGACTAAAATGTAAGGTTTTTGACATATTTAACACTTTCCAGAAATAAAGAACAATTTTTTAAATTACAATAAAAACTACCTAAATTGGAATTTACCCGGTATAAAATAATATGTAGTTAAATTAACCATTGTACTTTAAATCAAATTAAAACTTGAACCATACAGTTATACAGGGTGAGACAAAATTAATATTGAACATTGGTCACCTTCAAAAGTACGTTACTCTTTTATTTTAAATGGAACACCCAGTATATTATTCCGATATTCAATGGAAAATTAATGTCTCTTCAAAATACTATTAAGGTTGCCTACCCCCCAAACCAAGATTTTTTTAGATATTTTCATTTACATGATATGATCTGAGTGGATCTTTATTATTTGATAAAATCTAGGTGGCTGTGATATTTCTGACGTTACTTCAACATAGCCGTCTCATTAGTCCAACTTTAACAACTGGTTATCATTTTGTGTCAGTTAAAACAAAAAGATATTTGCCGAAAATGCAAATTTATCCTACCTCAGAAAGAATTGATATGATTCTATTAGTTGGTGAATGCAGTGTGCATTCACCAATTAATGGAACGGTTAAATGCTCCTGATTTTATCTAGTCTGTTTTTTTATGGGGATATGTTAAAGACAGTGTTTACTACTCGATCAACTATTGTCGACAACATGAGAGTTACTAACTAGTTACTGAATTTGCCCTAACCAAATGAAAAGATCCTTTTGAAAAGACAATCATTTTATGCAGATAACAGGAATGGAAGCATTATGAGCATTTCATTTCATCTAGCTAATTTTTGTCACATAATTCACAGTATATATCTAGTTTTAATCCTGTAATAATTAAAATATATTTTAAACGTGTATCTTTTTATTACCGTTGACTATTTTACTCTACAATCTTTAATTTTTGTTAAATTAACAAAAGGTGTATCACAGCCATCCTAGATTTTTTCAAATAATAAAGATCTACTGACGCAAAATCATAAAAATTAAAATATCTAGAAAAATCTTTGTCTGAGGGGTAGGCAACCATAATAATATTTTGAAGATATATAAATTCCCCATTAAACACCGGAATAATATACTGGGTGTTCCATTTAAAATAAAGGAGTAACATGCTTTTAAATGTGACTAATGTTCCATATTAATTTTGTCTCACCCTGCATAACTTTTCGGGTCAAATTTTAATTTGGTTTAACATAGAATGGTTACTGTAATTAAATGTAAGGCTATACAAAGTCAACTAAAATTTAGGTAGCTGTTATCGAAATTTAAAATTTACTCTTCGTTTTCACAAAATGTGAAATATGTCAAAATCCTCAGATTTTAGGTATATGCTTCTTTAATAAAACTTACCTTTATTTTTTTTCTAGAATCCGAAAATCAATTAATATATAGGGTGTTCCATTAGAAAAAACACAACTTTGATGTGTATTTTTTTTTGGAGACACCCTGTATAATTCTATATATTTTTATAAAATGCTTTCAGTTAACCTAACTCTGTATCAAAGGACATTTCTTCGAGTGTATAAGTGCAACTTTCACAAGATATAACGTGAGAACGGGACATATGTCAGAAGGGCCGACGCGGACGCGACGACGTATAGACGCCCCACGTAATAAAAAGTGACGAAGGGCGCCGTTACGCAATGGGGCGAAGGGCTGGCCCATTGTGCGGGATTTTTACGGTCGTAGAGGACCGGAGAATGGGTTTGTTAGTGAAATGAGCCGATCGCGAGCTCACTAAACTGCGGAATAAAATGAAAATTAGATGTTTGCCAATTGTCTTTTGAGGGGTATGCGGTTATAGTCCTAAATCCGGAGGTTTTTTGTATTATCCTTCTGCTATAGGAACCCTTTTTATGGAAGTATTTTAGTTTTTAGTATGAATCAGAAAATTGATAAAAATATTACATAAAAGTGATGTACAGGGTGGGTCAAATTGGACGCTTTTTAAGGAAAAAACTATAGGGGATTATTATTATTATACGAAAACCAATATCGGTGTCTGGAGTTCAATTGTTATTAAAAACATGATGGTGAAAACTGCACATCGATATCTGTAACCGTTTCGGAGTTACGGGGGTGTTTTTCAAAAATGTGCATTTTTAACAAATCGCCGAGGGGTAAACACCTGTGGATTTCTGGTGTACACCTATATGGATTTCCGTGGATTTCCATGGATCTCTGTGGATTTCTGTGGATTTCCATGGATGTCTGTGTATTTCTGTGGATTTCAATGGATTTCCGTGGATTTCTGTGGATGTGTATTAGATATCTGTGGATTTCTCTAGATGTCGTTAGTAGATTTCCTGACCAAAATATGTACACCATAAATCCACTTTTGATAAATAAATCCAAGGAAATCCACAGAAATTCAAAGAAATCCAAAGAAATCCAAAGAAATCTAAAGAAATCCACAGAATTCCAAAGAAATCCACAAAAATACACAGAAATCCAAAGAAATCTAAAGAAATCCATAGAAACCCAAGGAAATACATAGAAATCCAAAGAAATTTGAAGAAACTCACAGAAATCCACCGAAATCTAAAAAATATTAGATTGCATTTTAAATAATAGTAATATAATACAATAATATAAAGTCGATATAGTATATTTCAGGAGATTTCTATATGACAATTGACCAAAGTAATAAAAAAATTAAGAGTGAGTTTTTTTATGTGAATAAACGTCTATTTCACTTACTATTAATATTATGCGATGATTAGTATTAGTTTAAACGTCAAAATGAAATAAAAAGTAATAAATTTGGGACCATTTAAGCTGCAGTTTGGCAGAATTGGTTATATAGTAAGTCATGAATGGTCCTGTTGTTTTTATTCTTCTTTTTTTTTGTTATTATATTCGTTGTGTCCTCCTAGTATACTATAAAAATATCCTTACTTGTTAAATATGAAATAAAACTATTTCAGTATACAGTATAAAAGTATAATTATTGGGTCCAATTAAAGTTGCCGATTTGTTCATTCAAATTGATATTTGTATTAATGACTTACTATATAACAAATTCTGTCAAACTGCAGCTTAAATGGTCCCAAGTCTATTACTTTTTATTTCATTTTGACGTTTAAACTAATACTAATCACCGCATAATATTAATAGTAAGTGAAATAGACGTTTATTCATATAAAAAAACTCACTGTCAATTTTTTTATTACTTTGGTCATATGTCATATAGAAATCTCCTGAAGTATACTGTATCGGCTTTATATTATTATATTACTATTTAAAATGCAATCTATTATTTTTTGGATTTCCTTGGATTTCTGTGGATTTCTTTAGATTTCTGTGTATTTCTGTGGATTTCTTTGAATTTGTGTGGATTTCTGTGGATATTCTTGATCCTGGATTCCTATCCTGGATCCTATCCTGAAATCCCTGGATTTCTGTGGATTTATTTAGATTTCTTTGGATTTCTGTGGATTTCCTTGGGTTTATTTATCAAAAGTGGATTTCTAGTGTACACATTTTGGTCAGGTGTTTACCCCTCACAAATCGCCGTAACTTTTTTGCTATGGAAAATTTTGTATTTTTATGAAAATATTTCCAAAGCACTTTTTTTGCGTAGAATTTATAATGGTTTGAGTATATTTTTTAAAATTATTAATTTAAGAATTATCAACAGAAAATTTGATTTTTTATATGGGATACTCTGTATATTTCTAATTAATTGAAAAGAATTTAAAATTACCTTTCCAAAAATATAGCATATTTATTTTGTACATATTTTGCTCCATTCCCTCTTCGAGATATAGAATTTTTAAAAATTCACCCATTTTAAATAAGTAGGCTTTGAACGACGCCGGTTGTAATGCAAAAAAAATTCTAGTTGTGGGAGGCAACTAAAAGGAAAATAATATTTGCAATGAGAGATGCGGAATTTTATAACAATTTAAACTGTATTTAACAACATCAACAGATTTAAACTGTATCTAATAACGATAAAAATTAATAGCAAATCAAAAAGATATGAGATTTTGCTACAGGTGTTTGACATGTCGAATGTCTTCTGTTATGGACAGACTGGACCATTTTTGAACTTTTTTTGGGTGAGAAATACCCTCGCATAACCGCTAAGTACTTCTAATTCGTGTCTAGATTATACGGGCAATTTTAAAATAAGAACCTTTATTTTTCCGCAAAGATAAAAATCCACTAAGGATAAAAGGCAATCGACGGCCAACGGCTGGGATCTTGGTTAGCTATTCAATTATTCTCGAAATTAGCTTCAAAAATTTGCTGATAACTTCAGCGTTCCGAGGCGGTGCCTCGTCTTGCTGGAAAAATATGTTTTCGAGTTCCATTGGGCGCAGATCATCAATAAAAGTGTCCAAAGCCTCCTAATTAAAAGTGACGAACTTATAAATATTATGCATTTCAAAGGGGACTATAACAAAATATCAAGTGTGCTAAAGTGTGCTATATTTTTGGAAAGGTAATTTTAAGTTCTTTTCAATTTATTAAAAATATACAGGGTGTCTCAAATAAAAAAAAATATATATAAAAAAATTATTAATTTAAAAAAAAGTTACAGCGATTTGATAAACATGCACATTTTTGAAAAAACACCCCGTAACTCATAAACCGTAACAGATATCGATGTGCAAAATGATTTACCATCATGTTTTTGATAAAAATTGAGCTCCAGACAATAATAATTTTTTTTTTAAATTATTAATTAGTATGAGTTCATAGTTTAAAATCTTGATTGAAATACAAGATTTAATTGATGAACGTCTTGATTGCACTGGCGCCAAGACACATCAATAGCAACACTATATGTATATTTATTTTGAAATAATGTCACTTATGACTGTTTCTTCCTCCCGCTGTGAATCCTGTGAAGATCGGATTTCTACCCATTTTTAACACATGTCCATTATTCCGAACAACTGTTACATGTCAGAGATGTTTCAACACGCACTTCAATCAGATTCACTTAATTTTTTTTTATTTTTGACGAAGATAAATTGAATATTTTTGTCATATCAATTCTATTTGTTAGTTTGATATTTGTGTTTAGATGGTTTCTTTTTTTTAATTTCTTTCTGAATGCGATAAATCTAAAATTATTTAACATTTTTAGAACTATTAAACTACAATACATTACATTGAAATACTGAAAAGAATAATAATATACCTATTTCCTGTTATTTTTTTTCTACATTTATAATAAGATTTAAGTCTTATTTGTAAAAATCTTAGCTACGCACAGATTAAAACAACATTATTAGAAGGATTACACCTGCTTTAGTAAACCTAAAAAAATCCTTAAATTGATCCTATCTCTTAATCATCTGTACTATTTCATCATTATAATAAGCTTAAATCTTAAGTAAGGTAAAATTAGTGGTATATTTTAAATTTTGTAGATGTCAATTCGTCGGTATATATACAAATATTTCATGTAATTTTAATTGGTAGATTGGTAGAAGGAAAAATAACTGATGGTATTCCCTTTTCTTTTTTTTTCAATGGTAAAATACGAGAGAAGAATCATTGCGTGCATGGCTTTGATAAAAATTTACAGTGGAAAATGCCATATGAAATATAAAACCGCGAATATCTGCGAAACTTTAAAAATTTTGAAATAACTTAAAACAAAAAAATGTTTATTTTTTAATTCTCCACCTATTAAACAAATCATATACAGGGTTTTCAATTTCAAAAAATGAAGAAAAATTATTTTATATTTTAAAAAGTTTGGCGTAGAATTTTGAACATCCTGTATGATCTTTAAGATATTTAAAGCAAAGTAAGTACAGCCCATCTAAAGTAAATACCCAATATAGTTTTGATTTCAGGACAGTTCTTCTATTTTTAATAATTTTTTTAAGAAAGACCGAAAATATATATTTTTAATGTATTTATTAATATCTTTAAAACTATTGAAATATATTTACTCATATCTTATAGTTCTTAGGATTATGTAAAGTAGTCAGAAACGAAGCCAAAAATGCAATAACATACAGGGTGTTCCATTTAAAAAAATCAGCTTCGAGGGACTCATAATTTTAATTTCAACTCTATACCTAAACGTGTTCCCGGGATAAGGGGGGGGGTAATCCTAATCTAATCCTAAACTAATCCTAAACTAATCCTAATCTAATCTTAATCTAATCCTAATCTAATCCTAGTCTAATCCTAATCTAATCCTAATCTAATCATAATCTAATCCTAATCTAATCCTAATCTAATTCTAATCTAATCATAATCTAATCATAATCTAATCATAATCTAATCCTAATCTAATCCTAATCTAATCCTAATCTAATCCTAATCTAATCCTAATCTAATCCTAATCTAATCCTAATCTAATCCTAATCTAATCCTAATCTAATCCTAATCTAATCCTAATCTAATCCTAATCTAATCCTAATCTAATCCTTATCTAATCCTAATCTAATCCTAATCTAATCCTAATCTAATCCTAATCTAATCCTAATCTAATCCTAATCTAATCCTAATCTAATCCTAATCTAATCCTAATCTAATCCTAATCTAATCCTAATCTAATCCTAATCTAATCCTAATCTAATCCTAATCTTACTCCTAATCTAATCCTAATCTAATCCTAATGTAATCCTAATCTAATCCTAATCTAATCCTAATCTAATCCTAATCTAATCCTAATCTAATCCTAATCTAATCCTAATCTAATCCTATTCTAATCCTATTCTAATCCTAATCTAATCCTAATCTAATCCTAATCTAATCCTAATCTAATCCTAATCTAATCCTAATCTAATTCTAATCTAATCCTAATCTAATCCTAATCTAATCCTAATCTAATCCTAATCTAATCCTATTCTAATCCTAATTTAATCCTAATCTAATTTAATTTGCATATTATTTTTATTCATAAATGTATTGTTTTCTCTGTAAATTTTTGCATTTTATCTATTAAAATCGTCCTTTTTTCTGGATAGACTTTACCAGTTCTGCTATGATTTATTGAGCTATCAGCTTCTTCATCTCGTTATAATTGGAGTGGTCAGAATTAAAATGGATCAGGTCCCAATTTCCTACTATTTTAAAATATCCGTCTTTATACGTCTATAAAATATTATTTTTTTGGGTAGAGAAATGAATCAGCTATAGCCTTTTTCTGTTTGGTTTCTGAATATTCTGTTGATCCCTTTCAGAAGTGGAACTGGATCAAGTCCATAATATTTAATGCGCGTGATTTTAACACACGTGCTAAAGTTTAGAGCTAAAAAATATTTTTTTTTATAAAATGGATGACAATGAAACAATGTTTGAACCATTTTGTACCAAGTGAATCAGATTATCAGCTATGTGAAAGGTCTAATTCTATTGATTCTGAGAGTATAGTTTGATTTATCATTATTTCCACTATTCCTACATCAATAAGTTAAGCTGTTTTTCTTACAAACAATTAGATATCTGACATGTTGTTGATCTGAATAAAACTGCACGAGGAAGAAAAATCTTATCATTTCATGTAGATGTAACGTAACACACTCTAAAATATCTTCTTCCCTTTATCCCGCCTATATACAATACTTTTTATAAAAATCGAAGAAAACACTATTAGACAATGCGAAGTCAACAAATCCCTTAATGACGAAGAACAATGTACCGATGAACCAACTTAGCTATAAAATTTGAAATATTTTCAGAGATATATTGGTTCAAGTTCAAAAAAGTATAAATAAACATTATTAAAAATGACCACAGTTGTATTTTGAGTTACTTTAGTTTGCAATTATACAATTTAAAATATAATAAAGCATTGTGTCAAGTTTTCTTCTCCAGCTTGTTTAATTTTAATTAAGTAAAATTAAAAAAAATTAACTCTCATTTTCTCCATAATTATCTTCTAGGACTTGATCCAGATCTCTTCTGAACCTCTCAATTAATCATCCGATTTGCCCCACATCAGTTGCGGCTTAACCATGAGGTCAAATGGTTAATGCCCCCCCCCAAAAAATATCAGGAGAAAATTAGAAAAACTTATTTAAATTATGCTTTTTGTAAATCACTTTTTTTCATCCAAAAATATTCAAAACTATTCCCAATTTGTCCAATTTTCGCTTGAAAACATTTTATTTTACCCATTTTCTCTACTGCCGGTCAAAATTTCATTTTGTCCTTCGTTCCCGCTATGTTTTATACGTATTAAACTCCAAGTGCCGCGGCTTATGATGCTTATAAGGTAAGGTATACTACGTATAGAAAATACAATGCGTTAAGGTGCGATAGATAAACTTTATATTGGCCATTGCCGCGTCATTCATAAAAGGATTTGTAAAGTAGGCAACTTTATATACACTTGTATTTGGTAGTTTACTGATAGACCATATAATAAGTGGCGGTTTTTGTCTTTGTCTAGAAACCAGCGTGTTATTATTGTAATTTGTAATATTGTTTATTAGTTGAGAATCAATATAGTTGATTAAGACATATCGAGTGCATTATTTCTGTATAAATATATTACAAAGGATTTCAGTCATATGGCTGGAAAAATTTCGCCGTTTGTATAAATCAATATGTAAATTTTTAATATCGAAAAAAAAATTAGTTTTACTTGCCGTAACTTTGTCGTAGCCGAGGGTTTGAGATGCAGCGCGAAATTTGTGTAGGTAATAATTTATAATTTTCTGCTTCTGGATAAATGATGAACTCTTATTGACTGATTCTGGAATAGATATTTTCAAATAGACAACATAATATGGTGTTTAGTTTGTAAAATCGTGCGGTTAAAAGAAAACAATTGCTTACATTTCGAAAAACGTTTAGAGAAAGAATTGACTTAAAATATAAAAAAATGCGAAATAAAACTTTTAGAAATGTGTATGTGTATATATGAATTTATATTTTTGTGACATTATTATTTAAGTGTCTTTTAAATCCTACCATGGAAAATTTGTGTAAAGAACACTTTGACTGGATTTTTAGTGAAATGGCACTAGACCACCTGTTTAAAAATGTAAGGGTAGGTTTCATTTTAACATATTTTGTATTTATTTTTAGATTTATTTTCCTTTAACTAAACGTACAAGCAGGGGCGGATATAGGAATTTATTTTAGGGAGGGGGCCCAAATAAAAAGTAATGTAGAATTTGCTTTTTACGGCGCAATTTTAAATCCAAAAGCCTAATATTCGACCCAATTTACAGATTTTAGGGGGGGCCCGGGCCCCATGGCCCCCTCTCTGTATCCGCCACTGCGTACAAGTACCTTGTAAGAAACCAATTAAATCTGATGGCGTCTTAAAAAAAATCGACGCAATATTTTTAGATATTGACCTCCCTACTCACTATTTTCTTTGATTACACCACTGCTGTTCCTTACTTGTAATAATTACCATAGGGTCAAAACACAACCCTTTCTCTCGCTGAACGAGCATGCCAGTTGAGTTTCCAATTCTGCCGGCAATATCGGCAATTAAAACTCCTTTGCCCGGCTACTGTACTGTTTCTGCTCGTGACATGCCGGATGTTGAATGCCGGAGAGTTATGGAATCGCAGAATTAAAATCGGTTTCTGTTTTAAATTGCATATATACGAGAGTTTGCATTTGACAGTGGCAACCGGTATCGATATGAAGCACTCGGTCGGTACTTCAGAACTTGATGTATACGAGGCGCGATTGTAAAGTTTTTCGGAGTTTTTAATAATTGAAGTAGGTATGAAAGGTTTTCTGTGAATGATTTCAAGAGAATACAGAAAGTATTTTAGCATTTTCTTATACAATTTGTCAACAAATGCATAATTTATAAAGGGCGTGCTCTAAAAAGGCTGTAATAAATAAGAAAAAAAATAATATGGAATCAATTTAGTATATACAGGGTGGCGCCTCTCATACGCCGCGGAAGCTCCAAGGATAATGGTAGTTTATATCGAAATTAAATTTTGGCAGCATATGTAGGTTAACTAAAAGCATTTTATAAAAATATATAAAATTATACAGGGTGTCGCTTTGTGTAGTTTTGTTTATTCTAATGAAACACCCTATATATTAATTAATTTTCGGATTCTAGGAAAAAAATAAAGGTGAGTTTTATTAAAGAAGCATATACCTAAAATCTAAGGATTTTGACATATTATTTCACATTGATTGTGTGAAAATGAACAGTAATTTTTAAATTTCGATAACAGCTACCTAAATTTTAGTTGACCTTGTATAGCCTGATATTTAATTATAGTAACCATTGTATATTAAACCAAATTGAAATTTGACCCGAGAAGTTATACAGGGTGACACAAAATTAATATTTTACATTAGTCCCTTTTAAAAGCAAGTTACTCCTTTATTTTAAATAGAACACCCAGTATATTTTTCCGGTGTTCAATTTATATATCTTCAAAATGATACACAAATGTTAAAAAAATCATGCATAGTTATCCTCGATATGTTTTTATATGTGGTTTTTGTGACAAAATTGCTGAGAAATTTGTTACTGCTTTGCTGAGGCATTTATTATGAACACAAAGGAAAACCAAACAACAATTATCTAAAATAGTAAGAACCACAAGATTTCTGAAAAAAAAGACGCGCGTTTATTGGTCTCTACAAATCCGAAAAATGCCATAATGGCGGCAAATTTTCTCTCATCTCAGTGCCAACATCCGAATAATTTTCACGTGCCTTTCGTCTGTCTGCGAAAAATTATCATCTTCAAACACAGAAGCTGGAGTGAGGACAGGGATCTTTTTTTAGAACGCGTGTTCGGAGAAGGTGCATGTTTCGGCTTCTTGGTTTCTTTTTTTTGCTAATTACCGCCAATTACACGTCACATAGATATACATGTGAAAATAATTGGCGTAAATATAATCTTTATAGTTTAAAAGATTAAGGATACATTAATTTAAAGCTTTCGAAATCTTTAAAAACAATATTATTGATAAAAATTCGGTATTCTGAAAATAGGTATTATTCTTAATTTTTTGTGTGGTATTTTTGTTTCATAGTTATCCTTTAAACGATCACGATGTTTATAGTTCTAATAAAAATACGATTTTCAGGGAAATATCCAAAATGACATTTTTCTAAATTCAAGTTATCCAAACCTTTATAACCATGGAGGGGTACATACCTATCCCCTGAAATATTCGTGCAAGAGGGTATGAAGTGTTTTTGTTCATTCTGTGAAAATGTTTGCGAGTAATGTACCTCCTGCAAAAAGACAAAACAACTACTAGAGCGCAGAAAGAATCTAGTACGTATAGTATTAAGTTGTCGATTTTCGAAAGAAATCAGTACATGAATATTATTTCGTATATTTTTCATTTTATTGATTTTATGGAAAGCTCTGTTCATTAAAATGTTGTATCCTATGTTATAGGGCTTGTTTCTCTCTACAATTTCCTGTCTCACAGTGTACCGTTTGTGTCCGGGAAGGGTTTATCGAAGTTGTCGATTTTCCAAAGAAATCAGTACATGTATATTATTTCGTATATTTTTCATTTCATTGATTTTA
This sequence comes from Sitophilus oryzae, assembly GCF_002938485.1. Lineage (NCBI taxonomy): Eukaryota > Metazoa > Arthropoda > Insecta > Coleoptera > Curculionidae > Sitophilus > Sitophilus oryzae. The sequence goes on along the minus strand of NW_022146108.1, from coordinate 2,965,670 downwards.
TGGAAAGCACTGTATATTTTATTCTGTAAACTTTGGCACTGTTCATTAAAATGTTGTATCCTATGTTATAGGGCTTGTTTCTCTCTACAATTTCCTGTCTCACAATATACCGTTTGTGTCCGGGAAGCGTTCATAGTTTCATAATTTTGTTGTCACTACCCCGCGGGGTTAAACCTCGTTAGATGGCAGATTTTCAATGACTACTGCAGAGAATGCGGAGAGGAAGAAGAAGCTGTGCCAATGTCCGGTGCTGGAAAACCGACGCTACAAAACTTTAGGCCACGTTTTTTTGGAGGGACTAGAGTAAGCAGCAGAAGCTAACACCAGCAACATCGGGAACTTTGCGAAGAGCTAACACAAAGAAAGAATGAGGGGGGTATCGCAATGCGCCCAAGGCCTCCGTGCGAGGAATCAAACAGGATTCCAAACCCCAGCAACCTAACCTAACCTAATGTACCTTCTAGAAGCTATCGATTGGAATCTAAACTCTGTGACATTTTACAAAAAAATATATATTTTGTTTATTTAATTTTCTGTTTCAACAGCGAAATATCCATCTAATATTCAGTAAACCAAAAGTGTTCAGGTGGAAAAAAAATACTTCAGACAAACAATTAGTCCAAAACGTGCACCTCAGTCGTATATTACGACGCCACGGTCGTAAAAGAATACGCCAGTTTGAAGTTTGACGTTCGGCGACGTCGAAAATAGACGCCTCATCCGACGCGACGCCCCCCAGCACATGTTCGGCACCGCGACGCCAGCCGCAGGAAGAAAAGGGTGCCACGGTTGTATTTTCGCACGGCTCGACCGTGCGTAATTGGCCTTAATTAGTCGAGCACCCCGAAAAAAAAAAGATAAAGAAAGGAGCGCGTTTAACACGTGATCCTTTTCTTTAGCTTTAAGCCCCATGGCCCCCCCCCCTCTGTATCCGCCACTGGTTCTGGCGTCTTCCTACTGATCTTTTCCCTTGCACTTTGCCCTCTATTATCAGATATATCACTATTATAAAATGTTAGGTAACGAGCGAAGAAGACTGTACAGGTGAGAGTAATGAAGAAGTAAGAAATATGCTTAATTTTAAAATTAAAGACAATGCCAGTCCAAGAAAATGTTTTATTTTATAATTCACCATTGTCTCCCATTTTCATTCATATTAAAAGACATCTTAAGTACATTGTTAAAATATATCTTAAAGATTTAAAGACATTGTACTCAAGACGTCTTAAAGATGTTGGGTTTTTTAACATCGGACGTTGGTAAGATGTCTTTAATACATCTAAAGGCGGAAATAGACGTCTTTGAGTCATTTGCAACCTGAATTATGAAGTAAAGCGTAGTACAATGTTTTTTTTATCTAAGCAACAATTTTACAAAAGTGAAATGAAATCATTCATTTTTTAAATATTGGATACCTTGTTTTACACTGAATATTCCAGACTGAAGTAGTGGTTTAAAAAAAAACACTAATTTATTCCACTAATTGCGAGGTTCTGAATGACTATGAATGAGTTTACTGGACTTATAACGTAAGTATCTGTTACTTACTTCATTTCTTTTCATTACAAATACCTACTTTTATTTGCATATTTTCAATATTTCCTGAGAAAAACTTTTACATATTTGCGTTTCGCTAGTTCTAAATGTAGTGCCAATTACAATATCTTCAAAACTAGGATCAATAAAATCTTTCCTACCTTTTTCACTTACACCAATCGGTTAATAGAACAAATTGTAGATCTGACAATGTCGCCTCCCTGAGTCTAAGACTTTCCCTCTCCTTTTCCCCAGGCCCATTGTTTGCCCTTAATGGGAAAACGTTAATAATAAATAAGAATGGCGGTTGTAAGCCGTTGCCTGGAAGTTATTGGCCCTCCGAAAAGGTAAAGGAGTCCAACGCGTAGTTCTGTGGTGCAGTTAAAGCGTGAATCGATGAATTATTTATTTTATCCTCTAGTTCATTTGTGAAATGGAATTTGGAGACCTTAAATAATTTAGCTGATTGATGGTGTCGTTGCTTATTTAATATTGTCATCAATATTATCCTTGTTTTCTTTTAATTTCATAGTGTATAATGTCAAAGGTGTATTTTGATAGTAAAACAGTTTTTTTTGAAAATTCCACACTTGTAATTTTTAACCAATCAAAACGTGTTTTTTGGACAAATCACCATGGCAACGGATAAATTTAGTGAAAATTCCACACCTGTAATTTTTAACCAATCAAAACGTGTTTTTTTAACAAATTACCATGGCAACGGATAAATTTTAGTGAAAATTTTTTCCATGTGTGCACCCAACAGTGAATTACACTGGAAATTTTTTGATGTTTATAATGACAAAATATCTTTTTGAGAATCTGGTTTTTATTTGTTTACATGATAATTTTGATACCTTTCAATTACAAAGCTGAGATGAAAGTTTGGAAACTGCTTCCATACGCTTGACTTCGATTTCCTAGAACTCGCGGGTGTCAACTGCTTAATCTCCTGGCGAATATTTCCTTTGCTTTCATGACCGAAGCGAAACATTTTTTTTAAGCCGTACCGCTTGACAGCTTCAAAACTGAAATAGTTTTTAAGTTTGGGTGTCACTTAGTTGTCATAGTAACTAAATAATCAATTCGACCAAAAATCGAAAAATATGTTTAAATTATTTGATTTTCAAACACAATTTGGTGTGGAATTTTCTTACCGAATACCACACGAGGTCAAATTAAATCCGGACATTTTTTCTCGCTCATGAATACTTTTAGAAAATTATCCAATAAACCAAAAAGCCCCAAACTTTCTGTATAATTATTTTTAAATTTTATGTATGTTACGTCTATTTATGTTATGTTCTTTAAAATCAAAGAAACGGTTGCCATACATTACTAATATCTACAGATGCATTAGCAATACATTTATTTTTATTAAATTGTATTAAAAAAACCTCTTTTATTTTTCTTTTAGAGGCTATCGCTTCTTTCATTATAATTTTGGCGTTATCAAAATCTACTCTGTGCCTTATGTCCCATGCATGCTGACAAATCTTAGATTTATGAAAATCTCCCTTTCTTAAATAATCTTTATGTTCTTTAATTCTAACATTTAAGGGTCTAGATGTTTAACTTGATATAATGTCATTTTAACGGAACGTCAACGGTTTCTTGTAGTGTGTTACTAAAAAAACTAAAGTGTTCTCATAATAGACTTTCCGAAACGTTAAGCATTTTTGTTCTTCTTTCTTTCTTCTTCGTTAGGCAAATTTGTATAACTGTAAACAAAACTTCTGACAAACAGCGTCCGTTTAGGTTTAACGCAGAAGTGTTCACAAAAAAAAACTATTTTATTTTGTAGATTTTCTTGCAGAGGAGTGGCGAAATACCCATAAAGGATTTTTTTTGAGATACTGTGTTATGTTTTCCCATTCTTCTTCAATGACAAGTGTATATTGTAATTTGTAGACAAGGAAATAAAAATATTCTAATGTAAATATACAACTTTTGCTTCACCTATTACGATAAGTTAAATTTAAAATTAATTATTATTACTACTTGCTAATAAGAGTCAGAACCAAAAAAATATCCATATTTGGTATGCCTGTAATGAAATATTTTATCCTTACATATCTATATAAAATCACTTTAAAATTACTTTAGTTATTGTAGAAAAGTTTAGACTCTCATACAGCGGTATATCATCTCAATGTTATAGGGACTCTGTGTAATGCCATTGATCTTAATGTATCTCCCTTTAAACGTATGCTAGTACAATCAGCACATACAAGTTAGTACACCGTAACGCTAATACCAATAATGAATTAGAAAAGGGTGAATTTATTAAAGGAAATAATGACTTGCAATACCTTAAATCATCCCTATAGCGACAATGGACTCTAACCAATACCTCCAAGGAGACTGAAGCCACAGAATAAGATTTATACTACATGTTATGATTGTACCGGGTTCGTTAAAGAAATGAACAGACGAGGACTACGTTCAAATTTAGTTTTAGTTTTTTTAAAAGCCGTCTTTTCGTTTCTTAAAAATTATCTGTTAAATGCCGATCAAATTGCTTATAATATGAAACAATCTCTATGCGGCAGTTTTAACTAAAGCTGTAATTGTGTGTAGAATATATTTTATTAATACGTAATAATTTTGTAATGATTTCCCTCATAGTCATAAAATTAAACCCTTAATTAACCCTCTTCTACAAAATAAATAGAGCAGCTAATAGCTACTAGAGCAGGTGATAAAGATTTGACAAAACGTAAACATCAGAAGTCGGATTGCTTTATGCAAAACAAAATTTAGTTAAATTAAAATTAAAGGATATAATGATATTATAGATCCGCCAAAAATGGCACATGGATTTATTATAAGTGCTACATATTGTATTATTATAAGTGCTACATATACACTGAAATATTTTTCAAAAAGAAACATGTGCTCCACTGACTTTTTTCTTTTGATATCTAAATTATGTAGGCTGTTTAATGCCAATTAAAAGTTATGTCTTGATATTTTGTCGAATTCAGCCTCCTTGATGAGATAAACCCAATTTTAATAATCACAATTAATAAAATTAATAAATTATATATTTTACCTAAATTTTTATTAAATATTATTACTATTAGTTATTATTACTATTAATCCAACCTACAAAAATTTCAAATAAAAAATGATGGTATTTAAGATTTAATTACAAAATACCTAATTTTATAAAGTTTTAACATCCTGTAACTCCAAAACTATGCATTTCTATACCCATGTTTATAGGAACTTTTTTTCATAATTTTTGATGAGGAATCAATGAGTACTTATTTGAAACGTTCGCAAATTAATGATATTAATTTTTTTAAAGGTTGCTATTAGATTTGAATCAAGGCAAATTAATAAAATTGCGTTTATCTCATCAAGGAGGCCGAAATGAACAAAATATAAAGAGACAACTTTTAATCGGCATTAAACTGTTTACACTATTTCGCTAACAAGAGAACAAAAGTCAGTGGCGTACATGCATTTTTTAGGAAAATATTCTAGTGATAACCCATATGGACGTCCCACAGAGAATATTGTCAACACATTTTTAATTTTAAAATATGTCGCATTTATAGTAACTTTTACCGTCAAAATTTTCGAAACGCTCAAAGTACTTGGTAGAAAATTATAATAAATCGAAAACCTATTAAGACTTTAACACTCTGTAACTACGAGACAAAGCAGAATCAGACCTACGTTGATATGAAAAATAAATCTTATTTTTATGTGAGGAATTTCCCCACGAGAGGTGGCACATGTTTTTTGAAACACCCTGTAGATGCAGTGGAACTGGAACATAGATGTAGGACCATGAAGCTTGATGTACCTCCAGATCCAACTCTTTTAAAACACCGGATCTACTCATCTCTAGTAAACACCTACTAGTGATGACGTCACATGAAACAGCTTAGGCCTTACTTGTTAAGGAGGCATTGATGCCAAGACCTCGATGCCAAATTAAAGTGCCCTAGCTGTTATTTCTATTAAAAATCACCCTCCCCGGCTACCTTTCACTCGAAATTTACGGGCTCCATAACAATCGGTTATTCCTCTCTGGAGTACAAAGAGTCCAGGGCTACGAAAAAAATCGATATAGGCCCTTTTTGCCGGGGCACGTGCATCTCGAAATCAAACACGTGTTCTAATTTTCTATCGGACGCCAGTCAGAGTATAATTCGCTCAGAACGTTTATTCAGAGCGAGACAGTACATTCTAAGTCTTAATTCGCGAGATTTTTTAGGTGGGAATGATGTTTAGAATGGTGTGATAAGTATAGAGCAGCTTGAGGGGTGGCATGGGAATAAAAGTTTTAAAACATCGAGTCATTGTTCTCGTTGCTACTGCCGTTTTCGAGAGGGTGGTCTGTCTGTTGCCTCACCAGGTCTAAAGCCGATTATAAAAAAAGGTTTTTGGTGTATAGGGTGCGCGCTGAGAAAAAAAACATTTCAATTTGCTTATTCATATCAGGGAAGATGCGTTTGCTAGAGTGGCCGCATCTAGAGATGAGGCCAGATGAAATAGTTTCGCAATATTATTCTATAGTATCAAAATAAAAGAGCGAGTATGGATTAAAAAGAATTATAGTTTTTTAAATTGTGCTACAGATATAGATCAGCGGTTAATGATGATCGCTGCAAAGGACTGTGATAGGTATAGCAGTTTTATTTATATTTTTGGAAAATTAAAACTTTATTTTATAGAATATTATAATATTATTATAACTTTGAACAAAACAAATTTTTGCCATTAAAAATGATCCAAAATTATCCATTATAATCTATTTTGGAAAAAAAGTTTTCAGATAAAAGTTGTAGATATTTACATCCTTAATGAGACTGTGCTTCCCGTTTTTTTCTAAAGTCTGTCATTTTTGACATATGAGGGGTTCAGAAGTGAACTGGATCAAGTCCTAGAAGATAATTATGGAGAAAATGAGAGTTAAAGTTTTTTAATCTGATTTAATAAAAATAAAACAAGCTGGAGAAGAAAACTTGACAGAATGCTTTATTATTTTTTAAATTGTATAATTGCAAATTAAAGTAACTCAAAATACAACTGTGGTCATTTTTAAGAATGTTTGTTTATGCTTTTTTGGACTTGAACCATTTTATCTCTAAAAATATTTGAAATTTTAGATATAAATTGGTTCATCGGTACGTCTTTCTTCGTCATTAAGGGATTTGTTGACTTCACATTGTCTATTAATAGTGTTTTCTTCGATTTTTATAAAAATTATGGTATATAGGTGGGATAGAAGGCAGAATATCTTTCATGTGTTGCCTTTTAGAGTGTATTACGTTACGTTTATATAAAATGATTTGGTTGCAGATTTTTCTTTCTCGTGCAGTTTTATTCAGATCAACAACATGCCAGATATCTAAGTATTTGTAAGAAAAACAGCCTAAATTATTGATGTAGTAATAGAGTAGTATAGTAGAACTCTACATATGCCTTTTAAAATGAAAAGATCTTTTTGAAAAGACAACCATTTTATGCAGTTAACAGGAAAGGAAGCATTTTGAGCATTTGATTTTATCTAACTAATTTTTGTCACATAACTATAGGTTTATATCTAGTTGTAATTCTGTAATAATTAAAATATGTTTGAAACGTGTATCTTTTTATTACCGTTGAGTATTTTACTATACAATCTTTCATTTTTGTTAAATTAACAAAACGTATATCACACAGCCACACTAGATTTTTTCAAATACTAAAAATCTACTGACGCAAAACCATAAAAATTAAAATATCTAGGAAAATCTTTGTCTGACGGGTAGGCAACTTTATTAATGTTTTGAAGATATGTAAATTCTCCATTGAACACCGGAAAAATATACTGGGTGTTCCATTTAAAATAAAGGAGTAACTTGCTTTTAAAAGTGACTAATGTTCCATATTAATTTTGTCTCACCCTGTACAACTTTTTGGGTCAAATTTCAATTTGGTTTAACACACAATGGTTACTGTAATTAAATATCAGGCTATACAAGGTCAATTAAAATTTAGGTAGCTGTTGTAGAAATTTAAAATTTACTCTTCATTTTCACAAAATGTGAAATATATGTCAGAATCCTTAGATTTTAGGTATATGCTTCTTTAATAAAACTCACCTTTATTTTTTTCCTTGAATCCGAAAATCAATTAATATATAGGGTGTTCCATTAGAAAAAACACAACTTTGATATGTAACTTTTTTGGGGGACACCCTGTAGAACTCTCTATATTTTTAAAAAGTGCTCTGAATTAACCCACATATGCTCACAAAATTTCATTTCAATACAAACTGTCGTTTTCCTTGGAGCCTCCGCGGCATATGAGAGGCGCCATGCACCCTGTATAAAATCAACTGTATAAAATATATCTCCTTAACAAACCCCATAAAACAAAACCTTCAAAAAAACAAAAACACCATAATCCCCGAACGCAAAGCCACTCCGTTTCCACATCCAGCCTCGTTCCTCCATAAATCCCGCTCTATCCCTGTTCCAGGTGTGTCAGGATTCGACTGACTGGAGGGAAAAGACGGCAGGACTCGCAGGATTTACATGGTGCGTGAGGAAGCAGCGTCGCGCGAAGAAGGTCCTGGAATAAGGAGAGCTGCGGAATTTATGGCTCGAGTCACTTTCTGGAGATCAGGGACGTATATTCTATGGATATATGTCGTAGGTATACTTATGGGACTCGTTATTGCGCGAAATAAGATTTACGGCGGGGAAAATGGGAGGAGAAAGTTTCGGTATTGGAGTGAATTTTTATTTATATTCTTCCAGAAATTTCAGAATAGGGAAGAAACGTTATTATAGAGAAATCAATAAATGTGGGCGTGAATAAAAAAAGTCGAAATAATTACACATTTTTACACACAAAGTATTTTAAGTAGCAAAATAAGCGTTTTATGTAAAACTGGCTAGGTATTTTTACACCTTTGAACTACGGTTAAACCTGATGATGCTAACATGGTTAGCGAAACGCGCGTCCAGTGTAAAAGTAAAAGTGTTTTGGTGTATTGTAGTGATTTAGTGTTGTATTTTGCTGTGTAACACCAAAGGTTCCAACCCTCAACTGTAATCATCGTAACATTTTCAGAAGTTGCAAAATTCATAATTTCTTTATACAAAATTACTCTGTTTGGTACCTTCAAATTTTGATCAACAAAATTTGACATCGAATTTGACAATGACACAATCACATTTTTGCTGGTATTTTAATTGTAGTTTTCTCTGGGCCGGGCCGTATAGATTTTTGCAAATAACTTTTAACTACTATTCCAAATAAAACGAAATTCTAGACAAAAGAACAACTTTAACGCCTCTTGAAAAAAGTCTAATAAAGCTTTTGCATAAAATTATCTGGGGAGATAATATTTAAACTTTTCAAAATTTACATAGGATTCTATCAAAGATGGCTCTCAGACCGAACAGATACTAACTGGAGTCATTACAAGCAAAAAAATAGAGAGGTACGAGCCGCCATTAAGGTAGGAAAAACAGATATTTGGGAAAGAAGGTGCCAGCAAGTGGAAAGCCTAATAGGGGGCGCACGGAGTACTGAGGTATGGAGAACAATCCGACAAATGAAAACCAATCAAACGGACAAGCTCTTGAATAGAATGGATATAGAAAAATGGCGCAACTACTATGCAGAATTACTGACAGAAAACCGACCAGAATTCCGAGCAGTAGAAGATGAGAACAACCTTGCAGGCACTTTAATGATAAGCAAAAGAGAAGTACATCAAAGTTTCAAAAGAATGAAAAATGGACGGTCACCAGGTCCTGGTAATATTGTAGCCGAATTGTTAAAGTGTGGAACCCAAAGACTACGCTGGCGTCTGGCAGAGCTATTTAACCAATGCTGCCTGCAAAGTAAACTACCCCGAGAATGGCGAGTGGCTCACATAGTGTCCATCTTTAAAAAGGGAAATCGTAACGACCCCACTTGTTATAGAGGCCTAAGCATTAACAGTTCGGTCAACAGACTTTTTGGAAAGGTGCTACAGGGTAGGCTCAGGGACAGTATTGGTGACAAAATCTCGGAAGACCAAAGCGGATTCACACCGGGGAAATCTTGCACAGATAACCTTTTTGTCCTGCAGCAGGTGATGGAAAAAAAGATAGCAGTAGATCAAGAAGTCCATCTAGCATTTATTGATTTGGAGAAAGCGTACGACTCGCAGCAAGATATGGGAAGTCTTGAATATCTTAGAGGTAGATAGACCTTTGCTTAAGATAATAAAAGAGCTATATAAAGAAAATGAATCGTACGTTAAGATAGGACACAGGCTATCTAATCCAATTAACACCACAAAAGGGTTGCGACAAGGATGCAGCTTATCTCCTCTGATCTTCAACGCTTACGTCGAAGTAGCCCTTAGGGAATGGAAGACGAAATGTCAAGGTATGGGAATACCCATTGGGGACAACACACTATTTACCCTGAGCTTTGCAGATGATCAGGTCGTGATTGCGCAGGACTTATACGATCTAGAGTTCATGACTAAGAGGCTTTATCAAGAATACAACAAATGGGGACTTCAGGTTAGTCTAAAGAAGACCGAATACTTAGCTGTCAATTCCAACGCTCGTTTTGAAGTCTTCATTAATGATAACGTCCAGATTCAACAAGTAGACAAATTTAAATACCTGGGTGCTACTATCAACAACGAGGGTTTGGGCAAAGAAGAAATACAAACCCGAATTCAGAAGAGCAAACAAGTTATTGGATGTCTTAACAGCCTCTGGTGAGACCGAAACTTATCTGCAACAACTAAAAAGAGACTTGGAAGAACATTGGTGGAGTCAGTTCTTTGCTATGGTTCAGAGCTATGGACTCTGAGTGCAGACGGGAAGCGCAAAATCCAAGTTGTTGAAATGGACTACCTTAGAAGAAGTGCAGGTATATCTAGGATGGAAAAAAAGACAAACATCGAGGTCAGGCGTATCATGAATGCATCGGAGGAGACAGTACTGGATCGAATCGAAAAATCCAGCTTAAAATGGTTTGGACATGTTCTGCGTATGCCGGAGAACAGGTGGCAAAAAAAGTTTTCAATGGGCTCCCCAGGGCAGAAGAAAGAGAGGTAGACCTAGAAAATCCTGGAACGGAACGGTTACGGAAGCAATGGAAGCTCGTAACCTAGAAGCTGATGACGCTCTAAATCGAGATGTGTGGCGTAGGGTAACGGGAAGGCAGCAATAGGCTGTAGTTGGAAATGAGTATTAAATACTTAAACCAAATCCCGTTTATATATATACATAGGATTTCCTATGTCCCGTGTTCCGATGCATCATACGGTACATGTTTTGAACGATAAAATGCATTTTCAAAAACAGAAACCATTCTTTTCCCAGCGTAAAAAACGAAAAACAACAGAAAAAAAAACACACAAAGCTCAAACCGCGGTTTACGCTTTTAGCTTTTAAAATACACAAAGTTCCCGACCTTAACGACAAATTATCGCCGGCGCGCATCGCGTAAACTTTTAGATTTATCCGCCAGTTAGCGTCAGGATAAAATACGCCGAGCGGCCTTTAATTCGGTTTTGAGTGCGTACAGTCTGCGAAGAACCGTTTACTTAATGAATATACGGCCCTGAGGACGGGGAGAGATGCTATGGACGAGACGTTGAGAGATGTCTATAGGCGCTGCTAAAGAAATGAGTAAAGACAACTGATAGAAGATTATTTAAATTATCGATCGTTAACTTTTGAGTTAAAACTTAATATGCAAAAATGCATAAATTGTATACAGGGTGTCTCAAAAAACATGTGCCATATCTACATAAAAATACGATCTATTTTTCATATCAACTTAGAAGTGCTTTAGTAGTCATTAGGGCACTTGAGTCAGACAGACAGACAGCCAGATAAATCAGACGTAAAACAAGTAAAAACGTTTAAAAAATCACCAATGAACCAGAATAAACAGGTTTAAACAAGGAACAACTGTTTAAAAACAGTTTTTTTCCATAATGCGCAAAATAACAGACCTGTTTATTTCTTGTTTAAACCGGTTGTAGCATTAGAAGTTATAAAAAAATGATGGAATGTTTTTTTATAAGAATTTTCTTTTGGAAAAAATATTAAAACAACTAATACTATGCGACGGCGCTGTTCGCCGGTGAGCAATGGGTCGTAAGCTAGTGAAAATTAAATTGTGATACTTACGTCTTTATGATATACTGGGCGCCACTCAGTTTTCCATTAACTTTCGAAAACTTCTAAGTTGAGAACTGAGAAATCAACTCAGAATATAGGTATTACTTATTTTAGGAATTACACAAATGAAAGGCTTTATAAACTAATAACTAAGTATAATTAATAATTAAGTGTTAAGTAGAATAAAATAAGACTATGAAAAATTTGATGTTTGAAAATATTTGTTGGTAAATTGTATATATCAAAATAGATCACTCAAAATGGTAGTTAAATCTGCACCCTTCTGAATATTAATATTTTATTAATTATTCCGCAAAAAGTCTGGCGATCTTGGTACCAAATTGTAGGGACTTTTTATATTAAAAAAATACCGTACTATGTAGATATCAGAAATATGCATAACATGAATAAAATATTTCAAAGTGACTCTAAAGCGATCAAATATATAATATGCCTGAAGGGCTTAATGCATTCAAATGAACTTAAATTAAATAGATATAAAATGAAATGATCTGGCCTTTTTTTATCCGTTCTGGTCACAAGCTGGTTGTGGTGAACTGCTACTGGAACTGGATTGTGATAAAAACGTCTCTGCACAGACAGGATCGAAAACTTCTGTGGATTCAGGAGATTCCTCCGTTATTCCCGGTGTGAGACGTAGAGAGAAAACGTGGCCCAAATGTCAGGTACAAAAAAAAAACAAATGACACCAGAAAATGCTACCATAGAACAAAATGCGTACCATAAAATAAAACCCTCTGCTCAGAGGGTTTTCCCAAACAAATTGGCAAAATGCCAACAAATGCCGATAGCTCTATCGGTTTGAGCCTTTACCACCAATATGGCGAGGGAAGGTAGGCACGAAGTGTGACTATACACCGTCAGATATAAAGTGACCAACAAACTTCGACCGGACTGAAATATTTCGCCAGAAATAAACTTGAAGAAAAAAAATAAAAGATAATAGCAGTACTTAGAATGCCATCTCAGTGCGGGGACTTAAACTTGATTTATTTAAATAAAATAATTCTGTACATTTATATAAATTATGTGCATTTTAAATAAAATGCTACACGGTTGTTGTGTGTTTTTAGTAAGTGGTTGTTTCTTGTTTAAACCTGTTTATTCTTGTTCATTTGTGTTTTTAGCCGTTTTTACCTCTTTTACGTCACTCTCTTATATTTATATACAGGGTGGTCCGAACTGTAGTCCGGAAACTTCGGCAGCATATTCTGCATATAAAAATAAGTAAAAACTTCGTATAAGTGTATGTCCAAAAGTGCTTAGTTTCGGAGATACAGGGTGTAGAAGTTTTATTTTTATTTCGATTTTTTCCAAATAATTAGTATTTTCCAAATAACGTCAATATTTGGATAAAATTTGGTGTCTGGGGTTTTTTTGACATGAAAAATTTGATAATGTCAATATGACTCTTATTTGTAGGGGGCGCCACCTACATGTGTTTTAACTAATCGCAACCGTGCTCAAGATATTTAGAATGGAAATAATCAATGTAAAACCTCTGACGGGGGGGGGGGGCCATGGGACTCAAAAACAGGAAATAATCAATACGTGTCATTATTGACAAAAAATAAACATGTTGAGTAGATAGTTATTTGGCAGAAATGATAAATTTGGGAACTTTTTATTTTTTAAATTAACCATAAATTTTTCTTCGAAAAAATGATGGCGCCCTCTACAAGTAGAAGTTATATTGACATCAAAATCAGTTTTCGCATGTCAAAGAACTCCTTCGAACTTTTTTACTTATTTTTATCTGCAGAATATGCTGTCGAAATTTCCGGAATGCAGTTCGGACCACCCTGTATATCGGTTATATGGCTGTCTGTCTGGCTCAAGTGCCCTAATGACTACTACAGCATTTTCTGCTTTACTCGTGGAGCCTTCAAAAAATGAACTAACGATACCTTTGTTAGTCAATGGATGGCGTTTTAAAAAATGCTATTTTTTATATTAACTAAAATGACTCAAATCAATTTGACTTTGTCATATATTTATTGTTTTCATTCAACTAAACGTACATGCAACGATATATTTTGAACAAAAAATTGTTTTTTCTAGCATCATACAAAACAACTAGAATAATCTCCTTTTTCTAACCTTCTTCTACGGATTGCTTTTTGCTTTCGTTATTTTTCCAGTCGCTTCTCCTGACACTAAACCGATGCTCTTAAGTAGCTTAGTCCGTTCGGTTTGTTAAAGCGAATTCGACGTTCGCCTCTGCAGAAATAACAGACGCAGTTCACGAATTTCACGCCCAGTTGAAGGCCCATTGTGCCCTTTTGCCAACCACCATTTAGCGTTATTTCCATTGTCGGCGCGGAGCTGTTGAAATTCATACAATAGAGATCGACCGTAGAGCGTTAGGTTCCTCTAGAACAGCACATCTATAGATCATACTAAATAAACTTTTAATCACGTGATTAAGCACACCCAAGTAGCATCTATCTGACTTCGAACTAAATCTGACCTGAAGCGACGTCAGACTTTGTGCAAATTTAGGTCGGGTGCTGGTGATACGATTGGTGACGTCGCTTTCCTATTAAAAGTGACGTCGTTGGATCCGAGTCGGTAAATCCAACGATCTGTCGACGTACAAAATCACAACGTACCATTTTTATTAATTTCCCAACGTCGTTCCAACGTTGGTTTGCACGACGTACCTATACTTGAACTAGCCCGACGTCTACCCGTTGTCCGAATAGGATACGTCTCACTGATAATCCCTAAAGTAACGTCCAATTATATTTTGTTGTATTTTATGTTCATATTGTTAACCTAATTTACGTATCTCTATTTACGTCCGTAAATACAACCCATTAAGTAGCATTTGCGGCCTAATAAACATCATGAAGGAAACTTAGGAAACCAGCAGACCCCATCCTCCTCCCACATGTGAGGTACTGGTTCCAATTCTTTTAAATTTTGTATATACTATCTTAAAAAAGAGGCTACCCATTGTTTTAAAGAGAAAATAAAAACTAAAATATAGTTGCACAAATCCACAAATCACTGATAACCTCGCCCAAAGTGAGGTTGCGTGGCGTACGTTGGAATTATATACGTCATAATACGACTGCCGGTCGACCGGTTTGATGACTTCGGTCGTGTGAGACGACTAATGTTGGAGACCCGGTCGGTATTGGTATATTGGTAGTTCATATTAAGTCGGACACAGAAATCCGCCATTCTTAACACCTATCCGATTGTCAGCCATTTTAAAATCGTTTTTAAAATTTATATTCACATTCCGATTTCTAGTAGAATAATATTGATAAGGTTGAGTTTGGGGGGAACCACAGTACAGTTTTATGATTAAACCAGCTAGAAAATAAAAAAAATATTTTGCGAGTTACTTTTTTATCTATGTTTTTTATAGATATTTTTATTTCATAAATCTACCTACTTTTGAAGGCGCTCGTTGTTTTCCGGAGTATTTTAATCAGATATATCAAAAAAGTGACTTCCGTTGACAAAACTGATGTCTGGATTAATGATTCAGAATTATTATAATATGAAATTAGATAGGCACTTATAGTTCTATTCGAGGAGTGATTATGAATCCATTTGTAATTAGGTAGTTTGGTTAGGTTTTTATGTTCTTTGTAGCAAATATGAAACTAAACGTAACGTAAGTGCTTAGCGACGAATTTTAAGTGACTAAAATCCAACGTAATATGACGTTGGTAATTGGTAGAATTACATTCCCTATTAGGTCAGATACCGACGTCGAGGCGACCCGAATCTGTATTCCCCATTTAGGTGCAAATAAGGGTCGTCAGGCGGTTGAACCGACGTTGGTACCCGACGTCGGGTTTATTGAACGCGATGTATACCCGACGTTAGAGAACGTCCAAATGCTACTTGGGCAGCGTTACCCACTTTTATATACTTTTTTTTAATCAAAATATTTTAGAAAA
The DNA here is from genome assembly GCF_002938485.1 of Sitophilus oryzae. Classification (NCBI taxonomy): domain Eukaryota; kingdom Metazoa; phylum Arthropoda; class Insecta; order Coleoptera; family Curculionidae; genus Sitophilus; species Sitophilus oryzae. The sequence goes on along the minus strand of NW_022146108.1, from coordinate 2,950,042 downwards.
CAAATATCAATTAATTACAAATATATAAACAGTTATTATTTTTCCAGCCTATTCGTACAATCCTCTGTTGACAGGTTTCTTTCACTCATCGCTGTGTGTACGCTTTTTTGTCATTCCAGTTTCGGTCTTTCCTGTTTTCTTCTGCCATTTGGTTGCCAATTGATTATTTTCTCGAACCATCTAGTATTCTTCATTCGCTCTACATGTCCGTACCAGATCAGCTGTTTTTTCTCTATATCCTGTGTTATCGTACCTTTTATACCCATTTGTTGTTTTATTGTATTATTTCTTATTCGTTGTTGTCTTGAAATTCCCATGGATCTTCGAATGGCATCAATTTCTACAGCCTCTATCCTCTTCTTGTATCTCTAAGTTATTCTCCATGTTTCTGCTCCATACAGGAGGTTGCTCTTTATCATGGTTTCATATATATTGAATTTTCTTCGCTTTGTTATTGAAGATTCCATTTAGACATCCGATTATTTTTTTTAAATTCAATAATATTCCTTATGTTTGGACTAAATTTTCTCGAAAATAAAGACAGTTTGAAATTCCGTTACAATACGGAAATAGGTTGAAGTTTTGTGATTACAGTGATATATAATTTAGGTACATGGTTTTGTAACAAATTGCTTGCTATTTTATGGCAAATGCTGAAGCTCTGCAAACCTTAATCAAGCCTTAATCAAAGCACGTGTGTTTGGAATTTTGGATCTGGCTTAATACAACAGGATTGGGCTAAGTCTTAGGCAGATTTCTGTTTTGGAAAAAAACTCTGTTGTCGATTAAGGAAAATCTGTTATTTTCAAATGCCACAAAAATATTAATTTTTGCAATGTGGTTGACAATATAAAAAAGTAATTTTAACGCCTAGGCATAAAGTACGAAAATATATTATTAAACTGACAAAAAACTGAAGTGTCAAATTCAACGAGCCGTAACTATAGTTTCTCGATATATAATTATTTACAAGGTATAGTTAATATAATTAACTTTTAAATATTTATTATATCATTTAGAACGTTTGAAATTGTTTAAAAGCTTATTTGTGGCGTTTGAAAAAAATAGCATGTTCTATTCGGAATAAAAATATGACTTTTTGTACCTCGGCTGTATGTCTTACAGCCTCGTCACAAGTGTCATTTTTTACTCTTAATAAAACAATATACTCTTCTTTCAATAAGAAAAAATGCAAAAAAATGTAATAAAAAAAATAAAAAAAAATAAAAAAAATTACAAAAAATAAAATTGTAAATTTGCAATCCCTATTCCAGCCCTAGAAATGGCCAATTAATGTTCGTTTCTATACACTTCGATGGTCTATGCTAGGACGAAAAATCTGAAAAACCAGACAGCTGACGTGCATACCTATTGTAAGCACACATATTATAATGCCACCCCCGCCGAGCCTTTTGTGTAAAATTCGGAAAATATTATGCTTAATTAGGACCGGTGGCAGTGATCTGTCCGAAGGAATGACGTATCGAAAGCGAGAACGTCGTGGGGTGCATAAATAAATGCGCCCCCTGTATAAATCAGGCGGGGTCGATTATAATACATCCGTCCGTTAAGTATCATATTAACACCACCGTATACACGGAATTGTTATCTTTGTACAATATTATTTACCAACACAAAAAAGTGATTAATGACCTTTCAATAAATTTAGCTTTCAACAAATGCATAGAATCTATCATAAATATAAGGTTTCCGTATAAGTTTTTAGAAAGTGAACTCAGAACTCCGGACAAAATCCGGACTTCGTCGAAAAATAAGTTATGAATTTATTTAGGTATATAAAGTTTGCCATGACCCTCCTCCCTCGAGTTGAGGACTCGCCAACTCGATGTCCTTACATTGAAGTTCTGATCTTGGATAAGGCTCAGCAGGTAGGTGGTGTCTTTCCCCTTGCTCCTCGGCGGAAAGACCGTTATGGCCGCCCCTTTGGGGATGTTTTCTCCCTTCACTGCAACCAGTTCCGGTTCTTGTCAATTTCTAAGCTTAGGTGCGATTTCCACCAACTAATTCGCCGACTCTTGAAATACACAACCACAGAATATCTAGCTACGCAACAGAAAAATACTCGAAATGAAAGAGCTAAAATTGCACAAATAGAATACTAGATGGCGCGACAATATCATAATCAGAATATAATTAGAAATTTTGAACTTTCGGTTTTGGATCGACGGCTCGTCGACGGCCTTATAGCTCGGCTAAATATGCACAGTTGCCAGATTCAAAAGACTTGAATTGGCATCCCATTCTTTGTTGTGTATAATGCAGTATGTGTTTCTATCTTCTTTTCTTGTCAGATACACTTATATTAATTATTCCTTTGGCTATTAAAATAGTTTTAAGTATATTATTACAAAACATATACATTTTTAATATACACTACCTTATAATGTTAACTAAGAAAATACCTTTAATTACCTTTAAAATTAATAATATACAGGGCGATTGATAGTGATAGTTATTAATGCTGGAACGTTAGTAATGAAATATAAGTTTAATAATAATGGAAATAATTTATTAAAATGCAGTACAAAAAATGTTAACAGACTAAAAAATACTATAATAACAAATTTCTTCCGTTTGCCACGTTATTTATATAGACATAAGAGCTAGGTAGATTTTAAAAAGTGACACAGGTACAATTAATAATATATTAGTTCGGCATAAAAGTTGCTGTCACGACATCGAACAATAAATTAAAATTCGTAAAATAAATTAAAATTATTAATTAAACAAATCTTTATAAAGAAACGCAAGTATACCAAATTTGGGCCCAATCGAACTCCAGGAAATGATATCATAATAGTGTACTATATTATTGTACCACTCGATATACTTTAAGGTACCATAATATTGCAATGTCACCGAAGATCCGTAGTATACCAAATTTAAGAACAATCGAACGCCATGAAATGGTAACGTAATATGGTACTATATTAAGGTACCACTTTATATACATCATAGTTCAATCATATTACAATGTAACCGAAGATACGTAGTATACCAAGTTTGAGTCCAATCGAACGCCAGGAAATGGTATCGTAATATGGTACTATATTATGGTACCTCTTATTATGCTCCATGGTACCATAATATTACAATATCAACGAAGATACGTAGTATCCCAAATTTAAGCCCAATCGAACGCCATGTACATAATATGGTACTATATTATGGTACCAGATGATATGCATCATAGTACCATCATATTACAATGTCACCGAAAATACGTAGTATACCAAGTTTAAGCCCTATTGCCGCCATGTACCTAATATTGCTGTCATCAAATATGGTACTATAGAAGGTATCACTTTATATGCTCCATGGTACCATGATATTACAATGTCACTGAAGATATAGTATACCAAGTTTAAGCTCAATCGAACGCCATGTATCGTAATATAGTACTATATTATGGTATCACTTGATATGCTTCTGAAAAAAACGGCGTCCAGTTAGCTGGAAAAGGACGATCGATGACATTTCCCATATAAATTTACATATAAAATGACAGTGATATTCATTTCATAGCTATCGCTAACGCCGTTTTTCCCCGATTATACAATATGAACTTGGTATGAACACAATCGAACGTCAGGAAGTGGTATCATAATAGTAGAACAATACTTATTATATTGTCGCCGAATTACAATGAAAATTCAGGATTCAATTATACAATCAAACGTCAGGAAGTGATTGTAATTTAGCTCATAAGATTTAATTCCAACTAACATGGCAAACTGAAAAAAACAGCTCTGATCTATTTTAATATGTTTAAATGATGTAGCAAATTTGAAGGTAGGCTTTATCAGGAAGTATTACGATATGAATTACACAATGGCAACACTGCACAAAATTCTTTTAAATTTTGTTTGTAGAAAACTGTTTTCTTTTAAATTTATTGCCCTCTATTATGTAGTAGCGAAACTACCATATCAAAATATCTGATTTGGAGACAGACTTTTAAAGCCTGTCTCCTTTTGCTACCTACAATTTTATACATGTAACGAGGCTTCTGTTGCGTAGCTAGATATTCTGTGACACAACTGACCCACATTTTGTAGATCGTTGTGTTGCCATCCGATCGCCACTACTTCGTCCAGTATAGCCTCTTCTAGAGACGTTTGCTGGTCGGTGGTCAGGGCAATCTCTGGGAAATCCTTTGACAGCACCGCCATTTTCACTTGTCCAGCAATAGCGGCAAAGCTGGTGATACGTTCCTGCTTGCCTCTCGGTGTTGGACGGCTTTCAATCCTGGCTTTTTTCTCTCTCTCTACCGGAGAAGGGGTGAGAGGTTCTCGCTCCCTCTCTTGCCTTTTGATGGAGATAAGTCAGGTTGTTTCCAGGTTTCTTTACTCTCCTCTCTTCGGAGGAGTGTTTTCGCTTTTGCTTCCTCTGGAGCAAGTCCCTTGTGGAGTAGTCGGAGGTATTTCCGTGCTTCTGCTCGGTTAAGACCTATTCTCAGAGGATCGTCTAGCCCGCCTGGTTGACCCAGGCCGGGTAGACGAAACGGTAGCTTATGTCGCTTATTGGGTCTAGAGGTACGCTTCCGACCCTTGCTGGAGAAGGTGGTAGCTTGTGTGCCACTTGTGGAGGATGATCCCAAGCAAGTGTTAGCCGCCCCTCCTGTAGTTTCGTTTGGATTTATTGTTTGGATGTCTGACGAAATTCTCTCCTGAAAATTTCCTGTTGGACACACAAACACACTGAAAAAAATTTAAGTAATTTTACAAAAAAAAATTGATACATTAGTGTATATTTTTAATAAGAAACTTGTAAAAATAAGATATTTTAGCATATTCTCATAAAAAAATGCAATCTCTCGTGATCACCAGCATGTAAATTTGGTACATATTTAAATTTAAATTTTTTTTAATGATTTTCTCTACATAAGAATCACTTAAAGCTACCAGCAACTGCTAAATTTCTTGAAATACTTGCAAAAATAGTACGATAAGGCTTTAACTTGCTGTCATATAAAGTGTCAATTGGATTTCCCAGACAGACTTCATCTTTTTTGCGAATTTTAAAAAAATCTATTTTTTTAGTGAATTTACATAATAATAATAAAAATTAGTTGCCACCGTATAGACTTTATTTCGCTGTATTTAAGAGTATAAAAATTCAAAATAGCGGCCATAAGAAAACGGAAACTTGACTGTTGTTGTGCGAAATCTAGAAGGCTTATAAATTTTCTGAAAACGGCATTTAATTGGCCGATGTCAAAAATATAAATACTACCAACTTACGTTGCAATAGATACAATAGTTCTGAAGATATTGTCATTTAAAATAAACGTATTATTTTCATTTTTTTGACATAAATCCAAAACTAATCAAGATACCGTGGTTTTCTTTATATGTGTTTGTTAAACTTCTAATTACGCAACTTTTGTCCCTTTCGAACCGAATTCGTATCTCTCGTAGTTTATGAGATGCTAATGTTGAACAACGAAATTGTCACCACCCTGTATACGTCCTGAAAAGTTAACCTTTTTTTCTGGCAAGGCAATTTTTTTACTACTAAAACGCCACAGTAGTATTTACAAAAAATAACTTTTTTTTAGATGTCTCTTCCAGTGGCGAAAAACACAGACATTTTTCAAGAAATGAACCTGCCAGAAAGCTTCAGATGTTATACCGGGTGTTCACCGCTATAACTTTTTTATTTTTTTCAGATAAAAAATTGAGATTTGTCTGTCACACAGTCTCAATAGAATGACATATCGTATGTCAACTTTTGACATTTCCTAATAATGGCTTATTTGAAATTGCAACATGCGATTCATCACGACAATTTGACGCGAAATACCAAGTGTATCGTACCAAATTATTCGTAAAAAAAATCTTTTTCCAAATATGCTAATGAGCCACCCTCGTTCCATTTGAAAAAATTGAGATATGATTAAAAATACGATTTGGGTATCTTTCAACCGGCCAGGTTACGACACTAAAAACATTAGACAATCAAATATATTTTTCCAACTTTCCTTGATTATTACCACCTTACCTTATATCACAATAATTATAATCAAAAAGAGATAAAATATTAATCAACAATGTGACTGTATCACAGTTATTCCCTAATCCGTATTTTATTGAACTTGTCCAACACAAACGCACACACGCTCAAAACTAGAAATCCCCCCAAATCCTCGCAATAGAGACACAAAAGATCCTTTTGTGGCGCCCTATACGGGCAGCGTAGAAAGTCCGCATTAAATAAATCCGTATACCGTTAAGTCGCTCCTTATACACCTTTTAAATGTCGTAGATCTTCCGAGTGCTTAAGATGCGCTTGACCATTTTGTTACGTTCACACCGTTCCGCACGGTGTGAACACCTACGCGCGCCGAGTTGTGGGATGACCACCAGATAATAGATTTTTATTTTGGGGTTTAATAGCTTTCCGTTGTTGAAAAGTAATGGGTATTATTGTTCATTATGACCAGCTTGCAAGGTATTGAAATACGATGGTTTATTGTGTTTATTACTATAATTACAGTTGAGGGTTGGAACCTTTGGTGTTACACAGCAAAATAAAAAACACTAAATCACCATAATACACCAAAACACTTTTACTTTTACACTGGACGCGCGTTTCGCTAACCATGTTAGCATCATCAGCAGATGATTATAAACTAAAGTACAATCTACAAGTTGAGCGTTTATATACTCGCTCAGTGGGCACCGAGTGGGCGTGGCTAAATCTAGCCAACCGAGTCAGTAGTTTTAGAGCCCACTGAGCGTAACAGTTAGATTTCCGCCACTAGAGTAGTAGGAACAAAGAACTTGAAGGAATTGGACCGTTGTCTCTGTTCATACTATCTTTACATTTATTAATTCTGATGCTTTCATATGCATCTAATTGCCTGTAATTTGAGACTTGTTTAATTAATTTTAAATTATTAAGATCTATACAATGTTCTTCATCAACAATATGTTCAGCAACGCAAGATTTATCCGGTCTACCATATCTTATCTGAGCTAAATGTTCTTTAAATCTAGTTAATATTGATCTTCTAGTTTGCCCAACATATTTCTGATTACAATCTTTACAAGAAATTTCATAAATACCCGACCTTTCCAGTGGAGGTGTTTTATCCTTTGGATTACCTAATAATTGTTGTAATTTATTATTAGCACTATACACAAGTTTATAATTGACATTCCTAAAAATTCCTTTTAGACCACGGGATAACTCTATCAAACGGTATTGAAAAATATTTAGTATCTTTCTCCACTTGAAAAGTGGAATTTTCAGAAATCATTAACCTATACCTACGTTTTCTAATTAATTTATCAACTAATGAAGGAGAATATCCATTACACTCAGCTACATTCCTAATGTAATCTCTTTCTATTTCATATCTTTCGTTGGAAACTGGGAAACTAAGTAATCTATGAACTAAGAAATTTAAACTAGCCATTTTATGTTCAACACTATGATGTGATTCATTAGGAATATATCTGCATGTGGTTGTATTTTTCCTATAGATATCAAATTCCAGGCAATTATTAGTATTTCTAATAACTAATACATCTAGAAATGGTAATCTGTTGTTCTCAATTTCATGCGTAAATTTAATGGAAGGAAAACGATTATTTAACTTAGAAATAAAATTATCTATGGTGTCTGAATGTGTGTCAAAAAAAAGTGTTTTTTTTTATTTTGTTTATTACTATGTTTGAGAAGTATTGTAAATAAAGAGCTGTATAACTCATAACTTAGTTAAATACGTATTTGTTTGAAAGTGACTTGTATCGCAAGTTGTTATCGAGTAAAATATAAATGGATGTAAGTGTTTAAAACTTTTAAAAAGTGAACTTTTTCGTTTTTTGGAAAAAGTTCGCTTTTTAAAAGTGCTGTAGTCAAGAGGGGTAGGAGTCAAACCACCCCCAGTAGTCCAAAAAGTCTATGTAAAACACAAATTTGGATTTGTGGATTTTGTATTTTGTGGATTTACTAAGTATTGCTGTTTTCTGTGTCTTTGGGACATTAGAGCAACACCAAGCCATTATCAGAAGCTTAGATTAAGATTCAGAAGTGTTTCCTAAACCAAGCGATGCTAAGCTGAAAGAAGGGATATTTGTTGGACCTCAAATTCGAAAAATATTAAAGGATGAGAAATTTGATCAAATATTAAGCAATGTTGAATTGGCTGCGTGGAAATCATTTAAAAGAATTGTTTCTGAGTTTTTGAGAACTATAATAGTCTCTCAAAATTCACTTTTTGCACACGCATTTAAATTTCTTTCCCGAAAATTTGGGTGCAGTGAGCGACGAGCAAGGAGAAAGGTTCCACCAGGACATCCTAACAATGGAGCAACGATACCAAGGCAGATGGGATCCGGCAATGATGGGAGATTACTGTTGGTTTCTTATGAGGGAAAGCGACCAGGACTACAAGCGAAAGTCAGCATTTGCGAAAAAATTGTCTTCAAAAGATTTAGTATAAATATATTTTTTCTACAAACGTCAGTAAAAATGTAATTTTTAACGCATGCTGTCAGTGCCTAAAATGTGACATTATGTCACTGATGGTAAGTCATTTACTTTTAGCACTGGTGCTAAAAGTAAGTCACGTGATTTACTTTTAACACTGAAGCGATAATTGTTACCTTAGCAACCATAAACTTCATAATTAATTTGATTTCAGAATGACATATTATTATATTATGAATTATTCATTAACTTAAAAAGTAATAATACCTTGATATACAGGGTTGTTCACCACATACGACACGGAGTATTGTAGCTAAACGATTAGATTTTTACAAATTGTAAGTTTTGGGTTCGTTGAAGGACTATTAGAGCTACAATTTAAAAATATTTTTATAAGATACAGAGTGTCCCAAATAAATAAAAAATATCAAAGTTGTATTTTTTTAAATGGAACACCCTGTATATTATTACCTTTTTAGTTTCTACGATTAAAACAAAAGTAAACTTGATAAAGGTTTATTATACTTAAACCTTACCGTTTTTGAAATATTTTCAATTTTGTGAAATTGCAGTCAACATTTTAAGGCTTCATTTCTCCAAGGGTATCAAAGTTTTTAATACTAAATATTTACTGAAGTTTATTTATTGATCAGTTATTGTGTTGCAATAATAAAAATTATACTACCTTATACAGAGTGTCTAAAATTTTATTTTAAATAATTACTAGCTTCAAACGGCAATAACTTGTTTAATTTAAATGGAACATCCTGTATATATTATGAGAATGAGATGCACAATTTAATTGTCTATGAAATTGTATTATACCATTTTTTACCTATAGCTTCAATTTTCCGTAGAAAATGCATTTTCTTGTAATTTTAAATTCATTTATCATATACCCATGGAATACTGACATTTTAGATTATTTTTAAAGATGTACCAAATTTTTAAAGAGTACAGATACTGATATTGTAGATATAGTTTGTTTATTTCATTAAAAAATAAAAAAAAAACTGTTTAAATATTTGTTAAAGAGGACCAATTAATATGATTCCAGTATTCAAACTACATTAATTGACTGTTTGCGTTGATTAATAAGAATTGCTCCAAAAACTAAAAAACTGAATTTTTATGTGTATTAGACAGTGTGGTAAAAAGTAACACCTTAAAAATGATATTTCATTTTTTGACGAATGCTTATTTGTAACAACAGAGACATTCATTTTTATAACTTATTATTATATTGATTTCTGATTCAAATCCACATTTATTTAGAATAATTTATTCACGAACATAATGAAGTATGTAATTAAGTAGTATTTGGGCGGAAATAATGGTGGTATATTTAATTAATGGTATACTCTTTTATGAAGATTTAAATAGTTTTCTTTTTACATACAAATGGGCTAGTAATATTATCATTTTGTTAAAAACGATAATATTACTAGCCTGTACCTACATTTTGTACATTTGTTGCTTTAAAAACAATCTAAAATGTCAATATTCCATGGGTATATTGATAAATGAGGTCTAAATTATAAGAAAATGCATTTTCTACGAAAACTTGAAGGGATATGGTATAAAACAATTTGATAGACAAGGAAGGAAGTGGCATAAAACAATTTGATAGACAATTAAATTATGCATCTGATTCTCCTAAAATATACAGGGCGTTCCATTTAAATTAAACAAGTTATTGCCGTTTAAATCTAGTAATTATTTAAAATAAAATTTTAGACACTCTGTACAAGGTAGTATAATTTTTATTATTGCAACACAATAACTGATCAATAAATAAACTTCAGTAAATATTTAGTATTAAAAACTTTGATACCTTTGGAGAAATGAAGCCTTAAAATTTTTACTGCAATTGCACAAAATTGAAAATATTTCAAAAACGGTAAGGTTTAAGTGTGATAAACCTTAATAAAATTTACCTTTATTTCAATCGTAGAATCTAAAAATAGAATAATATACAGGGTGTTCTATTTAAAAAAATACAACTATAGCATTTTTTACTTATTTGGGACACTCTGTATCTTGTAAAATTATTTCTAAAATGTAGCTCTAATAGTCCTTCAACGAACCCAAAACTTAAAATTTGTAAAAATCTAATCGTTTAGCTACAATTCTCCGTGTCGTATGTGGTGAACAACCCTGTATACGAGCATAATAACACAGCACTGGAAATAGTAGAAGAATACATATATTTGGGACAACTAATACACAGCTCGGGATCTCTAATCCCCTCGTATCTCGAATAACAGATATACGGGGAGAGTCCCAAATTGCCTTTGATAAAAAAGTGATATAGATTATAACGGATATACCGTATGATTTCAACCAAAATAGGACATCCTGTACTCAAATTGTTATTTTCATCTCATCATAAGCTATTTTCTAATCTACAAGACCTGAAGAAACATTATACGATTACAAAGGTATTTCTTTTTTTACCAATTATTTTTTTATTTACTACTTACCCGTACATCGTTAATCTCTCTAGAGCGTATAAGTATTTAAATAACTTCTTATTCATTATGCTAAACGAACCTAACGGTTCACCGTCTCTATTTGGTCGTATAAATCTCTTCCAACAGACTAATTCTTTCTCTATCGACCCGATCGACCGCTTGATGGATTTCGAGAGGACTGGCCTGAATCTTCAAAGTCTACTTAATTGCATCCTCTTCTTCTCCTATCTTCTTCATCTTGTTCATCATCTGCAACCGCTGGTCGGCGTCGAGATCAAAATTCGAGGATTGTTAACCTCTCTCTCGAATTAAATCTTACAGTTTGTCGGCGTGGAGTGGTAGTACTACAACAGATCGAGTACAATAAATAATTCTTTTGATAAAAATTCAGACATTTGGATTGGAACGGTACGATATAATATTTTATTGGTGCTATCATTGATTACATTATGACAAAATCTTAAGTAAGATTCTTATTTCTACTAAAAGAATTTGGTTTTAGAAAATTTTGGAATATCTATCGATGTTGTCTGATATCTAACTTTTACGGCATTCGGATAAGAACGAAACTTGCAGTGTACCGAGCAGGGTTCAGAATCGAGAAATCTCGGTACCGAAAGTAACGGTTCTTTTGAGACATCAAAGAACCTGGATTCGAAATTATTAATTCCTGGTTCTTTTGGTACTTTCGGGACTCGGCAATAAAAATTAAAAACATATTTTTCGTTACGTGCGAAAGACTTTTGACACTTCCTAGCGGTCGAACTCTTTTAAAAAAAGTAGTGATGTTATATCTTACTGTTCTCACTTCTGAAGTTATTTTGAAGTTTCTATAATGTTTATTAGCAATTATTATTAAAGTTTAAATATGTTATTTTATTATTTGGTACAATATTGCTAAATGTATTGTAGCGTTTTTTATAAACGTTACCACTGCGAACGGCAGCTTTTCGTTGGTAGAGCAGTCGTGGATAAGGTATTTCACTGGAAAGAACTAATTAATAATAATAACTCAAAATTATAAATATTGGGCGCCAAGCATGAACAGAGAAAGAAAACAAAGTTGTTTATTACTTAAAACTAGTGACTATATTCATTCATGATGTATCCTGATGGTAAATAGCATTGTACAATTTTAATAATTATTATAGTGGTTATATGTCGAGTAAAGCTATGTATGTATATAGTATTAAATATGTTCTATGAAAAGACTATGAAAAAATACAATATAACAAACAAAATATAAGAAAGGTAGCATTACTTTATTTAAATTGTTAAATTTTATGCAGTGTTAAATCTGATATGTTGCAACCTGTAGTTTCTAGAATCTATGTCTGGTTATTCATCTGTTAATATAGCGTAATAATAATATTTATAGAAAGTAATACTATTACAAGGCGTAATGTAATGAAACCTAAAATCTAAATCATATTGTAACAACTAAATCGACATAAATGTTCTTAATAATCTAACCACTAAATATAGTCTGTACGATATTATTTAAAATGTACGTTAAGTTAAAACTGAAAATCGACAAAACCAGAACCTAAATCTACACTTAGCTGTTCTTGAGGCAATCCTGTTTCAAAGAGTAGCAGCGTGAGGTGGGCTCGTATCTCTGTACTGTTTGTCGGCGATCCTGTTGGCCAACACAACAAAAGGGGCCAGAATGAGGACACCATGAATCAATACAGCCGTAGCTACTGACTAGGCTTAGAAATGGGAACGAAGCAGCATCGGGCTTACGCTGTATCCATACTGTGGCAATATGGGGACACTACCCGTACCTTGGAACACTACTAGGACCTTGGATAATGTCCGTAACTTGGACCATAACCTTGGACCATAATCTTGGACACAGTCCGTCCATAAGATAACGGTGCAAGGGAACACTACCCGTACCTTGGAAATAGTCCGTCCATAAGACCCTAAAAACATGAAACTCGTGTTTAAAAAAACCAAACAAGGTCTAATAAACAAAATAAACCTACCTCAAAACACTTCCGAGGGCTCAATAATAAACAAAAGAACTGTCCTTTCTTCCATTTAACCAACGTGTCAGCAAAATACAAATACGAGTTAAGGTGGGTCAATCCAAAACTCTATCCTAAAAATATTCAATAATAATAACGAATCTAATAAAGATAATATTTCATCTTTACCTGTTGCTTCGAAATGGCAGCTGATTCAGATTTTGCAGCAAGATTTAAATTATTATCATTTCTAAAAGTCGGGCGACTAGGGAACGTAAAAATTACGCCAAGCGTGCCAAATAAATTATCAGGCCTGAACGATACGGAATCCGATGACGATACGCCAGACATCATATAAATCATATATAAAAAATACATGTAACGAACTAAAAACGTTACAGTATTAGTTATATTTTTTTGTGTTATGTTTTTATAGGCATTTGCATCTCTAATTGAAATTTTTTTTTTTACATTTAGTTAAGTTGGTTTCGAGGTTGGTTGATGTTGTTTGATGTAATTTTTAAGCTACCTATGTTTTTTCTTTTTTTTTCGCTTGTCTTCATTATTTGTGTTTATGTTTACTTTCTCATGACTTAATAATTTGATATTATTTTTATTTGAAACTCAATTTTTTATCGGTTTTACTTTTGAGAACTACAAAAATTAGTCAGTTCCGAAAATACCGAAAGTACAAAAAAAAACGGGAAAAAGGTTCCGGTTCCTAAGAGGCGCAGTGTCGCAGTTCCCGGTTCCGAAAAACAGCTTCGGTTCCGGAAACCCTACTGGCAACTACAAATAAGTATATACAGGGTTGTTCACCACATACGACACGGAGTATTGTAGCTAAACGATGAGATTTTTACAAATTGTAAGTTTGGGCTTCGTTGAAGGACTATTAGAGCTACAATTTAAAAATATTTTTACAAGATACAGAGTGTCCCAAATAAATAAAAAATATCAAAGTTTTATTTTTTTAAATGAAACACCCTGTATATTATTACATTTTTAGTTTCTACGATTAAAATAAAGGTAAATTTGATTAAGTTTTATTAGACTTAAACCTTACCGTTTTTGAAATATTTTCAATTTTGTGAAATTGCAGTAAAAATGTTAAAGCTTCATTTCTCTAAGGGTATCAATGTTTTTAATATTAAATATTTAATGAAGTTTATTTATTGATCAGTTATTGTGTTGCAATAATAAAAATAATACTAGCTTATAAAGAGTGTCTAAAAATTTATTTTAAATAATTATTAGCTTCAAACGGTAATAACTTCTTTAATTTAAATGGAATACCCTGTATATTTTAGGAGAATCAGATGCACAATTAAATTGTCTATCAAATTGTATTATACCATTTTTTACTTATCCCTTCAAGTTTTCGTAGAAAATGCATTTTCTTATAATTTAGACCTCATTTATCAATATATCCATGGAATATTGACATTTTAGATTGTTTTTAAAGCAACAAATGTACAAAATGTACAGACTAGTAAGTACTAGCCCATTTGTATGCAAAAAGAAAACTATTTAAATCTTTATAAAAGAGTGTACCATTAATTAAATATAACACCATTATTTCCGCCCATATACTAATTAATTACATACTTAATTGTGTTCGTTAATAAATTATTATAAATAAATGTGGATTTGAGGCAGAAATCAATATAATAATAAGTTATCAAATTAAAGTCTCTGTTGTTATAAATAAGCATTTATTAAAAAATGAAATATCATTTTTAAGGTGTTACTTTTTATCACACTGTCTAATGCCCATACAAAGTTCAGTTTTTTAGTATTTGGAGCAATTATTATTAATCAACGCAAACAGTCAGTTAATGTGGTTTGAATACTGGAATCATATTAATTGGTCCTCTTTAATAAATATTTAAACAGTTTTTTTTATTTTTTAATGAAATAAACGAATTATATCGACAATATTAGTATCTGTACTCTTTAAAAATTTGGTACATCTTTAAAAATAATCTAAAATGTCAATAGTCCATGGGTATATTGATAAATAAGTTCTAAATTACAAGAAAATGCATTTTCTACGGAAACTTAAAGAGATAGGTAAAAAATGGTATAATATAATTTGATAGACAATTAAATTGTGCATCTGATTCTCGTAAAATATACAGGGTGTTCCATTTAAATTAAACAAGTTACTGGCCTTTGAAGCTAATAATTATTTAAAATAAATTTTTAGACACTCTGTATAAGGTAGTATTATCTTTATTATTGCAACACAATAACTGATCAGTAAATAAACTTCAGTAAATATTTAGTATTAAAAACTTTGATACCCTTGGAGAAATGAAGCCTTAAAATTTTTACTGCAATTTCACAAAATTGAAAATATTTCAAAAACGGTAAGGTTTAAGTATAATAAATCTTAATCAAATTTACCTTTATTTTAATCGTAGAAACTAAAAATGTAATAATATACAGGGTGTTCCATTTAAAAAAATACAACTTTGATATTTTTTACTTATTTGGGACACTCTGTATCTTGTAAAATTATTTTTAAATTGTACCTCTAATAGTCCTTCATCGTTTAGCTACAATACTCCGTGTCGTATATGGTGAACAACCCTGTAGATAGTAGGTAGTAGCTATAGGTAGAATACAGAATAACTACGCTAGTAATATTTGATCAACGTAAATAAAAGCACATTATACACAAATCAATATCAATAATCGTACATAAGCCGTAAGAAACCGTACAAAATAACACTTCTATCCGTATGATGGATAGTGCTACAGCGTTCCAGGCCGAACTGATAAAATATATAATACGAGACGGATATCCGTAAATTTTCATAAAACCCGATGCCTTAGCGGCGGCATCCCTCGGGAAATTATCACAAAGTCAGCTTGATCCAGTCAAGATTAGCTTAGTCGGCATAGCGTAGGGCCACGGAAAGGCTTCAGTCTTCAGAGATAACAGGTTGCTTCGAATTATTAAGCTGTAAAACACCAGCACGGTGTTCACGGAGAGGAGATGAAGTTATATCGATATCGAATACACGGATCGATACACTTACGTTTTATACCACAGAGCAGTGGCGGCCCGTCAGGTGAGGCAACTGAGGCGCCGCCTCACCTCGAAATTCTAGCCTTTAGTAGTACACAAATTTATTTCCGGCTAATCGTATATTTATATTATAGCAATATTAATATTGAATAATTTTATTAAAATATACCAAGCTTTTTACTTTTCGACCGGTCTAAACTAGCGATGGGAACTATCGAATGAATTAGACTATCGAATGGTTAATGAATGAATGATTTCAACTATCGAATGGTTTTATTCGAATAAATTCATTCATTCATTTGTATACTAAAGCATATGTGACAACCTCGCCGTGCGACTAAATGGTTATCGTTGAGCCACGACTATGGAATGCTTTTGATAAATGAAATTTAGTATTCGTTTGATATTTGTATGCGTCAGTGCATTATTAGTTCTTCCAAATTTTTATAACTGTGCTATTTTTGCGTTTATTAAAATAGTTAAAATACTAAAATAGTAGTTAATTTTGAATTTTATTTATTGACGATTGTGTGCATGTGCAGGTGGTCAAAATTTTTCCGAAAATTTGTGTGGTTTTCCATAGTCCCATCTTTCAATTATTTAATTTTATATGGTATATGGTCTATTTTTTAATGGGAAATTTTGAGAAATAGGAATTTTTAAGAGAGATGAGATGAACTTACAATTAATTTTAAAAATACATATTTGTATTTTAGATGTTTTAATAATATGAATTAGTTGAACTTAATAATCATATTTAAGTAATGTGGTTAAGTAAATGGTTATCGAACTATGGGGTGAGAAAATTAAAATGCAAGTTTTACACGTGCCAATTTAAAAAAAAAGTTAACGATGTTTGTATTTTGTTTATGCTAATTCTCTTACATTTAGTTTTTTGCGAAGAAATATTTCATTTATTTTTTAAAGTAAATGCCAGTAAAAGTAAATATAATTTTTAAATAGTAATATAAAGCACCTAATATAAATAATTTTGATTTCTAATTTTTTATTTATATTTTCCTTCCATTACACTGCATGCTTAGAAAATTAATAAATGTTTATATTTCATGATTTTAAAATTTGTTGTTAATATAACAAATTAGTTCTGTAATTATTATTATTTAATAAACCAACGTTGCCACACAAAAAATTTAGAGACTATATTATTTTTAAATAGGATCTAATATAAATAATTTTGACATCTAATTTGTTGTTTATATTTTGCTACTACTTAAAAAAAAATATTTATATTAAATGATTTTAAATTATGTTGTTAATAGGTATAACAAATTATTACTGTTATTATTATTTATTAAACCAGTCTTTGCTTAAAAACATTAAAAATCATTTTCCTCTACATCCAAAATAACAAGTATTATTGTAGTGTAACAACAGAATATTAATAAAAAAAATGCAGAATATATAGACATACCATCCCTAACTAACTAAAGCCAAACGATAATATTCTTTGCTAATATCAACTAATACCAAAATATGGCAACAGCGCCCTTCATAATGTATTTTCTGTGTAAATACTAGCACCTAAATAAAAAAAATAATGTGTCCTTATCTATATCTGACTCGGCAAAAAATCAAAGATGCCGGCTTCTTTCATAGCATTGCCATCGACCGCTGTCGGGTTTCTCGGAAAGAAACCTACGTCGCCGGGCGACAACTAAAATTCAGTTTTATTATAATCGATCCTGACGAATAAATGAATTTCATAAATGAATGAATTTTATAAATGAATGGTTTTTGCTGCCGAATTACTAGAATACAATATTTCAAGGCAGATGACGGATCTATTCGATAATTTTTATTCGAATAGTTTTCAACGAATGTTTTCTTACTAACTATCGAATTATTCGAATGAATTGCAACTATCGAATGTTTCGATAGTATTCATTCGATAGTTCCCACTACTAGTCTAAACCAACCGATCGCGCCATATCGTTTCTGTTTTAACTGGACTACAATGCATCTTTTCGTTCTGCGTTCCTGAGGCGTAATTTTTGCCGCCTCTGCCGACCTTTTTTTATCAATGAACTAAAACGTCACACATTGAAATCAGCGGGCCGGGGAAGCGGAGGGAAAGCGTGAAATTAGCTGCTGCAGAGGCGACAGCCAAATCGCTTAAGTGCAACGCTGTTGCCAGATTCATGAAAAAAATCCATTCTTTACAAACTTGATTGTTAAGTTCAAAAACAGTTCGTGCTTCGATATGACTGGATAATGCGATATTATAATGCTCTTTGTAATTAAAATTAATCTATTAATTGATCTTCACGAAATACCCCATCAATAATTATGGAAATAATATCGTATATCGAAGAGAGTATAGAATAAATTTGAATAATATGAACTCTTGGCATCCACGCAATACTGGTCAAAATAATTAACTTTAGATATTTCGGGGAATTACTAAACGTCACGTCTGTTCGGTCGGTTTGTTTTATGCTTTTGTGAGTAGCAAGTAGTGTGATCTAGCCGTAATTCAGAGTTTAGTGATTTATTTTGTAATAATCAGACTTTAAAATGAATCATGTACATGACATTGTGATGTCCCTTCTAGAAACCCCGTTTTCCAGAAGACAGGAGGATGAAAAGCGAGAGGTCTTATAGGGAAACAGACCTACTCCCCAGATAAGTGTTATAACAAATGATAAAAAGACAAATTAACGATCCCGATTACAAGTGTTCAAGCCGAGCGGGATTTTTCTTGTCTAAGACGGATAAAATCTTACTTAAGAAATACAATGTTACAAGATAGACTTTCTGCTTTGTCTTTATTTTCAATTGAAAAGGAGCTGTTGGTTACCCTTAGTGAGAACGAAGGGAAGTTTTATCATGACATAATTGATAAATTTGCTATTCTTAAAGACAGACGAATAAACTTAACCTACAAGGAATAATTCTTATACAATTACATTTTTTAACTATTTTTTACTTGTTTGTTTCTTATTTATGTCGTCGGGTCGCGCGTCGTAGAGCTTAATGTGACAAATTCCGTCTTACTAACCGAATGAAAACCTCAAATTAGAGCTGTTATATTACGGTCATTAGATTAGTTAGCTAATACCTAATATATGTTTAAGTTATATTATTTATACTATATACTATATAAAAAATAAAGAAACAGTTCCGATGATGACTTTTTTAATAAGTTATGCTTACAAACTTATTATATCTGAGGAGCAAAAAAATCTCTAGCTTATTGTTGCTTAGCTGCTTAAAAAAAAAGAAAATAAACACATAAAAACCAAAAAAAAGGTTCTTATGACATTTTTAGTAGGTTAAACCTTCAAACATATTATATCTGAGGAACAAAAAAAATTAAACTTGTTGCAGCTTAGACCCCCCCCGTCTTTTGGTTTTCGTCCGCGTTTGCGTCGCCTCATCAATTCTAATGGTCACGAGCCGCTACTGCTACAGTGGCTATCATACAGGGTGTTTCAAAAAACATGTGTCATCTTTCCGTGGAGAGATTCCTCACGCCAAAATAATATTTATTTTTCATAACAATATAGGTCCGATTCTGCTTTGTTTCGTAGCTACAGGGTGTTAAAGTCATAATATTATCTCTATTTATTATAATTTTCTTCCAAATACTTTTATTCGAATACGATTCGAATGAAATTTTAAGGGTAAAAGTTACTATAAATGCGACATATTTTAATGGCGAACAGAGGAGCCTTAAGTGGTTTGGACACTACGCATGGAACACCAAAGATGGCCCTACCGTATCTACAGCTTGTCACCTCCTGGAAAAAGGAAAAGAGGACGGCCTAGAAGATCCTGGAATGAGGCCATCAGAAAGGCAATGGAGGACCGTAACTTGGAAGAGGAAGATGCTCTTGATCGTAACAGGTGGCGGTTAGACGTAGGGATGCGACGTTAGTTGAGACAACCCTGGAGTATATATTATATAGCTGAGTCATCAGCGTATTGAAGTTCTGTGATGAATGTTATACGTCTTTTTCTATACGTATATCTCTTTGACCAAGACCATCTCTTTCATAAAATGTTCATAAGATATACCTATATCTATCTCAAAGAGATGGTGTAATAGAGAATTATTAATCATAATTACAGTTAATATCATAGGCATCTGTTTGTATTAGTAATTCTACTAAACTCGAAAATTATATTGCTAACTAAACGTTAACGAGCACAATTTTTTACGGAAACCAACCTGTCTAGCCTGGACTGCCGGCGCTCATTTACCGTGCATAATAAAATCCTTTTAAACGTCCTTTATTTCGACGTTTAAGAGAACCCCGACCGTCAGATAATCATCGCCGAACATAATTATGTTAATTTTACGACGAGTTTTTGACGCTAATAACCTCAAAAGATCAAACATCTTCGGCCGGGACGCGGAGGGGCGGTTGTAAAAGTTTTTCCGATCTACTTTAGATCGTATCTGCAGCGTATATTTAATTTTAGAACGCTAGGTGGCTGGGTTTAAACAGTGGAACAGATGACAGACGCATAGCTGAGATAAGGTAACTACGAGACATGTAAAACATGTGTCGTCGAAGACGGGGATATAACGATTGTTTTGACGTTTGTCGAGATAACGACCAGAATTTAATAAGGAATATTTTGTTTTAACTAGGGTTCAGAACCGGGAAGTACCGAGAATTCGCCTGTATACTATAAGAACAGATTTAAAGAAATACAGATGAAGATGCTTCCATTATGGTGTAAGAAAAATTAATCTTATCTGAAATATTATTAAAAAAATCATATATCACTGAACCTCTAATGGTCACACTTCGACCACACCTTTTCCTCCCTTAACCGACATAAATATCCACTTTCCCTGTAGCTCTTCTTTTTTAATGTCCCAATATTTCCTCTCTAATGAGCTATCAGAGAACACCTCCCTCGGTCCAAAAATAACGACTTGCATATGGCGATCCGTTTCACAGAAGCTCTGCCCAATTCAGAAACGAGCCTCAACAGATGTACAACAATCGGATATTGGAGCACAATATATCGCTCTTTAGTTCTAATATGCCATTTGGGCCGATGTTTGGATCTTTTGTTTGTATATCTGTGTCACATTTCGTGTAATGTCGATGTTAAATAATGTATTCGCAGTTTTATGGAATACAGTGACTCACCAATGCAGTTAAGCAGGCTTGCATTATAATGTTCAAATTTGATGAAAAATGTGAACTTGTAAAGAAAATACAGGGTGTTTAAAGAAAAGCTGGATGTTAGCAAATTTAATCTTATTTGAACTGATTTATTGAAATAATTTTTAATATGTGGAAAGAAATAATCTATTAATAGTGTTATATTGGAACCATTTTGTATATAGAAAAATATAAATACAACCAAACTGATATGGAATCACTCTTTATTTCTAACTAAATTTCTTGCAAGAAAAAAAAATGGTATACAACTTTAAGATATAAGGCTTTTTGTTGTAAATAAACATGATAATAAAGAATATACGATTGCTGCGATTTATTTTCTTTTGAATTTTGTGCTCAATAGTAAAATCGCGATTGTCCGGTAATTTTCATTCGACCCAAATAAATAAAAAAATGCCTTATGTTGGATTAACAGATGTACAGAGGGGAAGAAATTATTGCTCTCATTGAAGAAGAAATGCCCCAAAAAGACGTAGCAGAGATAGTAGAGGTTACCCAGGATGTTGTATCGAAAACATATGCAAGGTACTTGGAACTTTCCCATACCTGCAGAGTGACTAGAAAATGTCTTGGTACAGAAGGTGTCATAGTTTTGGACTGGCCTGCACTTTTACCAGATCTAAACCCTATCGAACACTTTTGGGACCAGCTCAAAAGAAGGGTTAGAGTTCGTCGAAACAATCCAGGAAATCTCGCACAGCTTACTGATGCAGCATTAGCAGAATGGGAAAACATAAACCAAGACAACGTTGATAATTTAATAAGAAGCATGCCAGCGCGGATAGAAGGTTACATAAGGGCTAGAAGTGGCAACAAGTATTATTAAAATTATCATTTTCCTCTTTGTTTTTTTTTGTTTTTTGACCATTAATTGACCATTTTGACAATTAGTGTTGACCCTATTTCCTGGTTGGTTTTTCTTAATGTCAATATTTCTTATTCTGCCTTTCTTTTTCATGACCCTAACTCATCTATCTTTGCCTCTAGTATTTTGATTTTTGCTTATTTTTTTAAAACCCACATTTATAACAAAATGTCTAGAATTACACAGTAGGTATATCGTTTTTAAATATTTTTAGTTTTGTTTCTCTAGATGTCCCTTCCTTGTTCATAAATTTAGTATTCATGTCATAATACAGTTGAGTTTACGTTGCACACGTACACGTGCCTAATACACGTTACCACCCAGAAATTTTAATTACGGAATTAAAATTATAGTTTCCTTAGATAAACTAGAAAGCCCAGTTGATATAATATAGAGAAAATTTTTATTTTATATGGGCAAAAGTGGAACAAAAACAATCTAAGTCTGATCCTGTGGTGTTGAAATAGAAAAACAAATAGTATATATATAGATATAGTATAATCCTCTATCTTTAAATTCCTTCTTCATTTTTGTAAAAATACCTAGCCAGATTTACATAAAACGTTAAATGTTGAACGCTTATTTTGCCACTTTTTCGGAAGAACTACAGTCTTAAATAATGTCACTACCACTGTTTTCAGATAAATATTTCATTACCAATTCATTACTTCTAAAAACTTCGCTTTCTCAACAAGCAAGTCTTAATTTTTGTCGCTAATTAATCTAAAATATTTACCAGAGATATTAAAACTGTTTGCCAAGGAAATCGTTTGTTAATTCAGGACGAATCTGCAGCACGGTCTGAAATAAAGCCATCGTCCTTCGTAAGAAAGCAAACTAATTTCAGTTATTTGCCCAGTGTCTCCGTTCTTCGGATGGTTTTAGAAAAGTTCTGGAGACGCCAATGATGGAGCTGGATGGAGTTTATTTTACACATAATAAACGATCGGGTTTAAGAAGTCTAAAGTGGGGGTAATGGAATAAAGGATTATTTATACAGGTTGTTTAAGTTAGGGTGGTTTAATAATTATGTCATTTAATTTAAATCTGGTAGGATCTGAAATTTTCTCAAAAATGGTGTCTACTCAAGTTTTACATTTGTCAAAGTTAGAGCATTTAAAAAATACTTTTACTATTGTACTGCTCTAATTTTTCTTCTTATTTTCTTCTTTTTTCTCTAACTTTATACAGGGTTGTTCATCACATACGACACGAAGTATTGTAGCTAAACGACTAGATTTTTACAAATTGTAAGTTTTGGATTCGTTGAAGGACTATTAGAGCTACAATTTAAAAATATTTTTACAAAATACAGAGTGTCCCAAATAAATAAAAAATAACAAAGTTGTATTTTTTTAAATGGAACACCCTATATATTATTACACGTTTAGTTTGTACGCTTAAAATAAAGGTAAATCTGATTAAGGTTTATTACACTTAAACCTTACCGTTTTTGAAATATTTTCAATTTTGTGAAATTGCAGAATAAATTTTAAGGCATCATTTCTCCGAGGGTATCAAAGTTTTTATTACTAAATATTTACTGAAGTTTATTTATTGATCAGTTATTGTGTTGCAATAATAAAAACTTTACTACCTTATACAGAGTGTCTAAAAATTAATTTTAAATAATTACTAGCTTTAAACGAATGAATATTTTAAGTTTTCTTGGTCTGTTACAGAGTTATATAACATATGTTTTTTAAATGTAACATCCTTTTTTATTTTATTGTTAGATTCTGCATAAAATTCTATAACTTTTTTGTATATAATGTTATATACAAAAAATTAATATTTTTTGAAATATTTTAATTTGTTTAAACAAATGTTAGATTTCAGTGTGATATAAAAAATTGTCAGTAATGTCATTATTTCTGAAGTTGGACTACTAAAATTTGGTGGGAGATTTTTATAGCGATGAATGGGTAAGATATATATAAAGATATTTTAGTTATTAGGTATTTTTAGATTTTAACAGAACATCAACGGTTTCTTGTAGACGTATATGTTTTTTAGAACATATGTTTAATGAGTGTTCTCGAATAGTTGAATTTAAATATTTTAAATAGTTTTTTTTCTTTATTCTTTGTATTTTTCTGCTTCCGACGACGGAAAGAGATAAACTTTCCGAAACGTTGAGCATTTTTTCTTTGTTAGGCAAATTTTTATTACTGTAAACATAACTTCTGACAAGCAGTGTCCGTTTAGGTTTAACGCCAGAAGTGTTTACAAATAATAACTATTTTATTTTGTAGATTTTTCTTGCAGTGCAGTGGCGAAATACCCATAAAGGATTTTTTTTGGAGAGATCAATCCGCCATATATGTGTAGGCATTTTTTATATTTTAGTTAGATGTTACAGGGTGTTCAAAATATTTTAATGAATTTAAACTACTTTAAATTTAAAAATCCTATAATATTATCTTCTTTTCTGATAGATTTACAAAACCCTTCAATTTTTATTAAGTATGTCATATACCTATTTTTAATACTTTGCGATTTATTCCAATTTTTTCTTCATATTTTTAATACAATTACGCTATAACATCATAGTTACCATGACAAAAAATAATAATTATCAAAGTTTGATATGTCTGTTTAATGCAGCATTTTTAAGTTAAAATTAAATAAACAAATTATAGATAGGGATGATCTAACAATAATTACTGTTATATGTTCCTAACAAGAAATCCGAATGAATATAAGTTTTCGGTAGTTTCATTACAATATTTTGACCCTATATAAAAGTTTATGTTTTTGTGCTGATATTCACAGAAAATAGAGAGTAAAGAATTCGATACAAAACTAAAGACATTACTAGTGTAATTCAGTAGGTAGAAAAAATCAAAAATAACATGCGTTCTGTCAATTCAACATAGCTACTTAATTTTTTAACCCCCAAAACTTGTTTAATTATCCCGCTCTTGGCTTTGAGAGCTCGAACAATAGGACTCTAATAGAAAGAAAAGGACTCAATTAAATAAAACAACATATTGTTCATAATCTAATATATTCATTTTCACCTTTATTACTATTTACAAGACAATACCAACTGGATATGTATGTACATATTGAATTAAGTCTTATATTAGTATTGTTAATGAACCATTAATTCCAGCTCATTTAAATATATTATATATTTACATCGATATTTATCTTAATAATACTTATATATACTGTAGTACCACGTTGGAAACAAGACCGATTTTTTTATTTTCGTTTATTACTATTATTACTATTTTGTAAGAAAGGGGATTGTCAATATTTTCAAGGTATTTTTAAAGCCAGAGCTAAAAGACGACACCACCCAGCAACAAATGTACTCGAAATAATTACTAAATAAATTAATATAACTAGAAAAATAAAAAAAAATGTACGAAATATGGTACATATTTCGAGTACATTGTTAACCGAAGATGTCTCAACCCTGTTCGAAGCAAACGGCAGTATAAAAAGAATCGTACGAGTTTTAGTACAAAAGTTTCTTAACCAGTCTAATACCACGACAATCTAGGGTAGGTAAAGCAGTACACATTTGGTAGAATCAGCCTTATGGGGAAGTCGATTGCGCCATCTAATGGGGTGTAGCTGAAAAGAAAAGAAAAAAGTCAATTAATTTGAGAATAAACATACTTGTTTCTATTATAAAATATTTTTATTGATCACCGTTTAATATTTGTTATCAATGAAAATATGGTGAGACGAAAAATGGGCATCTTAAAATTTTCATCCCCTTTAAAGTTCAATATATTTTATTCTCGTGGGCCGATTTACATTATTTTTTAGGCAACATGTAGGCGTTCGTTTTTCATTGCAATACATCTATTCTGTGCAGTGAAAGAATATACAGGGTTGTTCACCACTTACGACACGGAGTATTGTATTTATTTATTGTGTCTAAAAATTTATTGTGTCTAAAAATTTATTTTAAATAATTAGCTTTAAACGGCAATAACTTGTTTAATCTAAATGGAATACCCTGTATATTTTATGAGAATCAAATGCACAATTTAATAGTCTATCAAATTTTATTATATTATTTTTTGCCTATCTCTTCGAGTTTAGGTAAAAAAAGCATTTTCTTATAATTTAGACCTCATTTAACAATATACCCATGGAATATTGACATTTTAGATTATTTTTAAAGATGTAACAAATTTTTAAAGAGTACAAATGCTAATATTGTCGATATAGTTCGTTTATTTAATTAAAAAATAAAAATAACTGTTTAAATATTTGTTAAAGAGGACCAATTAACATGATTCCAGTACTCAAACTACATTAATTGACTGTTTGCGTAATAGTGTATTGCTTTATTAGGAGTAAAAATTATACTTTTTTTTTGACGATGCTGTATCTTTGAAGGACCATCGTAAAGCTATTCCGACGTTACAGGCAGGCACAAAAAGTACATTTTTACTCCGAATAGAACATACTCTTTTCTTAAAACATTACAAATAAGTTTTTAATCAATTTCAAACATTACTAATAATATTATATCAGTTTAATAATATATTTTTGTACTTTTGTACTTTAATAATATACAGGGTGTTCCATTTTAAATACAACTTTGATATTTTTTATTTGGGACACTGTATCTTATAAAAATATTTTTAAATTGTATCTCTAATTATCCTTCAACGAGCCCAAAACTTACAATATGTAAAAATCTAATCGTTTAGCTACAATACTCCGTAGTAGTGTCGTATGTGGTGAACAAATTTGTATAGGTTTGGTGCATTTCAGTTGATTTTAAAAATTTCGATCGCAGCGCTCGGTATGGCAGAAATCAGAAATTTTTGCTCTGTATTTCAGGTAGTTTCGATGATCGCAATGATATAATCTTAGTATAGAATCTTAGAAAGTATTTTAGTTTTTAATAGTGCAAAAAGCAACGCATCGCTTTGTTTTGTGACAATTTCAAATGTTAATAAAATTCACTTCTCACACCGATTTAATCAAAAGCAAAAAATTTTTTCAAATTAATATAATTAACTTAACTAACATTATTTCTACAACATTTTTTATACAAACTAAATTTATTTATTAATAAATCAACACTGTGTCAATATCTCAGATAAGGCGAATTAAAAATTATAAACAATCTTCACTAAAAATTAAAATAAACCTCTCTTTGACCTTTACAAAACTTCTAATAAAAAAATCTGTTTAAATCCCATTCATAAATCGTGTACAAACGAATTAAGCGGTGATAATGTGAGACGTATCACACAATAAACTGATAAATCTTCTGAAAGGAGCTTGTTGTGCGTGGAGAGGCGACTAATAATAGAAAAGAAACAAGGAAGACGGTCCTAAGCTTTTGAGAAATCATCGTACCAGCATCATTTTCAATTAACGGAATCTGTTTTAAATTACTATTGCTGTCAGAAAATTTCGATAACGCTAGACATATTGCAGAGTTTCTACTCAGTGCAGTACCGTACTTTCAATATAAAATGATTTTTTTTGAATATTCTAGTCATTGGAAATCATATTCACTGTGAAAGTGGTACCGTTTCTAAAAAAAGTGGTATTCTTTCTTTCTATTTTACAAAGGGGTACTAAATGCATACATACTGCCATTACTCGCCGATGAGTATTCGACACGCCTCAGCAGATGGTCACGCAAGGCGTTTTCTTTCATGAGCTTTTCTGTGACTGAAAAGCCCGATACATGATGTTATTTGCCTACCGCACTCCGGACATTCAAAAATCTCATTGCTTTGTTGCCTCTTTACTTTTTGGTTGTCGCTGTTAACTGAGTTTATAATTCTTCTCCATTGAGCTCTATTGTGAACTGCTTCTTCCCACTCATTCTGCATGTTAATCCGCTTTAAGTTTTCGTGGAAAATGGAAAATGTCCTTGTACCTTTTGAGTTGTCCACCCGGCCTCCTCTTACCGTCTACAAGCTCACCGTAAAGCAGATATTTTGGTATGCGGTTTTCTTGCATTCTGCATACGTGACCAGCCCATCTTAAGCGGGATTTTGTAACCATGACTTTAAAACTCTCGCAGTTAGCTTTGTCAAGGACCGATACGTTTGGGACATGAAGGAATCACCGGATTCTTAAGAGATGTCTAAGGTATCTCTGTTGCAACTTGTTTAATGCGTTCATGTGTTGGCGGTACGGCACCCAGGTTTCGCTCCCATATAACATGGTGGGGATTATAATTGCTCGGTACACTGCAAGTTTCGTTTTTGTACTCAAGTCATGATTGTAGAAAACCCTGTCTTTTAATTTCCAGAATGCTCTTGAGGCGCTGATAATCCTGTGCTGAATTTCAGAGTCAAATCAAACTGCCGAGGTAATTAAATTCCGCTACATATTCCAATAGTTCTTCTCCTATTTTTATAGCATTGTTATGATCTTCCGGGGGAGTGCACGTGGTTTTGGTTTTATCGATGTTTAGCTTAAGGCCCAAAGCCTCATATGTGTCTGAGCAACAGAAGTCAACTTGTGAGGGTGGATACCACGTTGTCTTCTAACAAGCCAATAGAATGTGGAGTACCACAAGGCTCAGTACTAGGCCTTAT